>NC_057724.1:61296901-61440189 GCF_004010195.1 Chiloscyllium plagiosum
TGGTCCTCCTGGGAGCAGATGCGGCGGAGACGAAGGAATTGGGAATATGGAATGGCATTTTTACAGGGGGCAGGGTGGGAGGAGGTGTAGTCTAGGTAACTGTGAGAGTCGGTCGGTTTATAGTAAATGTCCGTGTTGATTCGGTTGTCCGAGATAGAAATGGAGAGGTCTAGGAAGGGGAGGGAGGAGTATGAGACGGTCCAGGTAAATTTGAGGTCTGGGTGGAAGGTGTTGGTAAAGTGGATGAACTGTTAACCTCCTCGTGGGAGCACGAGGCAGCGCCGATACAGTCATCGATGTAGCGGAGGAAAAGGTGGGGGGTAGTGTCAGTGTAGCTGCAGAAGATGGACTGTTCCACATATCCTACGAAGAGGCAGGCATAGCTGGGGCCCGTACTGGTGCCCATGGCTACTCCTTTGGTTTGGAGGAAGTGGGAGGATTGGAAAGAGAAGTTGTTCAGAGTGAGGACCAGCTCAGTCAGTCGAAGGAGGGTATCAGTGGAAGGGTACTGGTTGGTACAGCAGGAAAGGAAGAAGCAGAGGGCTTTGACTCCTTCGTGATGGGGGATGGAGGTGTACAGGGACTGGATGTCCATGGTGAAGATAAGGTGTTGGGGACCGGGGAAGCGAAAATCATGGAGGAGGTGGAGGGCGTGGGTGGTGTCCCGAACGTAGGTGGGGAGTTCTTGGACTAAGAGGGACAGGACAGTGTCGAGGTATGCAGAGATGAGTTCGGTGGGGCGGGAGCAGGCTGAGACATTGGGTCGGCCAGGGCAGTCAGGTTTGTGGATTTTGGGCAGGAGGTAGAAACTGGCGGTGCGGGGTTGTGGGACTATGAGGTTGGAGGTGGTGGATAGGAGATCCCCTGAGGTGATGAGGTTATGGATGGTCTGGGAGATGATGGTTTGGTGGTGGGAGGTGGGTCATGGTCAAGGGGGTGTTGGTCTTCTCAAAGCTCGCTAGTAAGGTTTACATTTTGAAAATGTGATATTAGTTTCTATATGTAAATTAACCCCTGACTCTGGACTCTACTGTCTGATTTATCATGGCTTGTCCATCATACAGAATTGGGTGACAAATTTCCTGTAATCAATAATGAATAACTGAAACAATTGGTTTCGTTCCCTGGCAGAAATTTGGTGTTCTCATTGCCCACTATCTGGGACTGAACTGATTATTTAAATCCAAGCATCCTAACTTCAACCACAAGGCAAATCAAAATGTCCATTTTCATCATATTCTAACTTTCAGTGGAAGAAAACCAACTAGTTCTGGAATGAAAGATAATTGGGATGCTGCAATTTAAGTCCATTTTGTGGCATAGTGAGTTATTGATTCCTGACCCTTCCTGATTTAAGCATTCATCACTGTATTGGGAGAATAATGAAAAATAAATACTTTTCTCAGTATTGTTGAACTGTTTTCTGTAAGATTTCACCTTCCAGTCTACAAGGGTCAACATTTTGGACAAAGGAAGCTTTCCAGTCACAAGCTGGAGTGTCCAATAGTTGTCTGAATTTAGTAATGAGTTGCTGAAAGGCTGTTGATCACAGAGGTTAACACCTAACCCATATGTTCCCTGAAATTATTTTAGATATGCAGTCCTGAAGATTGGGAAGCAGAATACTGTCAATGCTGAAAATCTGGCATGAAAGTAGGAAATGCTTGGGTCAGGCAGCATTTGTGGGGAGTGAAACAACCAATATTTCAGGCATGTTTTATTAGAAGTGGGACACATTAGAAATGTAATAGGATTTGAACAGGCGATGGATTAAACAGTGTTACAGGGCAAAAGGCAGGAGGGATTGAAATACAGAAGAGCTAGCCTTCCAGAGACAAGGGAAGTGATGAGGGGCCAACAAAGTAACAAATTATGCACCTAGAATAGGTATGCTGCTGACTGAAAGCAAAATTAAGGGAAAACCAAACTCTGCAAATAAGGAAAAACAAAATGGGGCAGAGATTACAGTGGAACTGTGTTAACTGTAGAAGGCTGCAAATGGCTAATTGAAAGATGAGGTGCTGCACATTAATTCTTACATTGTGTTTCAGTAGGCAGAGGACAGACGGGCTGAGACAAAGTGTTAAAATAACAAGTCATTGAAAACTTGATATCATGCAGCCAGACAGTATGGTCATGCTCCATTCATTAGAAAGTGTACTTGGCTGATCACAGGGATGGTGGGGGAGGGGGGAAGAGAGGTGGGCGGAAGAGAGGTGGGCAGGCTATCATGAGGAAAGGCTGAACATGTCCCTGTATCCATTGGAGTTTAGTTGAATGAAAGGCAATATTATTGAAATATAAGATTCTGAGGTAACTTGATTGGATGGATGCTGAAATTATGTTTGCTCTTGTGGGAGACAGACCTAAGAGATCATGTAAAAGTAGGGTCTCCCATTTAAACAGAGACCGGGATACTGCTTTTCCTCCTGCTGTGAGTGTCATGAGTCTGCAGCTGTTTTTCCCATAGAGCAATGGAGGCAAGTTTGAGTATTTTTAAGGCTGATTTGGATTGACATTATTAGTCAAGAATTCCAAGCTATCAGAGGTTCTCGATTTCTATTTTGAAATTTGGTGACAAATGTGTCTCAACTGAAAAACATGAGTTTGTATATCTTGACTTTTAAATATGTTATTTCTTCATTGTTCAACAATGAAAATTAAAGAACTCCCTACTTAGTAACTTCACTACAAGTTGCAGCATTTCAAGAAGACAGCTTGCCCCTACCTTCTCAAACATAACTAGAAATAGGCAATAAATCTTTGCTAATGGTCACATTGCAAAAATTGTTATTGTCAAATGTGGTGAGTTTAAACTGCTCTTATGATACTGAGTTCTAGGCTGTGGACTTGATTCAAAGCAATTATATATACCACCGTGTAAACAGCAACTATTCTACAATGTAGCTACCTAGGAATACATTGAAATACATTAGTACAGTGTGACCTGTGGGAGAAAGAATACTTTTCACTTTATTACCTTCTTCATTGCTGTAATGCCTGCTTTAAACTGAAAAGCTTATTTTCAACAAAATCTGATTTAAAATATCAGTTCAGCTGTCATAAAAATTCCAAGAAAGCAAAACAAGATTAATCTGAACTCTTATCCAACTACATCTAGGAAATTTGGTGTTAGACTAGAATTAGGCATGTGTAGGTTTACTCTCAGAAATATAGAGAAAAATATTCTTATCCATTTTCTCCACATAAAAGATAATTCTGTGTTTATAATATTCTGGGCATGTGTTCCTGGTCTTTATTGCTGCAAATCATTGTGTGTCATGGTGATGTTAACAATCCTGCCACCTATTGATATTAATTAGAATAGCAGCTGTGAATTGTTGTACCACTTAATTCTAAAGTTGTAAAATCTAAAGTTAAAACCATAACTTAGAGTGTTACAATATTAGCATTTTAGGTGTAGAATGAGGTATGTTCATAGAATTGTTTTGCTGTAGAAGGAGACCGTTTGCACAATTATGCCGACAATAGTGGCAATCTCCTGCCTTTTCCACTTATCCCCGCATCCATTTCTATCCAAATAATCATCCAATGCTCTTTTGAATGCAACAGTTCAACCTACCTCCACCATATTTCCAGCCAGTGCATTCCATGCCCTAACTACTTATTATATGAATGAGTATTTACTCTCATCACCCTTGCATCTTTTGCACGTCACTTTAAATCCCTGCCCTTCCATTTTTTTCTTTTGAGGGAAACAGCTTCTCTCTATCTACTTTATCCAGCCTGCTCATGAATTTGAAAACTTCTATCAAAACATCTTTCAGCTGCCTTCTTTCCAAGAACAACTCAACTTCTATCTTCAATCCTCATGACTGAAGTTTTTAGTTCCTAGAACCACTCTTGTAAATCATTTCTGAACACCCTCCAATGCATGTTCCTCTATAATAAAGTGCCCACAAGTGTACACAATATTCTAGCTAAGTGTTTTGTACAAGCTCAACATCATCTCCCTGCTCTTATACTCCTGTGCCTTTATTAATAAAGCTGAGAACACTGCTTTATTAACTGTTCTCTTCACCTGTCCTGCCACTTTCAATGATGTGTGCACATATATACCCAGGACCCTCTGCTCCTGTACCACCTTTAAAATTAAACCCCTATTTTATATTGTCTTTCAATTTTCTGCCTCACACGTCTTTGCATTGAACCTTATCTGTCACCTACACTCCCACTTCCCCAACTTGTCAATGTCCTTTTGGAGTCCCACAGTTTACAATTCTTCCAAATTTGGTGTCAACTGCAAACTTTGAAATTGTCAGTTTCACCATGCTAAAGGAAGAATGTTACTAAACTGGAAATGGGGCCGAAAAGATTTAAAAGGATGTTACTAAGACTGGAAAGTTTGAGTTATAAGGATACGCTGGCACTTATTCCCTGGACTATAAAAGACTGAGGATTGACCTTATAGAGGTGTATAAAATCATGAGGGGCATAAGTAAGATGAATTACCAAAGCCTTTTCTGCAGGGTAGGGGAGTCCAAAGTTAGAACGCATAGATTAAAGATGAAAGGGGAAAGTTTAAAAGGAACCTGAAGGGTAACTTTTTCACAGAGGTTAGTGTAAAAATGGAATGAGCTGCCAGAGGAAATGGTAGAGGCAAGTACAGTTACAACATTTAAAAGACATTTGGACAGATACATAGATTGAAAAGGTTTAGAGGAATATTGGCCAAACACAGGTAAATGGGACTAGTTCAGTTTAGGAAACCAGGTTGGCATAGAGGAGTTAGGCTGAAGGGTCTGTTTCTGTGCTGTATGACTCAATGATATTGTCACATGGCTGGTAATCCAGAGACCTAGGCAACTGCTAAAGGAACATGGGTTCTAATCAAATGAAGGCCGTGGTTGGATTTAATTCCATTAATGAAGTAGCAAGTAGTCTCAGCAATGGAAACCACAATAACCATTGTTTGATTGTTGTAAAACTTCTTCTGATTCACATATGTCCTTTAGAGAAAGAAATCTGCCATCCTACCTCATCTGACTTTCAAATTACTTGAGATTTGCAGCAATATTGAAGACTTCTGCAATAGCCCAGCAAGCCACTCAGTTCAAGGGCAATTAGGAATGGGTAACAAGAGCTAACCTTGAATTTAAAATAGCCCCCAAATATGCATAGAGAAAGATGGGCACATTCACATAAATGGAATATCCATCTATTTCCACTTCTATGAACATTATGTCCCAAATAAAATGGTCAAAGTATATACTCCAACATTCAATATGCACTCACTTCTACATGTTATACAGTAGTCAGCAGCATCAGGCTTTCAGCAGTTGTAAAGTCTTGTGATACTTTCAATTTGCAATAAACAAGATACAACTAGTAGTCTGGCCCTGGCAAAGTTCTCTCTGGTATCTTGTAAAGTGATAATTGTATCCTGTGTTCTGCACTCCACTTCAGCTTAGAGCACACAGGGAAGTCATTGAGTGCTGGAACTCCCTTCCTGTTCCCATTTAGCAAATTGAGTCAATCTGATTCGGAAGTTACAGCTCAGCCAAGACTAATTTGATTGTAGATGGCATTGTGCCTGGAGTTAAGTAAGTCTAGCCAGATTAGTTTACATTAAAGGGAAACCGTTTTAGGATTAAATGTTACCACTTGTCTTCAAAAGTAATAAAAGAGGAATGCTACTTTTTTTTAAACCTGTTAATTGTGCCCTTTATCGCAATGTTCAACCATCCGCTTGACAAAGTCAAGAAAGTGATAGTTTACAAATGAAACATACTGTCATTAAAAGAAGAGAGCAGTTGCCTTGGAAATATGACTTGCCCAATAGGGACCTCTTTCATTTCTTTCAAATTAGAAGTTTCATACAAAAAGAGGCCACACTTCTAACTGATTCTTATCAGTCTGACATGGAGAAGAAGGTGTTGAGTGCTGAGGGTACGTTATCGGTTAACAACGTTTATCATTTGTTGGGAGAGGGTTCCTCAGGTGAGACCGAATGGCTCTGTAAGGTATGGGATAGGGAGCTTGACTCTGTGATCTCTTCTGAGAAATGGGAGGATAGCTGGGAAAATGCAAGAAGGATCTTGATTTGCAACAGGACCCATGCCTTGCAATTGAAGATTCTCCACAGAGCTAATTTGGCCCCAGACCGCCTCACTAAATTTACAGGGGGAGCATTTCCAATGTGTCCTAAATGGAAAGTGAGCATGAGAACACTTACTCATTGTCTTTGATCCTGCCACAGACTGCGGGCATACTGGAGCACTGTGGTAGGCGAAATAGAGAAGGCCTTGGAAACGGAGGTGGAGATGGACCTGGTATCTCCTCTTCTTGGCTTTGGTAGTTCACTTTCATTAGATGCACACAAAAAAGGCTTTTCAGCATCCTCACCTTTTATGTAAGAAACAACATTCTATTAGGGTGGGTGTCAGAAAATCCCCTGGGGATAGCAGGCTGGCATAAGCTAGTCATGGGGCATATCCCCTTGGACTTTCTTACAAGTATGGTGCACCATAAAACTGAGAATTTCTATAAGATGTGGTGGCCCTTTTTGGACTACCTGGGTACAGATTTGTCCGCCATACTAATAAAGCCTTTATATAACCATGGCAATTCTATTAAATGAATCTAGTATCCAGAGAGGAGGAACTACACACCTATGGATATGTATAAACGTATGCGCTCGATGATCAAGGGCTATTGCTTTGTTTCCCTGAGCTGTGTTATGGTCATTGTTATTGTTAAGATTTTCATTTTTTAGCTTAGTTACTATTTATTTATCTATGTAATTAATGGGTTTGTTTTTTAACATTGGTTTGAATGGTTTTGTATTTGTACTATTCAAAAGAAAAAAATTTACTTTTTTAATAAAAATATATTTAAAAAAGAACAGAGCGATGTGACATGGAAGTATCAAACTAAAAACTTTATACAGTGGTTGATTTATCATCTTAGCTACCTGTGTTTCAGCATTGCCATTCCTTATAGAGGGAATGAATTAGTCACATTGAGATTTTTTTTTAGATTTCAAAAATATACTTTATTCATAAAATTATTTTGGTGATGCCATACATATATATATACATTCCATTTCTTTACGTACAGAGATCGGAATTAATCATTCATATATACAAGTCTGTACATTGACCATCCAGATATTTTGCTGAGATGTCAGCGGAGCCAAATTACTGAGTGGGCCCCCTGTTGTTCTTAGGCAGGCAGACCTTACACTGTGGTCTTTCCCCACTGCGCCTTGGCGGCAGCTGCCCCAAGCTTCAGCGCGTCCCTCAACACATAGTCCTGGACATTGGAATGTACCAGTCTGCAACACTCAGTCAGGGTCAACTCCTTCAGGTGGAAGATCAACAGGTTTCGGGCGGATCAAAGAGCATCTTTCACCGAGTTGATGATGCTCCAGGCACAGTTGATGTTCGTATTGGTGTGCGTCCTGGGGAACAGACCATAGAGCATGGAATCCTGCATCACGGAGCTGCTCAGGATGAACCTTGACAGACACAACTGCATTCCTCTCCAGACTTCCTTTGCATAGGCACATTCCAGAAGGTGTGTGACAGTCCCGTCCCCTGTCCTTTTCCCAAAAGATCTCAAGGACACTACGTGATGACCACTTCCTAATGGACTTGTCGTCAAAGGTGTTTTTCTTCATAAACTTCTCCACGAAGGACAGGTGATACGGAACGGTCCAACTACCTGGAGTATTCTGCGGCAGCAAGGCCAGGCCCATCCTTCGCAACACCGGGGACAGGTAGAACCTCAGTACGTAGTGACACTTGGTGTTTGCATATCGGGCATCCATGCTTAGCTTGATGCAGCCACACACAAAGGTGGCCATCAGGGTGAGGGTGGCATTGGGTGTATTTTTTTCCCCATTGCCCAGATCTTTATACATGGTGTCCCTTCGGACCCGGTCCACCTTTGATCTCCACATAAAGCAGAAGATAGCCTGGGTGACTGCGACAGCACAGGTTCTGGGAATAGGCAAGACCTGTGCCACATATAACAACACTGACAGTACCTCACACCTGATGACCAGTTTTTTTCCCGCGATAGAGAGCAACGTTGCTCCCATCTGCCTAGTTTCTGCCTCACTTTACTGATACGCTCCTCCCAAGACTTGGCACACTCCCATCCACTCCAAATAGCCAGCACCTTCAGGTGGTCAGTCCTGACAGTGAAGGGGATAGAGGATTGGTCGGCCCAGTTTCCGAAGAGCATGGCCTAGCTCTTGCCTCGGTTTACCTTGGCCCCCAAAGCCCATTTGAACTGGTCACATATGCACGGTTCTGTGCACGGACAGCGAATCCGAGCAGAAAACGGCGACGTCATCCATGTACAGGGAGGCCTTAACCTGTAGGTCCTTGCTGCCAGGAATAGTCACCCCTCTCAGGCTCGCCTCCTTCCTGATGGACTTGACTCTATGCAGCACACAAACAAGGCAGGAGAGAGAGGGCAGCCCTGCCTGACTCCAGATCTGACTGGGAAGCTATCTGATTCCCACCCATTGATGGAGACTGCACTGACAATGTTGGTGTAGAGCAGTCTGATCCAATTGCAGATTCTCTCCCTAAAGCCCATTTTGGAGAGAACATCCCTCATATATGTGTGTGCTATCCTGTCAAAGGCTTTCTCCTGGTCCAGGCTGATGAGGCAGGTGTCCACCCCCATGTCCTGCACATAAGCAATCGTATTCCTGAGGAGTGCGAGACTCTCAGCGATCTTCCTGCCCGGTACAGCACAGGTTTGGTCAGGGTGAATCACCGATCCCAGAGCAGACCTGACCCGGTTGGCGATGACCTTTGACAAGATTTTGTAATCTCTTGGACCAGTTAGTTACAAATGCAAATCAGCCATTGACTGAGGTTATCATGAAGGATTTTCTTCCTCGCCCTCTGTCCTCATCTGGGACGTGGTGACCCTCATGTTCAACCACCACTAATTCTCTCCTTAAGAGAGAGACCACAGCCCTACGGTCCAGTAGGGCTTTGCTGACTTTACAAATGCAGACGATAAAGTTCATTTTTAACTCAGATGACTTACTGTCTGAATGCACAGAGTATTATATTAGTTGTATGTTGATGTGAAGCATTTTAACTGGTGGTCCCGTTTGTGAAAATTCAACTTAAATTTGGAGTTGGGGCAATGTGGAGTGAGACTTCCTAAAGAAATGGACTTTAACACTGCCTTTGTACCATGCAAGCTGCTTCACACCACTGTTATATTTTCTGAATTGACTTGTGCAAGATTCCTATCTGTAGTTGGAAGGCTGTCATCAGTGATCACTGGCTGGATCTTAAAGGGCAGATAGTCTTGTTCAAAATAAATCCTTGTACAAATGTTGATTTGATAATCCATTGTGCTATAATTATTTTATTCCCTGGACATTTTCTATTTAAATTGTTGGTTCTGTTTTATATTAAAACTGCTGGGTGTCTCTTGTGTACAGATGGTGTTGACAGGCAGCACCATCAAGGCAGCAATGATAGAACGTGTGTCCCTTCACCATGTCCTTAAAATATGCATTTCCATTTTCAGGTATGATCTTCCAAAACAGCTCTTACTCCTGGTGGAAACTCAAACACATTTGAAATATGGTATTAAAAGTGCTCTTTCCAGAAATCTTTCATTAGTGTACCCTAACAGTTCAGTGAAGTCATGCAATCGTAGAAAGATCTGTGGATTAGCACTTTATAAGGGCTGGCAACACTTTCACCACATTAAGAGAATCAGTCAGAACTCATGGCTGTATGAGTAGACGCTTTAGAACACAATATATTATAGCTATTAGATTACATTACAGCGTGGAAACGGGCCCTTCGGCCCAACAAGTCCACACCGACCCGCCGAAGTGCAACCCACCCATACATTTACCCCTTACCTAACACTACAGGCAATTTAGCATGGCCAATTCACCTGGCCTGCACATCTTTGGACCGTGGGAGGAAACCGGAGCACCCGGAGGAAACCCACGCAGAGAACGTGCATACTCCACACAGTCAGTCACCTGAGGCGGGAATTGAACCCGGGTCTCAGGCGCTGTGAGGCAGCAGTGCTTGCCACTGTGCCACTGTGCCTCCCTGCTCAATCACTCAATCATATCCAAGTTCAAGATAATCCAGCTAAAGTACACACCCGCTATTCAGCTATTAGCCTGCTGAATGTCAGTTTTGTAAATAAAACTTTGCTACCCTTAACCCATTTGTTGCTGAAACATGTGCCTTCAGTACCTCCAGACAATGCTGTCCTGGTCAGGCACCAATTCCAAACTGTATGCTTCAGCCCACATTCTACATCACAGCATTTTATCCTAGCTGATGTTTTTAATTTACAATTTTATGTTCTTACCCTTGCCAAGGATTTTCCATTTTGGAATTGAAGATTGTTGGTGGCCATCTTAGAGGGTGTCACATCCACCATGCCTTGCTGAGTTTTCTGGAGCAATAGTTTTCTTTTTGTCTCAATTCATATGTATGAAATTTCTATGGTGGCTTAAATAGCAAGTTGCATGTGGATGGCAGGTGGATGTTCTCATCCTTCACCAGCACCTTTCAGGACCAGGGGTTCTGCTGTTATATTTCAAGGTCACCTGAACAACCTTCACATCCTGCAATCCAGAATTTCAAAACAGGTAATTGCTTTTATCAATATGGAAAAATGGCTTTAATGTCTCATATGAGCTTCTGCCCCAGACCATCTGGCCAGAAGGTAAAGAAAAAGAAATCCTCCCAGTGGACCCACTCAGCCTGGGCTCATGGCTTACAGGAGGTCAACACCTCCAATACGCACCAATGCAGCAAACTCAAGGCAGAAAGAGGATGAAAGATCTCCTAAACTTTGCAAAAGTAAATGCCACCAACTTCACACTGAAACCTTGCACTCACAGAGCCCTCAGTCAGTCTGAAGCTGCCAATATGCAACAGTGGCTGCTGGATCTGAACACAAACCTATGTGTGCTTAGCATCAATGACAAGGGACCTTAACCTCACTGCAGGGTGCCTCTAGGAAAGGGTCGCACCACATAGGCCCACCAGGAGCTTCGTCTCAGCATACTCCAGCAGGGCCTTGCCTCTCCACCTCCCCTCTATCAATGACGCATTTACAACAGCAAATTGGGTTAAGTAGGCTGCAGTCAGGTAGATAGGTTATCTCCAGGAAAAGTAAAGGGTGTGGCAAGTAGTGCAGGAGTCTCCTGTGGCTATCCCCATTTCAAACAAGTATGCTGTATTGGAAAATGTAGAGGATGATGGGAATGTAGCAAGAACAGCCAAGTTTCTAGTAACGAGACTGGCTCTAATGTAATGAGGTGTATGTCGGGTTCCAAGTGATCGATTGTGATGTGGGACTCTCCAGTCAGAGGTACAGACAGACATTTCTGCGGTTAGCAGTGAAAAATCAGTATGGTATGTTGCCTCCCTGGTGCTAGGATCAAGGGTGTCTCGGAGAGGGTGCAGAATGTTCTCAAAGGGGAGAGGGACCAACAGGAGCTCATTGCACACATTGTAACTAATGATATTAGATTCTGAAGGGAGAATATAGAAAGCTAGGCAGGAATTTAAAAAGGAGGTCCTCAAGGGCAATAATATCCGGATTACTCTGGTGCCACAAACTAGTGAGGGTAGAACAAATGAATGCGTGGCTGAGGAGCTGGTGTAGGGGATAAGGGTTCATATTTCTGGATCATTAGAATCTGTTCTGGGGTAGATTGCACCTGAATTGGAAGGGGACTATTATACTAACAGGGAGATTTGCTAGAACTGATTAGATTCCCTACAATGTGGAAACAGGCCCCTCGCCCCAACCAGTCCACACCGTCCCTCCGAAGAGTAACCCACCCAGACCCATTTCCCTGTGACTAATGCACCTAACACTATGGGCAATTTAACATGGCCAATTCAACTGGAATGCACGTCTTTGGACTGTGGGAGGAAACCGGAGCACC
Organism: Chiloscyllium plagiosum; assembly: GCF_004010195.1. NCBI lineage: Eukaryota > Metazoa > Chordata > Chondrichthyes > Orectolobiformes > Hemiscylliidae > Chiloscyllium > Chiloscyllium plagiosum. The sequence continues at coordinate 61,308,834 of NC_057724.1, forward strand.
CGGAGGAAACCCAGGCAGACACGGGGAGAATATGCAAACTCCACACAGACAGTCACCCGAGGCCAGAATCGAACCTGGGACCCTGGTGCTGAGGCAGCAGTGCTAACCACTGAGACCAACTGCTCAGGAGAATTTAAACTAGTAAGATTGGGGGGGGGGGGGGTGGATGGAGATCCCAGGGAAATAGGGAGGAAAGAGATCAATCTGAGATTGGTACATTTGGGAAAAAGCGCAAGTCAAACATTCAGGGCAGGCAGGAACAAAGCAGAGAACAATGTAGGACTGATAAACCAAACTGCATTTATTTCAATGCAAGAGACCTAACAGGGAAGGCAGATGAACTCAGGGCATGGTTGGGAACATGAGACTGGGAGATCATAGCAATTACAGAGATATGGCTCAGGGATGGACAGGACTGGCAGCTTAATATTCCAGGATACAAATGCTACAGGAAGGATAGGGAGGCAAGAGAGGAGGGGGAGTGGCATTTTTGATAAGGGATAGCATTACAGCTGTACTGAGGGAGGATATTCCTGGGAATACATCCAGAGAAGTTATTTGGGTAGAACTGAGAGACAAGAAAGGGATGATCACCTTCCTGGGATTGTATTATAGAACCCCTAGTAGTCAGCGGGAAATTGAGAAATAAATTTGTAAGGAGATCTGAGTTATCTGTAAGAATAATAGGGGATTTTAACTTTCCAAACTTAGACTGGGACTGCCATAGTGTTAAGGGTTTAGATGAAGAGGAATTTGTTAAGTGTGTATCAGAAAATTTTCTGATTCAGTATGTGGATGTACCTACTAGGGAAGGTGCAAAACTTGACCTACTCTTGGGAAATAAGGCAGGGCAGGTGACTGAGGTGTCAGTGGGGGAGCACTTTGGGACCAGCGACCATAATTTTATTAGTTATAAACTAGTGATGAAAAAGGATAGACTAGATCTAAAAGTTGAAGTTCTAAATTGGAGAAAGGCTAATTTTGACAGTATTAGACAAGAACTTTCGAAAGCTGATTGGAGGCAGATGTTTGCAGGGAAAGGGACGGCTGGAAAATGGGAAACCTTCAAAAATGAGATATCAAGAGTCCAGAGAAAGTATATTCCTGTTAGGGTGAAAGGAAAGGCTGGTAGATGTAGGAAAGCTAGCTGAGTAAAGAAATTGAGGATTTGATTAAGAAAAAGAAGGAAGCATATGAAAGGTATAGACAGGATAGATTGAGTGATTCCTGAGAAGAATATAAAGGCAGTACCAGTATGCTTAAGAGGGAAATCAGGAGGGCAAAAAGGAGACATGAGATAGCTTTGGCAAATAGGGTTAAGGAGAATCCGAAGGGATTTTATAAATATATTAGAGATAGAATAGGGCCCTCAAAGATCAGCAAGGTAGCCTATGTGTGGAGCCACAGGAGTTGGGGTTGAGACTAAACGAGTATTTTGCATCAGTGTTTACTGTGGAGAAGGACATGGAAGATATAGAATACGTGTATAGTTGAGAAATGTTAACATTTATGTATCTCATGATATAGGAAGCACCCTCATTGGGGGCGTGTAGTCATTGCAATGGTACAGTTTAGGATCCTAACATTTCATAGGACTGCACTGTAAGATAAGAGAGAGGACAGAAAGGGACTAATGTAAATGGGAAGGATATCACAAAGTGGACTGCTCCAGGATCAGGCTTCTGCTTAGTTTGTGGGCTGGCCCTGGATATCATGGGCCTCTATGATATCCTGGTTGTAGGTGTACCCACTGTCAGAGGCATGCAGTTAATACAGACCTTAAAGGTTTCTCGGGTCTCTTCCTACCTTAAAATAACCACATCACATGAAGATAGAAGAAGATCCTCATTTTTATTCCAAACACTGGTGAAAAATGAAACCTTCCTATTCCTATGTTGAAGAGGGTGCAGTAACTTCCCAGCCAGCTGGTCCATGACAAGCAGAGCAGTAAAAGAAACACATTACTGTAGCTCAGTCCTCTTGGGAAGAGGGCGGCTACAAGATTGTCACATGTGGCCTGTCGGACCATAGCCTTTCAGCTTGGTGTCCTTCAGGACAATCCTATACCATCACAGAACACTCAGGCGAGATCTCTTGCTCTTCTATCATGTCCGATCGCAAGACATTCCCCCTTTTGCCAGGGGTGCAGCAAATAACTGTGATGGGAGGGTATGCTGCACCACCTGACTGGTCCAGGCATCTCAATCTCACTGTGTGGTATGGTCCTCTAGTCTACTCTACAGTTTTCCTTGTGGAATCTTGAACAGTGTCATATCTTGATATCAGTCTGTGGATTCTTGTCAAGTTTGAATGGTAGCCCTTGTCACTGACCAACCTTCCTGTGTGTGCCAAAGGTATTGAAAGTTACCTGTGAGTGTTCCAGAATGAAGGTGGTGTGACAGCTCCTTGGATAACCTTCACAGACCTGTAACATCTGGCTGGTGCGGTCATAGATGATCTGAATACTCGTGGAGTGGAAGAATTCTCTATTCACGAACATTGCCAGTTGCTAATAGCGCACTTATGTGGCAACTTGCGCAAAATCAATTGCAGCCTGTATTGCACAAATCCTGCAATGACAACACAGAGACTGCTCTGACACATAGCATCCAAGGGGAAATTAATCATTGGATTTGATTTAGCAAACAGCGCACCAAGATCTCTGTGATACATTTATGAATGGATGCCTGTGAGATTCCACAGAGGTCTCCAGGATCTTCCTAAAATGACCCACTGGCATAGAAATACCTGGCATGTGATTTCTTCCAAGTCCGTGAGCAGCTGCTAGATGTAGGAGACAACCTCCCAGGATATCCGGAGACCTTGTCAACATTGATAATCTGTCATAGGCGTTAGCTACATCGAACCCTGGGAATTCTGGGCTTATGCCCGAAACGTCGATTCTCCTTCTCCTTTGATGCTGTCTGACCTGCTGCGCTTTTACAGCAACATATTTTTAAACTCTGTTTTGGCCCACCACATGCCATCTTTTGTGCAAATTAATATTACCACATCTGTCTCTTTATCTAGTTATCATATCGTTATGAAACACTTTGGGTAGTTTTGTTGTACAAATGTAGGCTGTTACTGAATTTAAGCAATTGTTCACTCATTTTCACTCTTGATGACTGGTTCTGTTTCCCATTGCTCTGGCTTTAACTTTGCCTTTCAAGCCCAGTTACTTTCTCTGCGCCACCCCCAAACACATTTCTCGGCATCAGCGTAGAAAAACTACTAAGATTGTTACAGTCTTAAGATGACAAGTTTAGTGAACAATTGAAGCTTCCTGATGATAATAAAGAGATTTTTTTTAATTGATAAATAAACTGTCAGTATCAGAAGTTGACCCCATTGTTTCTTGTTATGTGGAAATAAATCTGTTTAATGTATAATATAGCTGGATCCATTTGGTACCCCACGCACAATTTCTGGAGTCAGACATTAAACTGATGGTGTCAAAAATGAATAAAATATGGTTGCACTCAACTAAAAGTACAAATTTGATTTTCATCAAGGGAACCTTCCTATTTAGTATAGCTGAGCCCTGCACTTGACTTACAAAGACAATAGAAGTGGGTTTGAGTTTATTGTTATACATTGCAATATTGACAAACTACTTGATCTCCTTCCTACTAATTCAAACTTTTATTTTTCATTCTGTCCATTCCCAAATAAGATCACATATTTTATATGCAGTGGACTCATGATTTAACCTTTGGTTACATCAATTTCCTGTATTCAATTTCGAAAAGTTAGTTCATTCAAATCAAGGTGGAAACCCAGCTTCTCCAAACATCAGGTATATTTTGTTTGCCATCCCTGTATGTCACCCATGTCCTGTGAATGATAAATAGATGTCAGCACTTATTCTCTATGTCTCTGATCTTTGTCAGTGGTACCAGCAAAAGATATGTTTCAATTGCTAGTGAAGCTGGAAGCTTGCCTGATTAACATTGGAGTGTGCAATCTTTTTTAGGAGTAGAACACATTCTTTCACTATTAATATAGAGGTCAAGAAATGGGCACCACATTAACAGAAGTTTACCTTTTGCTCTGGGAAATGAATATGCAACTTTGTTCCTGTGACATTAGTTGGCAAATCTTCCTGATGGTGGTGATTAGAATTGGATTTCAACAGCCTCCAACCTCAGTTATAATCTCCATTATAATCTAAGCAGAAATCATAAAACCTTTCTTGGAAATATATGGGGTGGCATGGTGACTCAGTGGTTAGCACTGCTGCCTCACAGCGCCAGGGACCCAGGTTTGATTCCTGTCTCAGATGACTGTCTGTGTGGGTTTCCTCCAGGTGCTCCGGTTTCCACCCACAGACCAAGGTCAGGTGAATTGGTCATGCTAAATTATCCATAGTGTTAATTGCATTCGTCAGAGGTAAATGTAGGGGAATGGGCCTGGGTGGGTTACTCTTTGGAGGGTCAGTGTGGACTAGTTGGGCTGAAGGACCTGTTTCCATACTGTAGGGAATCTAATCTGATCTAAGAATATCAATCTTTTATATAGCCCACAATACTGCAATTAAGTAGTTCAATTCCATCTCTCTCCAGCCATATATCTAATTGTGACATGGGATCCATTTCATTGTGTGCTTCAACTGTTTTAAGAAATGATGTGGAGGTGCCAGTGTTGGGACTAGGGTGGACAAAATTAAAAATCACACAACACCAAGTTATAGTCCAACAGGTTTATTTACAGCAAATTCTATGTCCTATGATCCTGCTCCACTAGCTACCTGACAAAGGAGTAGCACTTCAAAAGCTTGTACTTCCAAATAAACCTGTTGAACTATAACCTGGTGTTGTGTGCTTTTTAACTATGATTTAAACAAACTTATCTTTGTTATGGGTAGAGAGTGAGGATGACAATTCCTGGTAATCTAGTGTAACACTGGACAGGCTACTGTAATGTCCACGGGGACACAAAGAATACAGGTCGTTCTGTTGTAATGTGCATTTCGTCAACATGAATTCGCTGTAATGCAATTGACAAATTGGGGATGCTGTTTCTAAAGCACAAACTTTTAAAACATGTGTTGGCTGTAACACAATTAAATTGCCAACACTTTAAATGCTGTTTCTAAAGCGCAGTATTGCACAAAAATTCAACTATCGTGTTATAGGAGAAATGATTGTACTACAAATTGTTAAAAACTATAATTTCCTTTTAGAGTCATAGAGTCATATAGCATGGAAACACATCCTTCAGTCCAACAAGTCCATCCTGAACATAATCCCAAACTAAAGAAGTCACACCTGCTTGCTCCTGACCCATATCTCTCCTGGCTTCATGACTTAACCCTTTAATCCTGGCGTCATTCAGGTGAAGCAACACCACTCCAAAGCCGACATGCCTGAGGTGTGGTACCCAAAACTGAACTGCACTCCAGATGGCAGGAATAGGATCGGCAGTTTGAGAAGCACTGGCCATTTAAAAGTAAAATACTTTGGATTTCCTCATTGAATTTGTGCACTGTTTTCATCACTTATGTTATTTGAGACCGGGCTCACGTGCCCAGGTTGAATACAGACTAATCTAGAAGTATGGAATTTACCAGATCTGTTTTTCTAATTTTTTGTAAAATTATTAGTTTACATGTTTATTTAGTATTTACGTACTTATCTCCGACTGGCAACAATGAATTTACATTAACTCTAGATATTCCTAGTTAAGTTACCAATTAAGACATTTCCTCTCTATGTGTGAGCTGTCCGTAAAAAATTATCTTGCTGAATAATTGGACAAAATCAAGATTAGATATGTACAATTCCACACGTGTAAAGAAACACTCAATGGGGTCAAAATAAGAACTAAAAAGATAATATTCGAATGTGATTGATTGAACATGTGTGACATTATTTGCACAAAATACGTGCCAAAGTAAAAAAAAATCCCTTTAACTTGCCCATTTTCCTCTGATTTTTGAATATCTCTGCAGACTGGCTTAAAACATGCGAAATGTGTCTTCCAGTCTGTAAAAACAAAAACAACTGACAAAGAGATACGTTAGAGCTGAAGAGACAAACTAAAACCATCTCAGAGAAAAGCCCATTGGAGTGGCAATGAAATAAATTTTATTTCAATCAAATTCAGATGCATTTCTGTCCTTCCTGTTTCTCTTCCACATTTTGATCACAAAGGTCTGAACACACTACATCAGTGGCCTTCAAGTTGCCTGGGTAACAGGTATATCTTACTGACAACGACAATTACATGCAACACAGGTACAACAATTTAGAAGAATGGTTTATTTTGTCTTCTTGTTTCTGGTAATAAGGCATTTATATTTGTTAGAACTTACTTCACAATTAGCAGTCTAAGGTTTGTGTTTAAGATTTTCTGACACAGGTAAGGGAGGCACTGGATTTTTTTTAAGGGTGACTCCAACTGCTGTAATTTAATCCAAAATCTTGGTTCTACACACAAATAGGCTAAATTACTGCCAGGTTTTCACTAAAGTTAAAGCACTGGAGAATATGAATGAGGAATGTACCACAAACTGTTCGGGGAGGTGAAAAATTAAGGTTAAGCATTTCCTCAAAGGGAGAGGAAAATGCCTTAAGATAATCATCTTGGATGATGCTTGGAGCTGGTTATATGAAAGTACTTCTAGAGAACTGAGTGAAAATTTTCCGCTATGTTTTAGAGTAGGGTAAGTATGTGTACAAGAAGAACATTGAGGGAGAAATACCCAAATAGCCTAAGGCATCAGACATTAACGAGTGGGACATTAAAACACCTACACAGTTACATCCCCAAGTGTGATTCTCATCCACGTATGGTAGGATGACATCTACATTCATCAGATTTAACATCAACAGGCTTTAATAAATGTTGTTATTTATGAGGGATAGTAAGAGAGGACATGGTTTGGATTTATTTCTCTATTTTCTGAGATCTTGTAACTAAAGAAGCTGTACCCAGGTGCCTTTGCACCTGTACTAATTTGAGTACATGTGACAATAAAGCTATTTCAATTCAACTTTACTGAATCAAGCTCCAGTTCCATGAGATCTGATGATACAATGATCTAGTTTCTTTCGCATATGCTCAGATTAAGGGTACATTGCAGGTCATAATGGGCCCACATTTAATCACTAATCTATAATATGTTAACTGATCTTGCCAGTGAAACATCGGAAGTGTTGCAATTGACAGAAGCACTCAGGCGAGAATGTAGAAACCATAAGTCACAGATAAGAACTTTCAAAAGCTGGTTGGGTGCAGATGTTTGCAGGTAAAGGGACGATTGGAAAATGGGAAGCCTTCAGAAATGAGATATCAAGTGTCCAGAGACAGTATACTCCTGTTAGGATGAAATGAAAGGCTGGTACGTGTAGGGAAAACTGGGTAACGAGAGAAATTGAGAGATTGGTTAAGGAAAAGAAGGAAGCATATGTCAGGTATAGACAAGATAGATCGAATGAGTCCTTAGAAGAGTATAAAGGCAGTAGGAGTATACTTAAGAGGGAAATCAGGAGGGCAAAAAGGGGACATGAGATAGCTTTGGCAAATAGAGTTAAGGAGAATCCAAAGGGTTTTTACACATGCATTAAGGACAAAAGGATAACTAGTGAGAGAATAGGGCCCCTCAAAGATCAGCAAGGCAGCCTTTCTGTGGAGCTGCAGGAAATAGGGGAGATACTAAACGAGTATTTTGCATCAGCGTTTACTGTGGAAAATGACATGGAAGATATAGAATGTAGGGAAATAAATGGTGACATCTTGAAAAATGTCCATATTACAGAAAAAGAAGTTCTGGATGTCTTGAAACATATAAAGGTGGATAGATCCCCAGGACCTGATCAGGTGTACCCTAGAGTTCTGTGGGAAGCTAGGGAAGTGATTGCTGGGCCTCTTGTTGAGATATTTGTATCATCGATAGTCACAGGTGAGGTGCCGGAAGACTGGAGGTTGGCTAACATGGTGTTTAAGAAGGGTGGTAAGGACAAGCCAGGGAACTATAAACCAGTGAGCCTGATGTCGGTGATGGGCACGCTGTTGGAGGGAATTCTGAGGGACAGGATGCACATGTATTTGGAAAGGCAAGGACAGTCAACATGGCTTTGTGTGTGGGAAATCATGTCTCACAAACTTGATTGAGTTTTTTGAAGAAGTAACAAAGAGGATTGATGAGGGCAGAGCGGTGGATGTGATCTATATGGACTTCAGTAACGCATTCCACAAGGTTCCCCATGGGAGACTAGTTAGCAAGGTTAGGTCTCATGGAATACAGGGTGAACTAGCCATTTGGATATAGAACTGGCTCAAAAGTAGAAGACAGAGGGTGGTGGTGGAGAGTTGTTTTTCAGAGTGGAGGCCTGTGACCAGTGGAGTGCCACACGGATTAATGCTGGGTCCACTACATTTTGTCTAAATGATTTGGATGCAAGCATAAGAGGTATAGTTAGTAAATTTGCAGATGACACCAAAATTGGATGTGTAGTGGATAGCGAAGAAGGTTACCTCAGGTTACAACAGGATCTTGATCAGAAGGGCCAATGTGCTGAGACATGGAAGATGGAGTTTAATTTAGATAAATGCGAGGTGCTGGATTTTGGGAAAGCAAATCTTAGCAGGACGTATACACTTAATGGTAAGGTCCTAGGGAGTGTTGCTGAACAAAGAGATCTTGGAGTGCAGGTTCATAGTTCCTTGAAAGTGGAGTCGCAGGTAGATAGGATAGTGAAGGAGGAGTTTGGTATGCTTTCCTTTATTGGTCAGAGTATTGAGTAAAGGAGTTGGGAGGTCATGTTGCTGCGGTACAGGACATTGGTTAGGCCACTTTTGGAATATTGCGTGCAATTCTGGTCTCCTTCCTATCAGAAAGATGTTGTGAAACTTGAAAGGGTTCAGAAAGGATTTACAAGGGTTTCTCCCCTGGGTTGGAGGATTTGAGCTATAGAGATGGGTTGAATAGGCTGGGGCTTGTTTCCCTGGAGCATCGGAAGCTGACGGGTGACCTTATAGAGGTTTATAAAATCATGAGGGACATGGATAGGATAAATAGACAAAGTCTCTACCTTGGGGTGGGGGAGTCCAAAACTAGAGGTTTGGCAGAGGTTTAGGGTGAGAGGGGGAAGATATGTAATTTTTTCTTGCAGAGGGTGGTACGTATCTGGAATGAGCTGCCAGAGGAAGTGGTGGAGGCTAGTAAGATTGCAACATTTAAAAGGCATCTGGAGGATTATATGAATAAGAAGGATTTGGAGGGATATGGGCTGGGTGCTAGTAGGTGGGATGAGATTGGATTGGGATATCTGGTTGGCATGGACAATTTGGACCGAAGGGTCTATTTCCGTGCTTTACATCTGTATGACTCTCTGACTCTATCTCTTTTGTGGTCACTAACATGATCAAAACCCCTGCTGCAACATAGCTGTAATGTTTGTGGAATCAACTGACAACATGAATTAGCATCTTCAGCAACAACAACAAAAATGCATTTATATAACACCTTTTCACATAAATAAGGTGTGGCAAGACACTTCACAGATGTGAATGTAACAAAGAGTTTCGGACTGGATGGTGATGGTATTTGCAGGAGGTTTCGGGGATCGAGAGGGCCAATGTCATTAATGGCTTGAAATTCAAGGATGAGAATTTTGAATCTGAGGTGTGGATGACTCTAACGTTAACATAGATGTGCATACACTGAGTGAGGTGGGGGAGCTGTGATTTGATGTTGTATTAGGACGGAAAGAACAGAGTTTAAGGCAAACTGAAGTTTATAGAGTTTATATTGAGAAACCGACCAGGAGGACATTAAGATATTGAAGGTTAGAAGTAACGAAGCCTCTGACAAGGGCCCCCAGTAGATGGATTGAGGCAGTGATCTAGTCCACGTAATGTTTACAGGTTGGGATAGATTTTGTTCCTGCCTGAACGTGAAGAATTTAGAGGCAAATCAGGAAAGAAGGATTGTATGCTTATAGAGGAGCCTGCCAGGCTTTCACAAAGGAAATCGTTTGTGCCTATGTACAAGTAGAAAGAATTCTGCTCTATAAAACTTTATCTTACACTAGAACAGCAAATGATTACAGGTGAATTTTAAATATTTTTCTTAAAAAACATTTTTCTTTAAGTTTAAATCCATTAATTCACCCTATGTTATTAAGACATAGGACATGGTGCGATACTGTACATTGTGTTCAGACATGCAAAAATGTTTTTGTAACATTCCTTACAATTCTGCACAAGTTGCCATAGAGATTTGCTTGCTGAAACAAGTAAAGGCTAACCAATAATACTGTGACAAATCTGTGTGGGTGATAGTGAGAGTAAGGGCCAGTATGACTCATGGCATTGCACTTGTTCACTCAAACTACTCTGCACGTGATTTATTTCCTAACTTCTCTGCAAGGAATGAAATGTGCATTATTTCTGAACAGCAACTATTCTTCCATATAAAGTGGTGAAAATTCTTTTGTTCCCTTACATTTTGGACTTGAGGTATAAGTTAGAGCCAAGTTTGACAAAGTTAGTTTACTTCTATGAATGAACATCTTTGAGTCAAAGCCACATTCTCAATGGCAATTAAGGATGGTCAACAAACTCTGACCTTGCCAGCAAAGCTCACATCCTACACATGGATAAAAACAAAATTATCCTCGCCGGTCCGTAAATACATTCAAGGAAAAAACGTACATATATCCTTGCTCATTCATATAGTCAATTCAGTTGTGTAAGCTTTACTTTATAGAGGCCCATTTGCTGAGACCATAAGCAAACTATTCAGCCCTTAGACTCTGCTCCGCCTTTTAATGCGATCATGGCTGATCTTTAATCTTCATGTCCACTTTCCTGCCTCTGACCTATAGTCTTTGATTCCCTTACTAATTAAAAACCTGTCTATCTCAGCCTTGAATATACTAATGACACAGCCTCAATAGCCTTTTACAGAAAAGAATTCCAGAAATTCACAACCCTCCCTGAGAAGAAATTTCTCTTCATCTCTGTCTGAAATGGGCAATCCCTTATTCTGAGATTATGTGTCTGATACTGGACTCTCCCAGAAGGGAAACCAACCTCTCTGCATCTACCCTTCAAGTCCCCTATGAATCTTGTATGTTTCAACAAGATTATTCTGAATTCCAATGAGTAAAGGCTGACCTATTCAACCTCTCTTCAGAAAAAAGCCCCTCCACACCTTAACCTCCATACTTTACTGCACCGTCTCTGAAATCCTCCTATGCCAGTGTATCTTTCCTTAGGTAAGGGTAGTATGATTAGTATTTCATGAGACCAAGTAAAATACTGCACATTTAGGAAAACTAAAGTAAAAAACACAGAAAATGCTGGAAATATTGAACAGATCAACCACACCAATGATGACAGAAACATTTAAACTCCAACATACTCCTGACTTGTGCCTTTTAGGTAGTTGACAAGCTTTGTATAGATGCCCTGAAATATTAACTGTGTTTCTTCCTCCACAAATGTCTGACCTTCTGTGTATTTTTAGCTTGGTAAAGTTGATCAGGAAAGCTGTACAATATAACTTTGTGACTCCAAAATGAAAGTGTAAGGTCAAAGTGATGATTGTGTGCCACAAATATTGAAGTTTTGTGGTTTGGAGATTTGGAAGTGTTTTATTTCTCAGAAAACCATTGTGGAATGAATGCTCACTATGCTAGGAGAAAGTGAGGACTGCTGATGCTGGAGATCAGAGCTGAAAAATGTGTTGCTGGAAAAGCGCAGCAGGTCAGGCAGCATCCAAGGAGCAGGAGAATCGACATTTCGGGCATTCCTGAAGAAGGGCTTATGCCTGAAACGTCGATTCTCCTGCTTCTTGGATGCTTCCTGACCTGCTACACTTTTCCAGCAACACATTTTTCATGCTCACTATGCTGTTAACCAAGGTTGTGCTTTCTTCCACTTCTAGTGTTAGTTGCTTTTGACAACTGTGCTAAGCCTTCCTTAATGTGAAAGGAACACAGTATTTTCCTTCTGAATAACTTCAGGTTGCTGTGAGAACTGATGTAGTACTCAGTCTTTATTGGTTTCATCCAGCTCGTCAAGCAATTTCTTCCACACAAAGTTTAACTTTCCATTTGGCAGACAGGAGAAAAGGCTGGATAGGTTTCATCTTCACCATCTCAGCCGTATTCTCAGCATCTGTTGACAAGACAAGGTAACCAACTCTGAGGCCCTTGACTGTAATTGTTCAATTAACATACATACTAAGTCAATGACACTAGGTTGAGCCTGGTCATGTTTCATAGCATCGTGGTGGCTTGGTTGCAAGGGCTGATAGATGGTGGTATGGTAGCATTGTGGACCATGACCATTGACTATGTTCAATATGACAGCTGCTTATCCAAAGACTGTCTGCTAGGTTGGACTGGGAACAATGTCATATCCTGCTGAATGCCTACACTCTTGCTACAAGGAAAATGGTAAGTAAGATATGAAGGTGGTTGACATGGACACTGATAGCTTTGATGACCAGGACCTCCGAAGTTTGACTGCTCGGAGTGACATTAGAAGAGAACTGAAAAGCTCAATCAAATGTGAGGAGCCACCCCCCACAAAAAAAAAGATAATGCACTATCTCTACCTACTAACTTCTTCTGGAGAAAATGTGACAGAAACTGCAATTCTAGAGTGATGTTCCTGCATCACACCAGGTTAACTCAGACTTGATCATCAAAGTGCAAGTTATTGTAACACGATACAAATGGGTGCAAAAGAGGTATAAGAAAGCATTCTGAAGAAAGGTCATTGACCAAAACATTAACTTTCCTTTCTCTCCAGAGATGCTGCCAGAGCCACTGAGTTTCTCCAATAATTTCTATTTTTGTTTCATATTTTTATCATCCACAGTTTTAAAGAAGAGAAAGGACTTGGATCCACAAGATATAATTCCAAAGTGGGTTGTTGACATGACACTTAGAAACATAATAAACAGTGATTGGGATACTGACAGACGTCAGAAGGACATACGCTGCTGAAATGGATAGATACCATTAATAGATGCAAGTTAACCCAAACAAGTATTAAATATTTCATTTTGGTAGAAAGAATGAAGAGAACCAATGTAAATTAAGTAGTACAATTTAAAAATATTTACAGGAACAGAGAAACATGGGTTGTGTACACTCAAGTCTTTAAATATTTTGGGGAAACTTGGAATGGTAACAGATCTGAAAGAACCTATCTACATGCAGGAGCTGGAGTACCTAGGAATGACCTCTTGCAGGGAAAATTTGATTGAGGTGTTCAAAACACTTTTATCAAATGTTTTCTTGAGTAAATAAAGATAAACTGCTCATTGGCAATGCTCACTAATCAGAGGGCACAAATTTAAGTTGAATGGTGAATGAAGCAAAAGTGACACGAAGAAAATAAATGTTGAAAAGAATTGTTATGATATTTGCACTAAAGGGTGGGGACACCAACGTTCAAGAATAACTTTGAAAAAGAAATTGGATAAATACTCTTGAAGAAGAAACATTTCCAGGGCTAAGAAGAATGAGAAGGGGCGTAGGACAAACTACATATAACTTTCAAAAGTCAATGTAGACACAATGGACACAATAGCCTCCTTCTCCACTGTATGATTTTAGGACTTTGTCTGTTATATCAGTGGAATCTAGTAGCACATACATTGTCTGGTTCACAATCATCTAAAAAGTTCTGAAAAGTCACCACATAGGAAGAGAGAATTGATAGCTAGAAAGAAAAACATTGTTCAACTGCCACACCTCCCCTGGGTTTTTCAGCTTTTCTGGAATACTCAAATTTGTAGGTGAATAGGTCAAGTTACCATCTCCTACTCTATAGCTCATGAGGGGAGATTTTACTCTTTGCTGTGTCTGAGGAGCTCTTAATTTCTTGTGGCAGTGACAAGGAATTAAAACGAAGTCCTGCAGTAGCAGGTACATGGCTATAATATTGCGAGGGATATATCAATGTTTCTGAAGTGAGCAAATTGCACAAGTAGGAGCAGTTAGCATGTAAAGCACATGGCTGTCTCATTCTTAGCCTTACACTTCACTTATGTGGCTAGTGTAGTCCACTAAATGGAGGTGCATTCCAAAAAGCTGACTTTTCCATTTGCACTATTGCATCTACATAATGCCCCCAAAACAAACTCATCTGACTGCAGATGAGTTCAGTACCCATCCATCCCACCCTGTGAGGTATATATCATTTGGATCTCTGAACCTGGCATATACCAACAGCTACAATGTGCCTGCAGATGTCTCCAGGTTGAAGCTCTTGTTCAGTGCATTGTCTGGACCTCATTTCAAGTTATGACTTTATTGATCCAATGCATCTCACTTGCAATATACCCAGCAAGATGTTTCCAAAGAAAACTTGACTCTAGGAAGCTATATAGTGTGGAACTCCATATAACTTCTTTGTCTTCTTTCTCCTTTACAATTCTCATACCATTGATTTAAGTGTAAATAGGTGCAGCACAAACGTGGTAAATTTATTTTGTGAAGTCACCATATGTGAACTGCACATAATTACAAATAAAGAATAATTTTTAAATTGTGATGTGGCCAAGTCATCCTAATGTGTTGGAATGTATCACTCAAAGATATTCCTTACACAAAGTCTAAGTATCTCTGGAATGTGTTCACGTACATAGTGAATGTTAATAATCAAATAATAGGGCACATCTCATGACTTGTTATACATTGGAATGTTTGAGTGAGGTTGCTGAATTGGAATTCTGTGTTTGAGTCTGCTTGTACTCAATTATATCAGAAGTTAAAATTTAGACAAATCACATTTCACTTTGAAAATGTCTTAATTCTCCAGAACAAAATCATTTTTAGTGTTTACTGCAGGACAAATGGCTCTTGCTATTTGAATATGTGATATTGGAGGCAAATGATATCACTCCACAAGAGAGATAGAAAACACTTTCTGAAAAAGTTTGAATTTCTGCTTTTCAACGTTTCAGTTCTCTTTTGTAAGTGCTGATTCTCACAATTTGCAGACTCTTGTTACCATTCATTAACTTGAGTAAAGTTCATCTTTCTTACCAGGTGATAAAGAGCAGGACCACTGCAGAGGTTTGGCTAAGTGCTGAATCATAAAATGTTAAGAAATCTACATGGTAACACCCCACAACATTTAACTCTGAATGCAATAAGGTTTTGATGTTGCTGATGCATTTTTTGTAATCTTCTGAATGAGTCAGACAGATTACTCATTTACCAGAATTCCTTGGAGGGGTTTGCTTGAATACTGTTTATATCAAAGTCTAACTTTTCTGAGGCAATTCTGTTGATTGGGCAACTTGTTGGAGTATGCTCGAAAATTTTATTATTAAACATTAGCAGCTTTGCAGATATTATTACTTCAATTCTGGAATTCTTTTCAAATGTGATTCTCCAACTATTGATAAACATAGATTAAAAAGTCATTACCAGAATTGAAGGAGAAATAAATCAGTAAGCAATGATTAAAGAATATAGAGCTAATCTCTTATAGGTTTGAAAACTCTAAAGGAAATAAAAGATGAAGAAGTTGTTTTGAGTTTTTTTATTTGCTCATGGGTGTCGTTAGCTGAACCAGCAGTTATTCCCACATAGAAACTAGCAATTAAAAAAAAACGAAATTTAACTTCTAGGTGAAAGAATGGCATGGCAAAATCTCACATTTTTTCAAGTTTTCATTATAATAAATGACTATAAAGCACTATAAACTCTTCTGTAGGTAACTTATCTTTAAACCATAGAAAGAAACATTCATTAAGAAATTTTTTTAAGTTGTCAGCTTCTCCAGAGATTACAAGTTGAACATCTTTGAATCAGACCAAGGAAAAAAAGGCCTAGTGGGAACAAACTGATGAACTAAAATGACAGAAGACTGAAAACTCAGGATGCCTATGAATGAGCAAAAGTGATCCGTCTGTTTTGGTCTTCCTAATGTCTAGGAGACCACATCATGAGAAAATCAAATTGAAAGAAGTACAAGGAATGCTATTTTGGCCAGAAGGAATGTTTGGAGTTTTGGATGGTGCTGAAGGCGTTGCACCTCCCACTATTGCACGAGTAGGAAAGGGAAGAAGGTGACTGGGAGTGGATCCGGGTCTTTTAAACAGCCACTTTATAATTGTGAGAAGGAGGAGAAGATGTATTCAGTGGTGATGTCACACTGTAGGTGACAAATTAGCAGCAGATGATTCATTGAAGATGTAGGCTGGTGGAGTGGGAAGCAAAGTTCCCTCAAAGCTACGTGGCTGTGCCACTCCGATCAGTTTTGGCACACAGATTGCAGCATTAGCTTCCCATTCTGGAAGGTGTTGCTTTGCCCAAACCTCAGAGGCTCGCCTGACCGGTAAGGAAATGAAAAGGAAGTGAGGTTAATGGAAACCCTATCATGATACTGGGAGGAGAAGGGGTGATAATGGAAGTATGTGAAATGGGATGGTCACAGATGAGAGGCCTATCAACCAGAATATACGTGGAGCTCCCTCATTGAGGAAGAAGGAACATATATTGGAAGCACTAGCATAGAAGGATGCATATTCATAGGAGGTTTTGTAGGAGGTCAGAGCGTTACTGCAGAATTCTGATAGATATAACTTTACTCAAGATATGAAACTTGAGTCAGAATTTCCAACAACTTCAAATTTCCAATACCTTCAGATTTCCAATCGCAAATTCTTCTTTATAAATGTTGTACTTGATCCAAAGGTGGACATCTTGCTGAAGAATGGAATCTCCTGTTTTGCTTAAAAATCTGATGTTTTATTGAAGCTTTTGAAAATATATACACTTCACAATACAATAAAAAAACCTTAATGTATCTAGAGTTATAAACAGTCATAGGAAAGTGGGAAACAGTTTAGTCAGTAACAATTAGAATGCAGAATTACTAAGTGAAATGTAAATCACAAGGCAGACTTATTGAGAAAGCATGTCCTGGCTCTTGCAACATTTGTTTGCAATAGCAGCTACTAACAGCCTCATTGAACGGTTTGTTTGGGTGGATAGATGAATAGTGAATTAAGATCTCTCCACCTTGCTCCCCTTTCTCCTGTGGAATGTGTACGATGTCAGTGGAGTGAACCATGTCCACACCTGCCTTCAATTCAATCTAGTAGCCAAATAAATGAAAATGACGTAGGATAATATCTAGCTTTTGATTCTCCTCTTGCAAGTTTTCTCAAATTGGTTCCACAAATTTAGCGTGATCAATTAACCACACTCATAAATGATTCTTTTCATGTCATAGATGTGCTGAGTTAGGATGCTGCGAGGCAGGTAGAAATTCAATAATATCATGCCGAAAGATTCATCAATAATCAGAACAGCAGCAGATGATGAAACACATGTCTGGGTTCACACCCTTCCCCAGCCAGCTTTCCAGTTTCTCTCAATAATGTAGGTCAATTGAATAACAATCAGTTCCTTTCTGTGGAATTGTATCTGTGCAAACTGCATTAAAACGGTTTAAAGTGGGGTGACACATTAATATACGAAGGGCTGGATTCACCCAATGTTGGGAAGCTTTAAATTGCAAATATAGAAGAAACTCAGATGAGAACAGCGCTATAGTCTAAATATCATTTCAGAATTCAAGCTGAAATAAAACTATAATCATGGAAAGCATTTTCAAATTAAATCGTTTTTTTTGTAAATCAGGCTGTTAAGAGAGAGGTATTCATCACTTCAGGAAAACAACCCAGAGGAGAGTTGGGTATAAAGTTTTGTGATGTCACATGCAACCAGCCTGAAGTTACTTGATCTGCATGATCCTCCTGTAACAGTCAAAACACCGACATAATAATTGGATATAATGACATCCAGAATTGTTTACACAATTTTTCAAGGGCCTTTTAAAATTGAGTGGAAGGATAACTGTGGCTGTGCATGATATATGAATCATAGTCATATTTTAAGCATCTCCTGTGGCTGCAATAATTAGACATTTGGTCCCTATGCAAGTTAATGAGAAGGCTATCACCCATTTTAAGGCTCCTGTGCTACGCCAGATAGTTTAATGTTGAACAGGAGCCACTATTCTGGAGACAGGGGTGTTCCCAGTGATTTCAAAGTATTGACAATCAGTTCATTCCATGCTGGTCCAGCCCCAGCTCTATGCAGCTTTGCAGAATCACAGAATTGCTTTGGTCATTCGGCCCATCGACTTACCTTAGCACTGCTGCTGGCAAGGCAAAGGCTCGACATTCAATAATGTAAATGGGTGGATGTACCTGAGGAGGTGTGGAAAGTGCTAGTAGCTAGTCCAAGTAATGTCCAAGTGAACCAAATTTCAGTTGATAACCGTCACTGCACCATCATTGGTTGTGTGCGCAAGAGTGGACCATAACAAATTTCTAGGTTACAGTCAGCTAAATGAAGAGAGGTAAAGGGTCTCCAACAGATCAGTAGCTGTATGGCACCATTTTTAAGAGCTGGAAATAATAGTATATCTGGGCAAGCACAGGATACAGCAGGCAGGCTGTGCAGCTGGCACATGGACTAGCACTGTATGTTATGTGTTGTATGAATTTGGATTACTGTTGTCATTCATCAAAAGTGCAATCAATGGTGTTATGAAGGTGTAAGGGGTACTGTATCTTTAAGAGTTAGAAGCTAGCAGACTACCTGACACAGCACCAAGTGTTCTGAATAGGGTAACAATGGAACATTTGGTTGAACAGTTAGATTAGTGGGTTGCCTGGAGATGACAAAACGAATTCAAATTCAGCCAATCAGTTTAAATTATGCCCCAAAATACCTAAACTCCAATCAAGTTTGAATTTAGTATTTTGACAATATTAACACCAATGAACTGATCCAATGCTTTGGGGTATAAAACCGGGGAAAAAAAATTGAACAGTTGGAGGAGAATTGCCAAGCCACCAACGTATGCAGACTGCCCAGAGAATAACTCTCTTAATGATACCTTTATCTATCAATGACCGGTGAAACAGAAATCTCTTAAGAAGAAGAAAAGAAGACAGAGGAAGATACCAAGAGAAGGTTCAACAGCTGGCTGGTTTTGAAATTTTAATTTTTCTGTAAATCTTAATCGGGGGAAAGTATTGTAGAAGGGAAAGTAAAAAATAGGTTAAATAAATGAGTTGTAAATAGTTGTTAGTTAATTATTTCCTGTTAGACCTTAAAAAATTAAAGTTGTTAATTTTTTTCTTTAAATAGTGACTTTTGGGATAATTCTTTGCCTCTCAAATTTTCACAGATTACAGGACGGGGTGAATTTATTTCTGGGTGTTGAATTTAAATTAGCAGAGGGGGTTTACCCCGGGTAATAACAGTGGGGCCATGAGACATATGGTCTGTGAAGGTGGGAGATGATATATGGTGGGATGTGATGTGGGTGAGAATGGAAAACTTGCTTAAACAAGAGAAACAAATTATTTTACAAATCACTTTTATAAGTTAGTAAAAAGAATAGTTAGACAATGCAACTTTAAGTCAATATTTCCTTTATTTCAGATTTGTGTATTTTTTTTTGTATTTTTTGTTTTATAAAGTTGTTTGGAACTGTCCTGGATAATATACAAGAAAGAACACTTTTGGAGAGAGACATATCTTGGCTGAAATAAAACAAAATAACCTTTGGTAACCTTTTTGTGTTTGCTGTATGGTAACAATGCCAGGAGGAAGGCAGAGTGCTGAGATAGAGTGGGGTATGATTTGATTGCAAATTGTTTATAAACACAGTTCAGTCTCTCTTCACAGGCACTTCTTATGGCTAATCATTTTACATAATTTCAGACAGTACAAAAAAGTATATTTAACATTTAAAGGCCTTTTAGGAAAGCTGTAATTGTGTAGCACAGTGTATATTTTTCCATTTTAAAAACCCTGATCATAACTACAAATACAACTTTTTACAATTTCCAGATAAGTTTTATTAACTGAAATCTGCAGCCTATAATGTTTTAAAAGGACAAAGGGGTGGGAGGAGGGATAATTTTCAAATTGTCTTTAAAAAGCAAAATAAAAATCAGTAGTTTGATAGTAAAGTGGGAAATCCCGTAAAGTGAATCCAATAGTATAAAATACTGCATTTTTTTCCACAATTCTGCTACTTTTAACAAAAATAGATAAAAATGCTAATTGAGCCGGTAATATGTGAAGCATAAATTGATGTTATTGGTGATAATTGTGATGCTGAAATTCTTCAAGTGATTAAAGCCTGGATACATCATATACACATTTTCAGTACTTACAAAAAAAAACAAGGAAATAACAGGTTGATTATTAATTATTAATATTTAAGAACCTGGATGCAGTAGTTGGTTAGTAGCACCATGAGAAAAAGTTGCTTTCAAAAACAAACAGAAATATAACGTTGGTGTAAGCAGTCTTGTTGTTGTAGTGTTTTCAGTGCATTACTCTTGAAGAAAGTGCCATTACGGGGGTCACCTCTTCCCACTCAGAAGAATAGGAGGCACCACTGTTTCTCATTCCACAACACTGCAGTTTCTCGCTTGTTCCTTTCCAAAATGCACTGATTACTCTTTACATGAGGTACGTATAAACAAATATTATGTATGAACAGTTATTTTTTTTTGTGTTTGTTTTTGCTTCGCACAGTAGCACCATTGTAAATGGAAGACAGAGCGCCCTACAGTTTTTACTTATTGAGCTGGATTTCTTCTTCTCAGCCGATTTCACTTGTTGTCTCAATGCCGGAAGCCAATGCATTACGTCCTTTTCATACATACTTGACAGCGGCTCACACGTGTTCGGAGTTCACCAGCTTTTAGAGTCTCCGACTGCGGTTTACTGTTGTAAGAAAGAGATAAAAGCAAAAAGAAAATCCCGGATTTCATGAGAGGCATCTGCACAGAAAACTCACCCTTCTATACATCCCAGCATTAACACATCTTCCTCCCCATAAGGCACTTGCACAAACTAGAAGACATGCCCTGAAGTTTTGCAGGCTATTCAGTTGCAGCCACAGTAGGGGGAAGATTATAACATGCCAACTTGTCTAAATATGAACAAAAAAGCTGAATTCAAGAGGTGAGAGTAACAGGGCTCACAATCAAGGCAGCATATGATCATGTGTTGCATCAGGTCCTGGCAAAGTTGAAGTAAATGTAAATTGGAAGAAAATTGCCCACTGGTTGGATTCACACCTAGTACAAAGGAAGATGGTTGTGGTTGTTGGAGACCAATCCTCTCAGTTCTCAGATATCACTGCAAGAGTCCTCTGGAGTGTGAATTTGTGTCCTTGGCCTAAAACCCTTCAGCTGCTTCATTAATGACCTTCCTTCCCTCCAACATAAAGTTAGGACTGAGAGGATTGGTTGATGATTGTACAGTGCTGAGTACCACTTGCAAGTTCTCAGATACACAAGCAGTCTACACTTGGGGGCAGCAAGACTTGGATAACCTTCAGGCTGGGGCTGATAAATGGTAAGAAACATTTCCATCGTAGAACTACTAGTTAATGACTATCTCCAGAATGAGGAATGAATCTGATCATCTCCAATTAACTGCAGTGCCATCATTTAATTTCCCACCATCAACAGCCTGAGGCTTGCAATTGACCAAAATCCCAACTGGACCAGCAATATAAATAATAATGCTACAAGACCAGGTAAGAGGCTGGGAATTCTGCAGTGAGTAACTCACCTTCTGACTCCTCAAATGTTGTCCATCATTGACAAGACACAAGTCAGGAATGTTAAGAATATTCTCCACTTGCCTGGATGAGTGCAGCTCCAATGACATTTAAGAATCTTGGCACTACCCAGGCCAAAGCATCCTATTTGATTAACAACCCATCCACCACCTTAAACATTCACTCTTTCACCACCTGTGCCTTGTTCCAGCAGAGTGCATGTCTACAGGATACACCGCAGTAATTCACCTAGGCTCCTGTGACAGCACCAACCAAACTCTTAACCTCTACCAGTAAGGAGAATAAAACAGTAGATGTATGAGAAATCTCCACCCACAGGTTTCCCACTAAGCCATCCTGATTTGAAACAATATCCTTTGTCCTTCATAGCCAAAGTCCTGGAACTCACTTCCTAACTGAACTGTGGGTGCTCCTCATCACATGGACTGCAGCAGTTCTAGAGTACATTTCACCACCACCTTCTTAAAAGTAAGTGTAAATGGGCAACAATTGAGGACCTTACTGATGAATAAAAAAAGTAGAAATAGTTGAGACATTGCAGAGTCAATTTTCAGGTCTGTGCACAGACATGGGAGACAGTGGCTTGGTTGGGGGTTGGGGAGTACTTGGCAGGTTCAGCCAGCTTGGAGAAGCAGTGGCAAATGTAAGGAACATACAAAGCAGGAGCAGGAGGAGGTCATTCAACAATTTCAGCCTGCTTCACCCTCCAATATGATCACCTCTAGAGTCAGTTTAATTTTATTCATGGCAATACAATCTCATTTTCAAAATTATTTGTACTGGGGAGTTGGTGGAAAATCTCATCCAACGTCAAAATGTAAAACACTAGAGTCTAACATTTACTGCCAAGATTTACACATAAATACCGACCACTGAAGTGAGTTGCCAGAGGTTTCTTGGTGATGTGGAAATGCAACTTGACGAAAGGCAACAGCTTCATTTATAAACAGCAGCAGTAAACAGTTTAGCAATTGTACCATTAGCTAAAGGCAGATAAGTCATTTGCACTCAAAGGTGCACATAACTCATTGCTCCAAGTTAAGATATTTCTCACCTGAACATCTCCGTTGTTTCGACAGTGGCTAGCCAGAAACTGTACGAGTTGGCATAATAGTTGCAAGTGCCTCGACCATGGCATTCGATGAATGGTGCAGATCGGAATTCCTCCAGGCAGGAACCAGGAGAAGCTAAGGCTTGGCCTGATCCTTCAGCACCAGCACTGGTGTGCTGTGAACAGCAACAACACCAAACAGAAAACATTTCAACTCATTTAATAATTAGATGTCACAATATTATTGTCATTGTCCTTAGAATGAAAGTTTGGGTGTAAGCTAAGTATACCATTGGCAGGCATGGAAAATAGGTCCACACAACTGCCTCACATGGGTGGTGTGTTTCACAGGAGTTTGGCAGTTTGGACTATCTGGCCATTTCAATTCCAACAACATATACGCTGTTTAAAAAGGGCGGTAAGGACAAGCCAGGGAACTGTAGACCAGTGAGCCTGACCTCAGTGATGGGCACGTTGTTGGAGGGAATCCTGAGGGACAGGATGTACATGTATTTGGAAAGGCAAGGACTGATTAAGGACAGTCAACATGGCTTTGTGCGTGGGAAATCATGTCTCACAAACTTGATTGCATTTTTTGAGGAAGTAACAAAGAGGATTGATGAGGGCAGAGCAGTAGATGTGATCTTAGTAGACTTCAGTAAGGTTTTCGACAAGGTTCCCCATGGGAGACTGATAAGCAAGATTAGATGTCATGGAATACAGGGAGAACTAGCCATTTGGACACAGAACTGCCTCAAAGGTAGACAACAGAGGGTGGTGGTTTTTTAGACTGGAGGCCTGTGACCAGTGGAGTGCCACAAGGATCGGTGCTGGGTCCTCTACTTTTTGTTATTTACATAAATGATTTGGATGCGAGCGTAAGAGGTACAGTTAGTAAGTTTGCAGATGACACCAAAATTGGAGGTGTAGTGGATAGCGAAGAGAGTTACCTCAGATTACAACAGGACCTTGACCAGATGGGCCAATGGGCTGAGAAGTGGCAGATGGAGTTTAATTCAGATAAATGCGAGGTGCTGCATTTTGGGAAAGCAAATCTTAGCAGGACTTATACACTTAATGCTGAAAATGTGTTGCTGGAAAAGCACAGCAGGTCAGGCAGCATCCAAGGAACAGGAGAATCGACGTTTCGGGCATAAGCCCTTCTTCAGGAACGTCGAATGCCCGAAACGTCGATTCTCCTGTTCCTTGGATGCTGCCTGACCTGCTGCGCTTTTCCAGCAACACATTTTCAGCTCTGATCTCCAGCATCTGCAGTCCTCACTTTCTCCTCCTTATACATTTAATGGTAAGGTCCTAAGGAGTGTTGCTGAACAAAGAGACCTTGGAGTGCAGGTTCATAGCTCCTTGAAAGTGGAGTCGCAGGTCGATAGGATAGTGAAGAAGACATTTGGTATGCTTTCCTTTATTGGTCAGAGTATTGAATACAGGAGTTGGGAGGCTGTACAGGACATTGGTTAGGCCACTGTTGGAATATTGCATACAATTCTGGTCTCCTTCCAATCAGAAAGATGTTGTGAAACTTGAAAGGGTTCAGAAAAGATTTACAAGGATGTTGCCAGGGTTGGAGGATTTGAGCTACAGGGAGAGACTGAACAGGTTGGCGCTGTTTTTCCTGGAGCGCCAGAGGATGAGGGGTGACCTTTTTGAGGTTTACAAAATTATGAGGGGCATGGATAGGGTAAATAGGCAAAGTTTTTTCCCTGGGGTCGGGGAGTCCAGAACTAGAGGGCATAGGTTTAGGGTGAGAGGAGAAAGATATAAAAGAGACCTACGGGGTATCTGAATAGGAAGGGTTTGGAGCGATATGTGCTGGGTGCTGGCAGGTAGGACTGGATTGGGTTGGGATATCTGGCCGGCATGGACGGGTTGGACCAAAGGGTCTGTTTCCATGCTGTACATCTCTATGACTCCATATAAAGCAGGGTCTAGTTATGGTAAAAGAAATTCCGAAACCTCACCAGGGTTTCTCAAATACAGAAGAGGCTCAGTAGAAAGTTGTGGGATCTTCAGTCTGGACAGGAAGAATGCATGTCAGAGTTAGGCCCACGGCCCCCCAAAAAAACCTAAGATGGCCTTAGGATTGGCCAAGTGTCAGAGAGGCTGGTTAAAAGGTCTGCCTTTGTTCCCTAGGACCTCTGTCCCAGTTGTTTGATTATATGTTTGGCCCTTCAGCCCTCACGTGAGAGGAGGTGATGGTTCAGAGCTAGTGTGCAATTCAGAGTGGTGCTCACAGCATGGGTTAGATCCCAATTCCAGTTAAGGTTGACTAGGGGCCTGCCTCCTCACCCAGCCCCTATAGCAAAACCACTCGACAACTCTCACATTTGAGGATTTCATATAGAGAGTGGTAATCCTTCACACCTATCGCTCTTCCAAGCCCCATCCACTTTCACCTCCTCCATGCTCCCAAGCAAACAGATGAATGGGCATGTCAGGCCAGGAGTTAGTTTGGAGAATTTGATGGGCAAATGGAGTATGTGGAGTGGGGAGGGTGGGCAAGCGTTTGCAATGATTTCACATAGAGGCTATAGAGGGCATGGGTGAGGGCGGAGGAGTTGATTTTGAGTTGTTATGGAGGGTAATGGGTCAAACATTTTGAACATATCTTTGAAACATTGTCAAATCCACACTAAGGTTTACAGTTCCTCTGAGGGAGAGTGAACCACATTATGGAGAAGCTGGACAAAATTTATGAAGACTGTGCTTCCCATTATCTCAATGTTTGGATGGAAATTATATTAATGGGCTCCTTGCACACAAGACCATGATCATAAGACATAAGAGCAGAAATAGGTGACCCATCGAGTCTGCTCTGCCACGGCTGATCTGATAACCCTCATCTCCAGTTTCCTGCTTTCTGCCCCATAATGGCAGGAGATGAAGTTTTAGGAGTTTGACCACACGGAGAAGTCGGTGAATGGATCTAGAGATCAACAAGAATACATGAAAAGAATCAAGCAGTGAACTTTCACAGCTGACTGACTGTGAAATTACAAACTTCTTTGGAGATAGGTCAAAGGAAAACAAACAGTGCAGTATAATAGTTGACCTTGGGAGACCTTATTATGAGAACCCCACTCCACACAGCAGCTGGGAGTGATCAGTGACCTCAAAGCCTGATCAGTTTAGTGTTTTATTTTAAGACTTATAAAACGCATAAATCTTAATCTGTTGGGTTTTTTTAGTAAATCTACAATAGCAAGTAGGAGTTTTTTTTTAAAATGTTTTACTGAGATCTGTCTCTTGATTAATTTTTAATATAAAAGAAAGGCATTAAGTTATCCCTGAGCAGTTTTTTTTGAGCAGTAAGACTGTGCTAATGCTGAGTATTTGAGAAGCGAGTTGTGATCGTTTTTGAGTATATTCTTGGTCTGTAGATTTTTTTAAGATGCAAAAGAGATGGGTTTTAGTAATGTGTTCTTCCTGTTGGATATGGGAAATTAGGGAGAATTTCAAAGTTCCTGGAGGTTATGTGTTTGGTTGTGAATCCTATTGGATCACATGGATCAGTTGGAGTTCCAGTTAGAGGCAATGAGGAATTTACAAGTGAATGGCAGTTTCAGGAAGATTGAAAAACTGCAGATACAATCAGGTAGATGGGTTACTAATAGGAAAGGGAAGAGGGGTAGGTAGATAATACAGGAGTCTCCTGTGGCTATCCCCATCTGAAACAAGTATACGGTTTTGGATAATAACGGGAGTGATGGCCTCTCAAGGGAATATAGCACTGACAGTCAGGTATTTGGTACTAAGACTGACTCTACTATAATGAGGGGTATGTCAGGTACCAAGTGATCAATTGTGATAGGGGACTCTCTGGTCAGGGGCACAAACAGACGTTTCTGTGACTGACAGCAAGACATCAGAATGGTATGTTACCTCCCTGGTGCCAAGGTAAAGGATGTCTCAGATAGGGTGCAGAATATTCTCAAAGGGGCAGAGTGACCAGCAGGAGATCATTTTACACATTGGTAGCAATGGCATTGGAAGAGAAAGAGACAAGGTTCTGCAGAGATAACATTGGAAATTAGGCAGCAATTTAAAAAGTCAGTCCTTGAAAGCAGTAATATCTGGATTACTGCAAGTGAGTTAGGAATAGAAGGATAGGGCAGATGATAGCTGAGGAACTGGTGCAAGGGACAGGGATTCACATCTTTGGGTTATTGGGATCTCTTCTGGGGTAGAAGTGACCTGTATAAGAAGGACAAATTGTGCCTGAATTAGAAGGGGACCAATATCCTGGTGCTAGTGCTAGTCAGAAGGCTTTAAGCTAGTAAGGGGGGAGGGGAGACTCTAAGAGATCATGACAAAAGAGATAGGTCTGCAGCTGATACAGAAGGGAAGAGGAGCAAGTTACAAGTCAAGGCAGGCAAGACATTGGCAGAGAATGAGGTAAGCCTGATAAGTTAAACTGCACTTACTTTAATACAAGAGGCCTAACAGGTATGGCAGATGAACTCAGGACATGGTTGGAAACATTGGACTGGGATATCATAGATATTACAAAAATGTGGCTCAGGGAAGGTCAGGACTGGCAGCTTAGTGTTCAAGGGTATAGATGCTACAGAAAGGAGGGCAAGAGAGGAGGGGGAGTGATGTCTTTGGTTATGGAAAACACTAAACCTGTACTCAGATTAGATTACTTACAATGTGGAAACAGGCCCTTCGGCCCAACAAGTCCACACCGACCCTCTGAAGAGCAACCCACCCAGACCCATTCCCCTACATTTACCCTTCACCTAACACTATGGGCAATTTAGCATGGCCAATTCATCCTAACCTGCACATCTTTGGACTGTGGGAGGAAACCGGAGCACCCGGAGGAAACCCACACAGACACAGGGAGAATGTGCAAACTCCACGCAGACAGTTGCCCGAGGCGGGAATTGAACCGGGTCTCTGGCACTGTGATGCAGTTGTGCTAACCACTGTGCCACCGTGCTGCCCACGGAGGATATAAAACAGAAAAAGTACTGAGGAAGGGTCACTGGGCCTGAAATGTTAACTCTGATTTCTCTCCACAGATGTTGCCAGACCTACTGAGTTTTCTAGTAATTTCTGTTTCTGTTGGGGAGGTTGTTCCTGGGTGATGTCCAGTGACCTTATATGGGTGAACTGAGAAATAAAAAAGGGATGATTGCTTTATTGGTATTGTACTATAGGGCTCCCCCAAAATAATCAGCAGGAAACTGAGAAGCAAATGTATAAGGAAATCTCAGATATGTATAAGACTAATAGGATTATAATGGTCGGGGATTTTAACTTCCTGAATGTAGAATGAGATTACTGTAAGTGTTAAGGGCTTGGATGGAGAGGAATTTATTAAAAGTGTACAAGAATATTTTCTTATTCAGTGCATAATATACTTACTGGAAAAGGAGCAAAACTTGACATTCTCTTGGGAAATAAGGCAGGACAAGTGACTAAGGCATCAGTTGGTGAGCACTTTAGAGTCAGTGATCATAATTCTATTAGTATTAAAATAGTTATGGAATAGATTAGACCTGATCTAAGAGTTAAATATCTAAATTGGAATAAGACCAATTTTGACAGTATTAGGAAAGAACTTTCAAAAGTTAATTGTGAGAGGCTATTTGCAAGTATAGGGGCAGTGAGATACTGGGAGACCTTTGGAAATGAAGTAACAAATGTTCGGATGCAGTATGTTTCTTTTAGTGTGAAGGGCAAGGCTGGTAGGTACAGAGAATGCTTAATGACTGTAGAAACTGAGGATCTGGTCAAGAAAAAGGAGACATATGTCAGGCATAGACAGCTTGGATTGAATGAATTCCTAGAGAAGTATAAGGGCAGTCCAAGTATATTTATGAGGGTTATCAGGGAACTCAGGCAGCCAAAAAGGGGACACTTGATATCTTTGGCAAATAGGGTTGAGGAGAATTCAAAGCAATTCTACAAATATGTTAAAGAGTAACTAGGGAGAGAATAGGGCACCTTAAAGGTCAACAAGGCTATCTATGTGTGGCAGCACAGGAGATGGGTGAGATATTTGTAGTGATTGTAATGAGGTCGCCCAGGTAGACCTCATAGATTGTGAGTTCCCTGACTGTTGCTATAAATCTGGTCCAATCAGGGAGCCCTGTATCAATGTCAAGAACTCTCCACATGAAAATAAAGGATTACATGGTGCTGGCATTTCAGCCTCTGTCAAGTTATTTCAATAATAAATGAGCATTTCACTTCAGTAGTTACTGTGGAGAAGGATATGGAAGGTAGAGAGCTTGGGGAAATAATTAGTGATGTCTTGAAAAGTATCTATATAACTGAAAAGTAGGAGCTGGACATCTTAAAATGCATAAAGGTAGATTATCAGGACTGATCAGGTGTGTCACAGAGCTAGTCCCTTTTTTTCTAAACGCTGTTCCTTGGCTCAAGGAGACTCTGAACTTGATTCCCTTCAGAGGGGCAATAAACTGGGCCGGGCTCCGATCAGTCTGGTTTGGTACAGAGATGAAAAGGATTTTGAGAAGCCTTTTGTTGATGTGTAAACAGATGAAACTTCAGGCCAAAGTGGTCATGTTTTAATTGAGGAGAAAATTTTGTTTTAAATGAGCCCTGTATAATGAAAGGGGAGTGGTCAGCTCTCGAGCTGAGCTGAGCAGTTTTAGTTCAGTCTTCAACTGGTTGGAGGTTCATCAGGGAGCTGTGTGGAACTCTCTCTCTTTTCTGCCCTTCAACTTCAACCTGTAAGCATGTGTTCCATTTATACTGGTTTTTAAAGGGAGAGTGCTTATTGGGACTGCTGTGTATTTTCGGAACAGCATAATGAGGTCTATTTGGATAGGTTGACTTCTGTAGGGGCTCTTTATTCTGTTCTTTGTGCTGCATTGTGTAATTTTGTGAGTAAATTTTTGTCTGTTTTAAAATCTAGTAGTCAACCTAGCTATCTTACTCCGAGTAATTTTCACTGTACACTTACCAAAACAAATTGCAAAGTTATGGTCTGGGGCTGCCTGCTTAAGAATGTTTTGAGTGGTCTGGCCTAGTCCATAACAGATGAATCCCAGATTTTTGTGGGAAGCTATGACAGAGAGATTGCTGGGCCTATTCCTGAGATATTTGTCATCATCGATAGCCACAGGTGAGGTGCTGGAAGACTGGATGGTGGCTAATGTGCTGCCATTATTCAGGAAAAGCCAGGGAACTATAGAACAATGAGTCTTACATCAGTGGTGGGTAAGTTGTTTGAAAGGATTCTGAGGGATGGGATTTATATACATTTGGAAAGGCAAGGACTGATTAGCGAGATTCAGTATGGTTTTGTACATGGGAAGTTGTGTCTCACTAACTTGATTGAGTTTTTTGAAGAAGTGACAAAGAAAATTGATGAAGGCAGAGTGATAGACATGGTCAACATGGACTTCACCAAGGCATTTGACAAGGTTCTGCATGGTAGACTGGTTATCACATGGGATCCAGGGGTAGTTACCAATTGGATACAAAATTGACTTGTAGATAGGACACAATGTCAAGGAGGGCTGTTTTTTGGATTTGAGGCCTGTGACCAGTGGTGTGCCACAAGGATCAGTGCTAGGTCCACTGCATTTTGTCTATTATATAAATGATTTGGATGTGAACACAGGAGGCATGGTTAGTCAGTTTGCAGATGACGCTAAAATTGGAGGTGTAGTGGACAGTGAAGAAGCTTACCTCAGAGTATGACAGGATCTTGATCAGATGGGCCAATGGGCTGAGGAGTGGCAGATGGAGTTTAATTTAGATAACTGTGAGGTGTTGCATTTTGGGAAGGCAAATCAGGACAGGGCTTATACTGTTAACTGCAGGGTCCTAGGGTGTGTTGCTGAACAAAGGGACCTAAGGTGCAAGTACATAGTTCCTTGAAAGTGGAGTCACAGGTAACTAGGGTGGTGAAGAAGGCATTTGGCATGCTTGCCTTCACTGGTCAGCATTGAGTATCAGAGTTTGGATCAATGTTAGAGCTGTAGAGGACATTGATGAGGCTGCTTTAGATAAGATGTTGTGAAACTTGAAAGGGTTCAGAAAAGATTTACAAGTATGTTGCTGGGATTGGAGACTTTGAGCTACAGGGACATGCTGAATAGGTTGGGGCAATTTTCTATGGAATGTCAGAGGCTGAGGGGTGACCTTCCAGAGGTGATAAAATCATGATGGGCATGGATAGGGTGAATAGCCAATGTCTTTCTCCCAGTGTAGGGAATCCAAAATTAGAGGGCATTGGTTTAACATGAGAGGGAAAAGATGTACAAGGGACCTGAGGGGCAATTTGTTTCACACAGAGGTTGGTGTATGTATGGAACAAGCTGCCAGAGGAAGTGCTGGAGGCAGGTACACTTATAACATTTAAAAGGCATCTTGATGTGTACATGAATAAGAAGGGTTTAGTAAGATATGGGCCAAGTCCTGGCAAATGGGATTAGGTCAGTTTAGGATATCTGGTCAGCATGGACAAGTGGACCAAAGAGTCTGTTTCCATGCTGTATAACTCTATGACTCTATGATTAAGGATATATCTCCTGCATAGTGTTAGGATTTGTTTTGTATTATAGGATAGGTTAGTAGTTAGTAGGCAGTAGTTGTGTTGCAATTTGTTTTTTTTATTATAATGATATTTGTTATTGATTGTATTTTTCAATAATTTTATATGTTTGTAAAGTTAAAAAAATTTGCTAATAAATATATTTACAAAAAGAAAGAATCTATCTCCATCTTGAATAGATTTAATAATCCAGCTTCAACAACTGAACCCTGCAACTGAGCAGGTTGGTCAAAAGTTCAGGTTGTGGGCTTCCTATTTGCATTCTTCTCCCATGCAGGAGAAAACTGCAGGTGTTAGAAATGGGGCAACGTGTCCCACAGTTGTGCTCCACCACCAGTTTTAAATGTCTCTGGAGTCCTTGTGGCTCTGAGAGTAGCTGGTCAGCTTTGTAGTTCAACTGAAACCCTTGTCCCTTTGTCCATTGCACAGAAAGTATTGTCATACTAGCTATACCAGGATGCTCACTTTTCTTCCTCTAGGTCTGACAGATGATTTGAAGTGAAAAAGAGCAAGATACAGCATTACGCTTTCTGTGGAGCAGGTATTATTTGTAACGTCGATGCTGTATATTTACAAAGACCATTTTGCAAGACTGTTACAATGTGAGCGGTTAGCAGACATTGTACAATGGACACAATAACAGTTGTCTCTGCCATTTTATTCACATCCTTTCCCTTAGAAAATTTAAGGACTCGACAATTCCACCTTTCACCTTCCATTCCACCACCACGAATCAGGACTCCTGCACAACCAACTTATAATTATTCAGCTCGAAGACAATTGCACTCAACAGCATACATAACTCTTTGTTCCAAGTTAAGCTTTTTCTAACCTGAACATCTCCATTATTAGGCTAATCAGAAACTGTATCAGTTGGCATAACAGTTGCACGTGCCTCGAACTGGCATTTGGTGAATGGTGCAAATCGAAATTCCTCTGGCACCTCCATGTGTAGTCTGCGTCTCCATGCAGTACAACACAATTAAACATAACACTTTGGCTGAGCTATACCACAGGAAGTCTCATATCCATTGAAGCATTTGAATTATTGTTTTACAGATTTTTATCGCATGCTTAATTCTAATTTGGGGTGAGGGTAAATGCTGACATAGAATAGTCTGGTTAAATTACCTGTGTTGTAATTTCTATTGGGTTGCTCACTATGGACCTTATAGTTGTAAATCAGTGCTCACACACATATACAAGCTCACACACTCGTTCTCATGAACACACTGCAAGCTCTGCTTGGCAATGCATTATTTACTATTGTATTGTATTAATCCCATTGAATTTTGTAATTGTTCTTCACTTTCATAATAATAGATATAAGCTGGTTGTGCAGGAATCCTGTCTGATGGTGCTGGAATGGAACATCAAAGGATAAATTGGTACACTTGCTGATGAATTGCATTGTGGATTTGAGAACATAAAGGCAGAATGGGCAGTATTGGCAAAGCCACAGACTTGCTCATTTTTAAACTGTTCTGGAACTAGGAGGGAACTGTGACTCATTATTTCTATGATGATAATAATGCCTTCTTCACTCAACATTGGAAATTAATAAAGATGTCAGAGGTAATACACCAGATGATAGTTTCTATTTACTTCAGCATAAGCCTTGAAAAGAGGCCCAGAAAATGTACATTTGGCAACAGCTTCGAAGTAGTTGAAAACCAATTAAAGGATCGGTAACAGGTATTATAAGGCACACAGTCATCACCAGGGAAAGGTGGAAAGAAATATTGGAAAACAACTTGTTGCTGCAGTCAGCTGAGCAGTTTGGTCTCCTGCTCCAAAAATGTACCTGGAGATCTGCAACTGATTAACAACCTGGCACAGATCCAAGTTTGCAGGACTTTCAAGCAGCTGTGAGTATGTACTGTTGTTTAGCAGTTTAATGAAAGTATACCACATTGAATGGAATAGCATGGAAGTTGCTGTGTGCCATTGATATCTGAGTCAGAAACTTTGGACCAAATAAAAGGTCTGACATAGTGTCTGTGTTGACAAGTATATGTGGATGCTACACAACTGTCCTAAAGCTGACCAATAGTAGAGCCCAGAGATTCAATCTTGCACTTTTCTTTTCCAAGTTAAACAAAGGAGGAATTGAAGGCAAGAATGTAATAATAGCATCATGACAGTAACAACTTACTTAGTCCTGTGTACATAAGCCACAGACTGATGCGCAGTACCTTGCCAATCTGGAACACTTGCAGTTAAGCATGTTCAATCAATGATGCTTTGATCATTGGGGTATTATACAATCTGAACAAACATCGTCAAGCTCTTTGTAGGTGTTGATTCAAAAAATGAGAAAGCCATGTACTCTTGTGCAAGGCATGATGCTTCTAAGGATTGCAGATTCACCAAAATTACTGCTTCTTCAGGGGCAGTCTGGAAACAGACTGGAACAAAGATTTACATGGCTGCAATGAGCACTATGACAACAGACTGCTTGCCCTGGAGGTGGACTGCAAACATAGAAAATAAATGCAGGGTTAGGCCATTCGTCCCTTTGAGCCTGCACCACCATTCAATACGATCATGGCTGATCATGCAATCTCAGTATCCTATTCATGTCCTATCCCCATACTCCTTGGTCTCTTTAGCTGCAAGGGCCATGTCCCGCTCCATCTTGAATGTATCTGATGACCTGGCCCCAACAGCTTCCTGTGGGAGAGAATTCCACAGGTTCACAACTCTGAGTGAAGAAATTCTTCCTCATCTCAGTCCTGAATGGCTTCCTCCTTATTTTTAGACTGTGACTCTCAGTTCTGGAATTTTCCAACATTGGAAACATTTTCCCCACATCTAGCTTGTCCAGTACCATCAGGATTTTATATGTTTCTATGAGACCCCCTCCCTCATTCTTCTAAATTCCAGCAGATACAAGCCCAGTCAATCCAGTCTTTCCTCATATATCAGTCCTGCCATCCCGGAAACCAGTCTGGTGAACCTTCGCTGGACTCCCTGAATAGTAAGAATGTCCTTCCTCTGACTAGGAGACCAAAACTGCACACAGTACTCAAGGTGTGGCCTCACTAGGACCCTGTATAATTGCAGCAAGACATCCTTACTCCGATTCTCAAATCTTGTCGCTATGAAGGAGAGCATGTCATTAGTTTTCCTCACTGTCTGCTGCACCTACATACCAACCTTCAGCGACTGTTCCACCATAACACCCAGGTCTTGTTGTGCCTCACCTTTTCCTAAACTGCCACCATTCATATAATAATCTGCCTTCCCATTTTTGCGACCAAAATGGATAACCTCACATTTATTCATATTATATTGCTTTTGCCAAATATTTGCCCACTCAGCCAGCCTGTCCAAGTCACCCTCTTAGCATCGTCCTCACAGCACACACTGCCACCCAGCTTAGGGTCAGCTGCAAATTTGGAGATATTGCATTCAATTCCTTGTACAAATCATTAATTATCTCTCAAGCTGGCATCACATGCTTGTTTGAAAAGCATTGCTTCCTCCTACGGAGGTTGTTAGGCAAGTGCAGGGTCTCAAATTTTGAGATTGTAAAGAAAAGAAGTTCGAACAGGAACAGGCCTTTTAGCCTCTTGAGCCTGTTCCATCTTCGAGTAAGATCCAGGCAGATCTGGTTGTCACCCTAACAACACTTTCCTGCTTGCTGTTCGGAACCCAATACTTTCTTGTTGATAAAAAAAATCTGAAAATATTTAAGGCTGAGTTGCATAATGACCTAGCCTCCACTGCTCATTGTCAAATATTAACACCCCTCAGTGAAATAATTCCTCATCATTTTAAATAGGAGGCACCTTATTCTGAAACTATTCCTCCTAGTATTAGATTCCCCTATGTGAGAAACCGCATTTCATTTTAGATTAGTATAATTTTAATTTTCTCTTGTATATTTTTGCATCTAACATTCTACTTTTACAGAAAATCCTATCTGGAAATTTGATTGCAATGTTACTTAGATGCAGACTGAGGTTAGTGTATATCTCTTGAGCATAAGGGTATAAAAAATGGGACAGAGGCTGAATAGTCTGGGGCTGTTTTCCAGGGAGCATCGGAGGCTGAGAGGTGACCATATAGAGGTTTATAAAATCATGAGGGACACGGGTAGGATAAATAGACAAGGTCTTTTCACTGGGTTGGGGGAGTCCAGAACTAAAGGGCATAGGTTTAGGGTGAGAGTGGAAAGGTTTAAAAGAGACCTAAGGGGCAACTTTTTCACGCACAGTGTGGTGCGTCTATGGAATGAGCTGCCAGAAGAAGTATGAAGGCTGGTACAATTACAGCATTTAAAAGGCATCTGGATGGGTATATGAAAAGGAAGGATTTGGAGTTTAATGGGCCAATTGCTGGCAAATGGGAAGGGATTAGGTTAGAATATCTGGTCAGCATGGACGAGTTGGAACAAAGGGTCTGTTTCCCTGGAGTACATCTCTATGACTCTAGTCCTCTGCAGTAAAGAATTCCACAGATTTACAACCCTCTCAAAGAAGAGATACTCCCTCACGTCTCTTAAGTGTACAATCCCATATTCTGAGGTTATACGCTCTGGTCCTAGACTCTCCCACAATGGGAAACAAACTTTCTGCATTTACTCTACCAAGTCATATAAGGATCTTGTATTTTTCAATAAGATGGCCTCTAATTCTTTTATATTCCAATGACTATCAGCCCAATGTACTCTCTGCTCCTCAAAGACATTCTTCCACACCTGATATTAGCCTAGTGAATCTGGTTTGTACTACCTTCAATGGCAGTGTAGCTTTCCTTAGAAAATGGACCCAAAACAGTCCACAGTATTCCATCTGTGGTCTGACTAGTGACTTGTACAGTTTTAGCAAACCCTCCCCACATTTATATTCCATTCCTTCTGAAATGAAGGCCAATATTCTACTTGCCTTCCCTATTACCTGCTGAACTTGGATGCTAGCTTCTTGTGATTCATTGACAAGGGCTTCCAAATTGCTCTGCTCTGTAGCTTTCTGAAGTCTATCTCCTTTTAAATCTATTCAGTTCCTCTATTCTTCCTGCCAAAAAGCATAATCTCACATTTTCCTACATTATATTCCATCTGCCAAGTTTTTGCCTCCTCACTTAACCTATCTATATCCCTGTGTATCTTTGTGCCATCTTCACCAACTGCCTTCCCACTTATTTTTATGTCATCCACAACCCTGAGCAAAGTATGTCCACTTTCCTCATCCAAGTCATTAATACAGGAAATGATGGTGGCCGCAGCATTAATCCCTTTGGTACTCTACCAGTTAGCCATGTGATCTCTGACATGGGACAATCACTACAACCTTCCACTTTACAAATAATTTAATAGAGGGAGAGAACAATCAAGACTGTTTTCCCAAGAGCTGGTAACATGGTACCAGAATGGCACTGAGATTGAATGTTGAAGCACAGCTACTAGAAGTAGAATTAGGAATGTTCAGATCTGCTGAAACTATTGCAGGTCACAAGAACCCACAGAAAAGGAACAGAGAAGCAGGTTACTGCAGGAAGACTGGGCAATACCTATCGGTTCTTCTCTTGGTGTCACTTGAATTTAAAGGCAATATGAGCCCAAACTGCCATTTTGCTATGAGATAGTGAC
The DNA here is from genome assembly GCF_004010195.1 of Chiloscyllium plagiosum. Taxonomy (NCBI): domain Eukaryota; kingdom Metazoa; phylum Chordata; class Chondrichthyes; order Orectolobiformes; family Hemiscylliidae; genus Chiloscyllium; species Chiloscyllium plagiosum. Next base: position 61,345,647 of record NC_057724.1, read on the forward strand.
AGATTTAATTAACAACCCAGCACAGCCACAACTGTTATTACTGTCGGAGACAGACTGTTAAAAAGCATTTTCCACTTTAATCACTTCAAAGAGCAGAAAAATAAGTTGCAGGAATTTTTAAAGCCTTGAAGGCCCGCTTTGAACTTAAGTTGAATGCAACATCTGAACAGAATGTGTTCACTAGTAAGCTGTAAGTGAACAAGAACCCACATTCTACAAAAGGTTCATTGAGCTGCTGCATCACTGCCTGGTTCAGGAATTGCACCATCTCAGATCGTAAGACCCTACAACGGATAGTGAGGACAGCTCAGAGGACCATCGCAGTCTCTCTTCCCTCCATTACAAATACTTACACCACACGGTGCATCCAAAAGGCTAAGAGCATTGTGGAAGACCCCACCCATCCCTCACTCAACTCTTCTCCCTCGTGCCATCTGGCAGAAGATACCAGAGCATTAGATCTCTCACGCCAAGACTGTGCAACAGTTTCTTCCCCCAAGCCATCAGGCTCCTTAAATTAGGATGATCAGACTCTCTTCCATCTGAAACTCTTTGCATGACTTCAAATTGCTACTAGAACAATGTTTTATTAATTATCATTCTTTTATTACACTGTAATTTATACACCACTGTGCCTATTGTCTTGTCGTGGCAGGAATTACTGTGCTGTCTTGCGTGTTTTGCACTTCTTATTCACTTTATGTCACCCTGTGTATGATCGTGTCGTTTGCACTGTCCATGTAGCACTTCTGGTCCTGGGGGGTACTGTCTCATTTTTAACTGTATCCGATATATATGGTAGAAATGACAAAGCTACTCTTGACTTGACTTGACCTTTTCATAGATATATGACTCCATTAACATGGCTCACCAAATCTTGTGAGTGCGGACACCCATCTCAGGCACAAAAGATCCTCCTATTGATGGACAACTGCTTAGAAAAATATCTCTCTCTTGAAGAAGGAGGTATAAACATGTGCAGAAGCTCTGAGCTTTTAAATCAATGGCAACAAAGCATACATGCAACAACAGACAGGTTTGTCCACAATGTGGAGAAACATTTCAGACCTGCGAGTTATTTTGATAAGCAGCTCAGGCCTACACATTATGTTGGACCTTTCAAGGACGACAGTATAGAGAAAAGCAACAAATAACCACAGAAGGGCCAGCAGAAAGATCAAGGCCAAAAGGCAAGTTACAAATATTGTGGAGGTCAACACGTAAAACAGAAGGAAGAATGTTCAGTGTGAGTAAAATACTGTTTTAACTATGAGTTTTGAGTTAGGAAGACAACAAGTAAGCCTACTGAGACAATTGCCACAGAGATGGCAGAAGACAATTCTGTCAAATCAATCATGGCTACAGGAGAGAGTTAGATGAAGGTTCAATCTTCACTTCGAGCAGGTTAACAATGTAAATTCTAAAGGAAATGAGTGGTTTGTAACCTTTGTGACAATCAGAGCAGAATCAGAGTATTGAATGAATATGAAATGCCATACTGATGCTAGTGCTTCCTACATCTTTATGAGCTTTTCAGACCATGTATAGTTACACTGACGGCAATTCAAAAATGAAATTTTCAAAAGTAAAGTTGATGTGTTGACATGGAACAATGCTCAACCGAGAGGACAGATTAGTCTGACAGCCCAATGCAAGACTTGACTGCTAGGCTTCATTGACTGACAAACAGACAAACAAACAGCATGAGACAGAAAGCTGCAGGAACATAAAGGAAATTGATACCCAAACTAAAAAACAAAAATGACAGGAAATGCAACTAAAGGAACGAGGTGGCTAGTATAAATTGGAAGGGTCAACTGAGAAGATCCTGAAACAAAACCAGAGAGCACATTATTTTAAACAGCACACAATTGAGCAAAAGTTGACATCCTACATGCTGTAAAGAGACTGACAAAAAACAGACTAATGCTAATAGTGTATGGGATTTTACTAATGCATGAGAACAATTGATTGGGCACTGGTAACTTGGGTAACTCGGTGTAAAAGATAGTCCAAGCATCTTGATTTATTTTGTTTTTCATGAAGGAGGAGAAAGTTTGGTTGGAAATCATACCACGGTGTTTCCTGGCTTGTGACAGTCATGTGACCTGTCTTGAAGCACTCACTGCCAGCGTTCATCTGACAATCAGTCCAATAGCAGGAAGTACATGCAAGACTGTTATCCTCTAAGTTCGTAACACTTAGCAACTTTGGCCTGCTTTGAGGCCTGTCTGTCTCACAGTCTTTGTAAAGAGTATCCTGGAAAAAGGAATAATTGAGATAGATAGACAAAGAAGCAATAAAAAAATGCCTACCATCATGAAGGAGTATCCAATCCACAGTGAGTTCCATCCCTCTGGACACGGTGGGATCTGAATAGTCTGACTATGAACTGCTATTACTAAGGCTGGGGCTTCACAAACAGTGCACCTATAACAAGTAAAATCAAGATTAACATTTATATTACTGTTTTTCTCTTTTCACTTTAGTTTCTTTCTTTAGCTATGGCATCACAACCAAATTGGCCAACATGTCTGAACGAAAAATTAGGCCTTTGCTTCTACGGTTTGTATATTCGAGTGAGGAATGATTATGTCTGAAAATGTTCCTTATGATCCAAAGTCTACAACTAAGTAGTATTCCAAACAAGGAAGAAAAGATCAATCTCAAAAGTGTTAGTGAAGATTGAACCTACTGTGAGTACATTTAATAGCAAGCAGCCAGCCAGATCCCTCTGGCTGGAGACCCATTCCATTTAAAGGGTTAGGACACCTTAACATGTAAGTGGACAGAGTTGCAGATCCCAAAGAGGTTGCTTGTTGGTTTCAAGCTGCTGTATTATCAATGGCATAGAACCATTCTGGCTGCCAGGAACATTTTGGTCCATTGGGTGGGCGGAGTCTGGAGCAGCAGCAGTTCTCCCTCTTCACGTGGAGGCTGAATTACTTGTTCATCCTTTTCAGATCTCTTTACTTTACCAGCATGCTTTCCTGCCTGGGTGTTAACAACATCTGGGCCACTTGGGATCTTGCATACATTGTTGGTCTACTTAGAGCCCTAAGGGTCTTGCTTATTTTGGGCAAGAATTTTCAATGGTGTTTTTGAAATGTGAGATTTACTCAGTAGATTGCAATGGTTTGTTTCTGGTCCTGATGTGTTTTCAACACTAATAATTATTTAGCAGAGTTTGGAAATATTAGACTATTGAATGTAGTACAACACTAGACTTGGCCAAGGTAATTGAGTTGTGCAGAGCATGAATGACTCTGTCAACAATATGTGTTGCATTATCTGATCTCAGTTTAGATGACAATAACAGAACTCTCAAGTGTCTACAATGTGGCTGGGTTGGTGGGGATAAAATATTGCAACAGTTCCCAATTCTGATCATTAACCAAAGGTCCCCAGTGAAATACATGGAAATTGGACGTAGATACAACAGGATTTAATTTTTATTTATTCATGGGATGGATGTATCACTGGCTAGGCCAGCATTTATTGCCTACCTCTGAAGGCGGCCAATTAGGGATATGTAATAAAGCAGGCCCAGCCAGTAAAACCCTATAGAACTGTTGATGTCTTGAGGAGTCACCCACAGTGCTATGCATCTAAATGACGATCTCACTACAGTCAACAAGACTGTTGGCACTCAGTATAGTAGCCTCACATATGGAACAATGAGTAATGTCCTGAACACATGGAAGTATACTTCAACATAAGTCAACACCTCCAGCAGAGGAAAGGAGATGATTGGATTAGGAAATAAAATACATTAATGGTGTTGTTTACTGAAGTACAAAGGAAATAATCTAACAGTCTACCAAGTTGTGAACCTCAGCACTCTGTAGAAGAACACCTGAGGACTGTACAATTTAGAACAACATTGTTGGAGACTTTCATCAGTCCCAATTCTCAGGCTCATTAACTAAATGAAGAACTACACTTGGAATCTGACAAAACAGAAGAGGGAGGAACATCGTTTTGAAAAGCTTCATACATATTGTGGAGCATTATGATGGGAATACATTGTGTGATGTATGGCATAAGTGCATCTTCCATACCATGCAGAAAATGATTGGATTAATATTAAAATGGTGAAGTGCACTATTCTTTTTCCCATTATTCAGGGTAGCCTAAACCAGTATAGGTATATAGGCTTACCTGCTAATGAAGGGTCGGATGTTCTCCCCATTTACTGGGGCCATGCTCATTGGCATTGGCTGAGGTGTTGAGAGCCAGTAGGAGTAGTCATTCCTTGAGGCAAAGTTACAGACGTTGTTGATGTTACAGAACATAAATGGCATTGTACTGAAACGCCGCAGACAGCTCCCAGCAGTTCCTGAAACAATGCAACGTTATACATAGAATCATACAGAAAAAAAGCAGACCATTCATCCATTATGCCATTGTCAGTTCTTTGGGCAAATTATTCTTTTCGTTGCACTCCTCGGATCTTTCTGAATTGCTCACCAAATATTTATTTTTCAAGTATCCAATTCTCTTTTCTGAGATAGTCTTGAATCTGCTTCCTTACTCTTGTAGGCAGTGCATTCCAAATCATAACAAGGTGTTGCTTAAAAACATATTGATTTAAATCTGTGTCATCTGGTTACTGACCATGACCGTATTGTAATGGACAAGTGAACATTCAACTCAAGTGTGAATAGAATCCCTAGTCAGTTTATCAGTTAGCTTTGTCCCCTATATAGATGAAGGTTCAGGATACTCTTTTACTTTGCACCATCCTCCCATTTCAACATTGCAATCTTTTTCTTTTTAAACCACCGCATTTGGCTACACTATTTCTCATCATCAGATGTTTCCGCAAATGTTTACCTAACTAACCATACCTTGGCTAGTCCTGCTAATGCTTGTTGTTTCTGCTTGGATCTGCCTCATGCTTAGAAAAATATTCCTGAAATGTTCATGTTAAATACACTATGAAAGTGTAATATTCTTACTGTGATAACCTCGTTAGATTCCATTAGACGGATATATTTGGTGCAATGGCCTTTTCTTTATCCCAACTTGTTCTGGCTCTTACTATTGTAATGATAAATAATGTAATTAGAAACATTCAAATAGAACCCACATGTTTAAGTACCCCCGTTTAAAGTACATTTGAATAGGGTGTGCTCATTTTAGCATGGTTACTGCTCTGTCTTTTAAAACTAACTTCTACCTCTCACTTTCCCACACCCCTTCAACACCTTCCCATGCAATTGTGGAAGGTGCAATGCTTGGCTTTTATCTCCTCCCTCCTCAGTACCCATGTTGTAGGTATACTTTCCAGATGAAGCAGTGATTTACCTGCACTTCACTCAATCTAGTCTACTGTATTTGCTGCTCACAATGTGTGTTGTTACCTCTACACTGGAGAAATGACATGCAGACTGGGAGTGACCACTTTGCAGAGCACATTCTGTCCATAAAAATGACCCTGAGATTCCAGTTGCCTGCCACTTCAAACATCAGTGTGCTCTCTGGTCAGCATTTCTATCTTGGGACTGCTGCAGTGCTCCAATGTGCAAGCTGAGCAGCATCGCATTTCCAACTGGGAACTATATGGCTTTCAGGACTCACTGTTGAGCTCACTAATTTTCAAACATGAACACCACTTACCCTGTCTTTTACTCACCCTCATGCCCCAGGCCCTGTCATGTGACATGAGCTACTTTTAGCACAGCCAACCCATTTTCACATACTCATGGTCTCCATTATCAGCTTTTCTTTCTCTCTGGCATACCATCATCTATGCCTTTGTCTTCTCTCTGAGCTTTATCTCTGCCTATTTGCTCACTTCCAACATACACACATATGCTCACACACACACACAATCTCTCCTTTATCACCCCCAATTCCGCCCCAATCCTAACCATTCATTACAGTTCACATTAAAGCTCACCACTCCCTCCATTCAGCTCTCTTGACCCATCCTTCCAACCCCAACACTCCAGCTCACTACGACTCCTCCTCAACTCCTGCTCCCTCCCCAACCCTATTGCTCACTGCTACTTGCCCTACTCCTCCACTCCCCTCACAGTGTGACTTGAAAGTGAGGTGACTAGTTAAGGTGAGTAGGAACAGCAGGGGTTGGGGAGAGAGAAGCAGGTGGATCAATTGGAGTAGCATGTGGACGTGTTAGAGAGCAAAGTAACAAGTGAGATTGGGAAAGGAAGTCGGAGATTCAAAGAGGGTTGTGGGAAGTGGGAGGAATGGGGAAATGGGAAACAGTTGGCTCTAGATGAGTAGTAAGAGTTGGAAGCTAAGAAGAGCGAGCAAATTAGTACAGGGACTTTGGGCCAGATAGGTTTAAGGCAATAGGTTATTAAATGTTAAAATGACAAGTCAAGAAAATTGCCTGCTGTTGTTAAATTTTCTTATAAGAATCACTTTTTGTTTAACACACTAATTTTTCAGAACACATTTCGAGTACTAAAGGAGGGATAGGACTGTTCATTAAAAAATAGTTTATTAGGATAACAGCTCCTCATTGTCATATCATATGATTTAATTCTTACCCAAATCTTGACCATGTGCTCTCTCATTCCCTTGTACATAAAGCAGAGAGTATCCATCGTAGATGATTAATGTTCCAGGAGGACAACGTGGCACTTCTGTTGACTGACTGTGTCGGGTAATCAAGAATCCGTGAGCTACAGAAGCAGATCCAGGAAGCCCTGGCACTCCAGGGGTACCATCTGGACCTGGTGGGCCTGTAAGTCCTCTGTCACCTATTTCAAGAACATGCTGATATCAGGTACATTTGGCTGACTGGAATACTAATGCAACATTATTAAAGAAAAGTATAGGATTTCAAAAAGCTGCATGCATGAGATAATGGGGATACAACTTAACTTTGATTAATACAAAAAGAAAGAAGAGTTAGTAGTTAAAATGATTTGCAGTGTTTTGCGTCATGGTCAAAGTTATTTCCAAGCTGTAAATGCGTAACAAAATTGGAATTCTTATTGAAATTGAGGAGGTGATGGCTTAGTGGTATTATCTCGGCTATAAACCCACAGCACCTAAGGTAATGTTCTGGAGACCTGGGTTCAAATCCATGACAGATGGTGGAATTTGAATCCAATAAAAATCTGAAATTAAGAGTCTAATGATAACCATGAAACCATTGTCAGTCAGGAAAACACATTTGTTTCATTAATATCCTTCAGAGTAGTAGAAGTGTGAAACAGCCTTCCTGCAACAGTAGTAGACTCACCAACATTAAGGGCATTTAAATGGGCATTGGACATACATATGGATAATAATGGAACGGTGTAGGTGAGGTGGGCATCAGATTAATTTCACAGGTTGGCACAACATCGAGGGCCGAAGGGCCTGTACTGCACTATAATGTTCTATGTTCTATGATACCAATGACACCTGCTAACATTTGCATCGATACGGACATTCTAAGGATAGTACATTACCCATGACTGAATTGTCTGCTGATATTTTTTAGGCTGATCTGTGAGGAATGGCTAGTTGTTGCATGCAACTAAGTAAGTGTTCATTATATCCGCTGTAGCCAGGTCAAAAGATTTGCATGGGAAGTACACAGCAGTAGTATGATTCAAACCCAGAGAATGCTGGAGAAACTCAGCAGGTCTGGCAGCATCTTTGGAGAGAGAAACACACTTAATGTTTTGAGTCTGGTATGAATCTTTCTTAGAATCAAGAAGAATCACATCAGACTTGAAACATTAATTCTGTTTCTCTCTCCACAGACCTGCTGAGTTTCTCCAACATTTTCTGTGCTTGTTTCAGATTTCTAGAATCCACAGGTATTTTGCCTTTATTACAGCAGTGTGATTGATTGGATTTGATTTAATAAGATCAGACCTATATCCTGAGTAACAAATTGCCTCAGCGGGCCATTATGGAAAGGCACTAACCAGACGGTGGTGTTTCCCTATTTTAGTGGAAAGTGGAAGGACAATATTTCCACGAATTGCTGTAACTACTCACACACTTCAATATTACAATCATCAAGGTGCTGGAGGAATGAAAGTAGATGAAAGTACTCACCTGGGTTGAAAAATATTCAAAAATTACACTTAAATATTGGAAGGAAAAATAAACCAGCCACACCCCCATAACAAATAATGAGAATAAAATATTCTTCTCTTCTTACCTGGGCCCCCTGGAAAGCCTCTATCTCCCTTTTGTCCACTTGGTCCATTAAACCCAGGAATACCATCTTGACCTGGGTCACCAGGGGATCCTGCTGGACCTAGACAAATGAAAATACATTAAAGAAAGGAATGTAAACTTTTCAAATACTACAATTACTGAACAATGATCTTAAGCTGGTGAGAGAATTCCAGTAAAGTCATGGGGGTCTACATCCCAACAAACAAAGATCTCTTTGTGCTATTTGGTGATGTCTTACCTGGAGACCCTGGTGGACCAGTCGGACCAGGTAATCCTTTATGGCCAGGCAGACCTGGTGGTCCTGGGTAACCCCGTTCTCCTTTGACAATTCGAGCTGGTACTGGTGGACCAGGTTGACCAGGTGCACCTAAAAAGCAAAGATTGTAGGTTAAAGTGGGGAGTTCCAAATCAAAAACATTCCTGTTCTACTATTTATAATTTTTTTTCACCTCTTCCAGCATGCAATGCCATTGGACATAGCATTTTTTCTCAATTAGTTGGCAAATGTTTGAATTCAGAGTGGAGATTTTCAAAAATGTATTTGTTCTTGCAATGTCGGCAACACTGGCAAACCTCACTGCCTGTGAGAAGGTGGCAATGAACAGCCATCTTTACCTTCTGTGTCAGACCTCCTCACCAGGTTTTCAGATAAATTTGTGCATTCTTTGCCTGAAAATGCTATTACGGGTTCTTTAAAGCCTGATCAAAATGATTACAAGAACACATGTGCACTTCAATATATAGTTCATTTATTGGGTTAAAGTACTTAATTATATGAATTAATAATTGTTACTTTATACTATATAAATTGAAACTAAATGATTTGATTAAACTACCGAGATATATATTAATTAGTAAGTCTCACATTGCCTTTCTGCTGAACGGGTACTTAGGTGACAATGGCTCTTAGATCTCTATCTTAGATTCCATGGCACAACTCTTACAAACCCCAGCCCGATAGTGAAAAATCCAATGAGTGGGACAAAGTCCCTGGTATTATTACTATTCCCAAATCTAAGGTGACATGCTGTATCACCATTTTGTACTACTTTCAGTACTTTTCCATTGTGCAGGAAACAACTTGAAAACACCTCCAGGTGGCTCTGTGTTAACTGCATAAAAGAATGGTTCCAGCCCCTGCCCACCACTCTGTGCAGTTTGTCCAGCCAGAACAGGCCGTGGCTGCACTCAGCCTGATTCTGTGTCATTTTCTACTTTCTTCAAATGCTCATTGTCATGTTCAATTAACCATAACAATGCACCCTGAACGGTCTGGTTTGGAGGTATCATCTTTAATCCCAACACCATAACATGTTTAAACCTTCTGCCCAGCCACCTAACATGATGGCAAGCTGCCCTTTCTGTTTCTCCACCACCTTCATCTGAGGTGTTGGTACGGTGGAGTTATTCACCCATGGTTCAGGTGCATATGCATCTCCGTGCGTCCTTTCTATATGAAAACAATGAAATGAAAATGGGATAGCCTCCCCAAGGGCCATGTTTGGCCTTTGAAGTTGCCATTGATTCAGTTTCATTTAAATGTCAGATTATTTGAAAATCTTCATGAAATTGTTTCAGACACTTCAGGCAGAAATCTGCATTTTTGTGAATTTTTACTTTCACAGCGTGCATCTTTTGCACTTGGTGGAGTCATAGTGTCATACAGCAGGGAAACAGACCATTTGGTCGAACTCATCCACACCGACCAGATGTCCCAATCTGACCTAGTCCCATCTGCCAGCATTTGGCCCATATCCCGCTAAACCCTTCCTATTCATGTACCTACCCAGATATCTTTTAAATGTTGTAATTGTAGCCACCTCCACCACTTCCTTTAGCAACTTTCCATACACGCATCATTCCTCTGTGTTGTAAAGTTACCCCTCAGGTCCTTTTTGAATCTTTCCCCTCTCACTTTAAATCTATGTCCTCCAGTTTTGAACTCTCCAAACCTAGGAAAAAGGCTTTGGCTAGTCACCCAATTCATGCCTATCATGATTTTATAAAATCAGTATAAGATCACCCCTCAATCTCCAAGGAAAACAGTCCCAACCAACTCAACCTCTCCCTATAGCTCAAACTCTCCAATCCCGGCAACATCCTTGTAAATCTTTTATGAACCCTATCAAGTTTAACAACATTATTCCTGTAGAAGAGTGACCAGAATTGTATGCAGTATTTCAAAAGTTGCCTCATCAACGTCTTGTACAGCTACAACGTGACATCGCAGCTCCTATACTCAACGTTATGACCAATGAAGGAAAGTACGCCAAATGCCTTCTTCACCATCCTGTCTACCTGCAACTCCACTTTCAAGGAACTACACACCCGGTTTCTTTTTTCAGCAACACTTCCTAGTTCCCTACTGCGTAACTCCTGACCTGATTTGCCTTACCAAAATGCAATACCTTACATTTATGTAAATTAAACTCCATCTGATACTCCACAGACCATTGGTCCATCTGATCAAGGTCCCAACTTACTCTGAGATAATCTTCATTGTCTACTACACCACCTATTTTGGTATCATCTGCAAATTTACTAACCATGCCTCCTATATACACATCCAAATCATTTATATAAATGACCAAAAGCAGTGGAATCTGTGATAATACCACTAGGCTATGCCTCCTCTCCCTTTTAACCACCCGTTTCTGGCAATGTGCAAGGCAAGCATTATCACAGGAAATTTTGCCCTCTTACCTGCAACACTCGACATTACCCCATATTAGGCAATTTTAAAATAGATTTTGTTGTGAAACCGGTGAATGGATATCCAATGCTTTACACCTGTGTCAATAGGCCAGATGCTAACACTTGTCCTTTGAGGAGATGCTGGGGATCATGTGTCCCAGTGAACCAGAGAAGCTAACCCCTCATTGATTATTGAATCCTCCTGGTCTTCATCCCATGGGATCCTGTCAGTCCGTGGTCTCAGCCTTAATGGAAGGGAATGTTGGTGGGCTGTGTAATAGTTGATTGGTTCACCACTGCCTATTTTCAGCCCAACATTTAAATAACCCCTATATAACATTGACTTGCAGACTTCACTGGTTCATTTACGCAGCCATCTCTATTAAACATTAGCAAATATTAAATAGCTGCAGTTCCACAACAGTATCAGAGATGTTAATTTTCGAGAGGAATGTAAGAAGGCCAAGAGTGAATATTCAAGAAAATCAAAGCCTACCTCGAGGGCCAGGTGGGCCCCTATCACCTGGCAAACCCTTACCACCAAGAGACCCAGGAGATCCTTTCATTCCTGTAAGTAAATGAGAGCGTGGATGAAAACTAGCCTTCTGATGGGAGTGAATATTTAATTAGTATATCATACATTGTACATACATATGCATAGCACCTCAACAGCCAATTACAATGACATCTCAAGTTGACTGCTTCAAATCTTTTAACTTTGTGAACAGACAAGAAAGGTCCTCCCAACTGTGACCATCAAAGCTCTTGGTCATGTGAACCTTCCTGGTGACTGTTATTCAATGACCATGTTGTTTCTTATTTTTCAGAACCATATGCATTTCATAACATATGCGTCAGAATTGGCTAGAAACACTCAGTAGATCAGAAAACGACTGCAGAGAAAGAAACAGAGTTATAATCAATCAGTGCATCAGTTCTGATGAATGCTTATTGACCTGAAACACTGGGCAGTTTAAGGGAGGCAACAAGGGTTTTGCTCATTGGATGCAGGGCCAGCAACAGAAGATCCACCGAACTAAGCACCATTTAGGCCGCAATATAGGTGGCAGTGGGCTTTCTGTGGGATCAGTGCCCAAGGGAGAGGCAAGGGTTGGAGCTGCAGTCTCCAGCTGATACTACATCCAACTCAAACCCAGATACAGGCAAATGATGGAAGAGGGAGTATAATGGGAATCAATAGCAAGGATAGTGATGTGGCTCTCAAAGGACAGTCTCTTTCCCAATGTTTGGTCCCTCAGTCAGGCCCTTCTAAATGAGGAGTAACCCTGGAAGTGAGCAAACAACTCTTAAAGGGCTTACCTTTGGTTTTGCCCATGATAATCCTCTGCCCGCCACTGAATAAATGCCAGAATGAAGTCCCTAAATAGATATTAATTGCCTTCCGCATATTTCCTGGGGCAGTACTGGGATGTAACACACTATCAGCCTCCCACCTGTATAAATGTCCTCACTATCAATCTTGCCACAGAGTAGAGCATTACATTTGTCCTATTAACTGTATCCCTCTCTCCACAGATCCTGCCTAAACCAATGACAGCCTCCAGCATTTTCTGATTTTGTTTCAGATTTCCAATCTCTATTTTATTTTGCTTTGATCCCACTCAATAATGCGCAAGGTTTCAAATAAAAGACTTTGCCAGCCCTGCAGCTAAGAGCCATTTTATGAGCTAGTTGCTATGGGAGTACATACTGGAAATTCACATTGTTGTGCCATAATTTTCCACAGAGTCATGGACAACATGTACCCAATCTTTCTGTAAGGGCAATTACTGGCCAAAGCCTCCAATGGAGCACAAGCATAAAATTATCACCAATACTTGATTCTACTTATCCCAATTCCAATCCTCAGGATGTTTATTTATATCTTTTCACTGCGCACTTAACATTCACCACAAAGAGCTTTATATTTCTTAAACAAAAATTCAGCAAGAATATTCACGTGTCAGATTTGGACCAATTAAATGGTTCAGTGTAAATTGAAGTTAGCCACAGTTCACTGACTCTGTGTGTGTGTGTGTGTGTGAGAGAGAGTGTGTGAATGAGTGTGTGTGTATGTGTGTGTGTGAGTGAGAGAGAGTGTGTGAGTGAGAGTGTGTGAATGAGAGTGTGTGTGTGTGGATTTGACTCCCACTCCAGAATCTGAAGCACATAATTTAAGCTGATAGTTCATTGTTGGGCTGCACTGTCAATGGTGCTGTCTCTCAGATAAGATGCAATAGCAAAAACCTGTCTACCCTCGCAGATGAATGTAAAATATCCCCTCTGCAGTATTTTAAAAAGAAGCAGGAGAATCCTCCCCAGTAGCCGGGCCAGTATTAATCACCACATCAGATTCATAGAATCTCATAGAATGAGTGCCGTGGCATTTCATAGAATCCCTACAGTGTGGAAAGAGGTCATTCAGCCCACCAAGTCTTCACCAGCCCTCCAAAGAGCATCCCACCCAGATCTACCTTATTTCCATAATGCTGCATTTCCCATGGCCAATCCACCTAACCTGTACATCTTTGCACTTGCAGGAGGAATCTGGAGCACCCGGAGAAAACCCACACAGACAGTCATCCAAGGCTAGAATCAAACCCGGGTCCCTGACGCTGTGAAGCAGCAGTGCTAACCACTGAGCCACAGTGCTGTGATTACCTTGCCATTACCTTAACCTGATTTTGTGACCTTGCAGTGTGCAAACTGATGATCATCTTTCTTCAATAACAAGATGAAGATGATAATAAATTGCCTTCAGCAGGTGACCCCCACTGTTGGGGTGGCGTATGCTGGGGGACCTCCACGGCTCCAGGGGCCTAGAGGCCCCATTGAGGTCAAACCTTCTGCCCCAAATAAGGTCAGGGAAGATGTTGGTGTCTCCACTCTTACCTGGAAAGCCTGGCAGGCCTGCTGGACCTGGGTCGCCTTTTTGTCCTGTGAAGCCTGGTTGTCCTGGGCCACCCTAAAAAGAAGACAACAAACAGTTCTAACAATGGAAGGGATAAGCAGTTAAAATGGACTGGATTTTTATCAACCCTTCAGACATAGGCTAGGAAGTGGGATGTGGAGGGGCTTATGGGGGAGCAGAGTACAATGATGAATGAGGGGTGGACTGTCCATCATCTTCCATCCGGCCATTCTGAAGAAGGGTCACTGGACCCAAAATGCTAACTCTGCCTCTCTCCACAGATGCTGCCAGGCTGAGTTTTCCATCATTAACAGCTGAGGCCTCCACCACGTAAGGGAGAGGCTGACTAATGAATTGTGCTGGCCCTCCTATGGACGTTGGAAGGGGAAACCTTGATCTTAATTTGGGACTCATGCCACAGGAGTGGGTGGACTAAGCTGTGGCAACATGTCAACCCTCTCTCACCGACATTCCCGCCTTCTGTGAAGTCCTATTGGCCCCAGTGCCTCCTGAATCCCACTTACCTGTCCAGAAGGAGCCTGCTCCAAAGGCACTCTATTAGATTAGATTAGATTAGATTAGATTACTTTACAGTGTAGAAACAGGCCCTTCGGCCCAACAAGTCCACACCGACCCGCCGAAGCGCAACCCACCCATACCCCTACATTTACCCCTTATCTAACACTACGGACAATTTAGCATGGCCAATTCACCTGACCCTGCACATCTTTGGACTGTGGGAGGAAACCGGAGCACCCGGAGGAAACCCACGCAGACACGGGGAGAATGTGCAAACTCCACAAACACCATTAAATGAAGGGGAAGGGGTGTGTGTGTTTGTAGGGGGGGAGTGGGGGGGGGAACTGAGTGGGGTGGGGTGACAGCCGAGGTCAGATGATGCTTCTCGACTGCTGGCCCTCAGATTGGACAGCACCCCTTAAGGTGGGCACTGGTCTTTAACGGGTTGGGAGGGTCACAACAACTGACTAATTGTAAAGACAGCTGTAAAATTGTGGCTGAGGAAAGTATAACTGACAACGATGGAGCCGTCCCAAGCTTTTAGGATTGTTCTTTGGCTCCACTGTGCCAACCAAATTCCACATTGATGAAGTCAGAAGTTGCACTTATTTAATATGATTCTGAGTATGTTACCAATACCATGTGTTCAGAGCAGCTTATTTTCACGAAGGGAGCATAAAACAGGTGTGATGCAGCTCACTAGCATATAAGGCCCTTGTTGCCCACATGGACATCTAAATAAAAAAAAGGACCAGTCGTGATGGGAATAAAATAAACTGTGTAGTTGTCTGTAAGAGCACTTTTGGATATAAAAGAACTAAAGAAAAGACTCTGTGAATATGTTGGTCAGACTGGGTGCAGACCATCTGACACGCAAAATAGATAACTTCACTCTTGCAACTCATAACAGCTACTAAAGCTCTTGGTTTTTAAGTTGCATTAATCATTTTCTTCATTTTATTAATTCCAATGTTTTGCATTAAAATTAATTCAACAGAGATGCCACACTTACTGATATACACCAGTAGAATTGTGATATTAGGATATTGGTTAGTTTATAAAAAATTCAACAATTTCTCCATTGGGAAAGATTTTCAAAGTCACAGAAACACAGCACTGTGGTCACTCAGCCCATCGTGTCTCTGCCAGCCCTTCGAATAAAGCAGATGGAAATGTGTTGCTGGAAAAGCGCAGCAGGTCAAGCAGCATCTAGGGAACAGGAGAATCGCTAATGCCCGAAACGTCGATTCTCCTGTTCCCTAGATGCTGCCTGACCTGCTGCGCTTTTCCAGCAACACATTTCCATCTCTGATCTCCAGCATCTGCAGACCTCACTTTCTCCCCTTAGAATAAAGCAATTCGCTTTGTGTCAAATCCATCTTCTCTCTGCAACTCTGCACATTCTCACTTATCAGATGACAGTCTGAATTGTTCAGTTGAACCTTCCACCATCAACCTGCCTCCATCAAATGCTCAGGCAGTACATTCAGATCTTAACCACTCCTTGCATGAGAAAAAAAAATCTTCTTCTGGCACTTTTGTTTCTTTTACCGATTACTTTAAATCTCTTGTTCTTTACCACTGCATGAGTACAAAATTTCTTCCTATTTGTTCTGTCCAGACTCATCATGACTCTGAAAATCTCAATCAAATCCTCTCTCAGCCTTCTTTTCTCCAAGGTGAAGTTACTTTGGAGGAGTTATCTTCATAACTGAATTTCCTGATCCATGGAACCTTGCTCGTGAATATTTTCTAATCTGTCTCCAGTGCTGTTCTATCTTTAATAAAGTGCAGTGCCTGAAGTGAGACCAAATACTCGCTGGTTCAGCATTGTATACAAATTCACAATATAGTATGAACATAGAACAGTACAGCACAGTACAGGCCTTTCGGTCCACGATGTTGTGCCTAACATTTATCTTAATCTAAGATCAACCTAACCTACACACCCTTCCATTTACTGCCATCCATGTGCTTATCCAGCAGTCGCATAAGTGTCCCTAATGTTTTTGACTCTACCACCACTGATGGCAGTGCATTCCACACTCACCACTCTGCATAAAGAACCCACCTCTGACATCTCTCCTATACCTTCGTCCAATCACCTTAAAATGATAAGCCCTCATGACAGCCATTTGTGCCCTGGAAAAAGTCTCTGGCTATCTACTCGATCTATGCTTCTCATTACTTTGTACACCTCTATTTAGTCACCTCTCTTCCTTCTTCAGTCCAGGGTGAAAAGCCCGAGCTCACTCAACCTCTTTTCATAAGACAAGCCCTCAGTCCAGGCAGCATCCTGGAAAATCTCCTCTGCACCCTCTCTAAAGCATCTACATATTTCTTATAATGAGGAGACCAGAAATGTATGCAATATTCCAAGTGTGGTCTAACCAAGGTTTTCTAGAGCTGCAGCAAAACCTTGCAGGTCTTAAACTCAATCCCCCTGTTAATGAAAGCTAAAACATCATACGCCTTCTTAACAACCCTATCGACTTGGGTGGCAACTTTGAGGAATCTATGTACGTGGACCCCAAGATCCCGCTGTTCCTCCACACTGCCAAGAATCCTGTCTTTAACCCTGTATTCAGCATTCAAACTCAACATTCCAAGATAAATCACTTCGCATTTATCCAGGTTGAACTCCATCTGCCACTTCTCAGCCCAGCTCTGCATCCTGTCAATGTCTAGTTGCAGCCTGCAACAGCCCTCAACACTATCTACAACACTACCGACCTTTGTGTCATCGGCAAACTTACTCATCCACTCTTCCACTTCTTCATCCAAGTCATTTATAAAAACTAAACAGAGCAGAGGCCCAAGAACTGATCCCTGCAGGACACCAATGGTCACCGCCCTCCAGGCAGAATACTTTCCATCCACTACCACTTGCTATCTTCTTTCAGCCAGCTAATTCTGTATCCAGACAGCCAAATTTCCCTGTATCCCATACCTCCTAACTTTCTGAATGAGCCTACCATGGGGAACCTTATCAAGTGTCTTCCTGAAATGCTGTATTAACTGGGTTCTTCTACCTTAAATGGTTTATATATATATACAAATGCCTCTTTGCTCTTTCATCAGTCCCATTGGTGTCCATTGTTGTGTAGGCAGTACAACTAATTTATGATCTAGTTGTGATAATTTGGCCTCTGATATTTTCCCTCTTTCTGAGGCGGAAGCCTATTTTAAATAATTTTGTAATATCATATTGAAGATTGGACGGTTAGTGTCTGAAGAGCATAGACAGTCTGGTTTCCCACCTTGGACTAGTGTGAAAAGATGTAAATATCATTCTGAGCACTTTTTAGTAGATTCTGAGGGAGTATATTACAAATCGTTAGATATTTATGTTTACTTTCATATCCAAACACTGCACTTCCATATGCAGGAAATTGTTTGTTCTTCCCATTTAGCTCAGTAGGAAGGAACTGACCACTTGACTGTTCTCTAATCTTTCACTCACATTCTCTAGCAATTTGGCAATTCAGCCTTAATCTGAAGCTTTTCTATTATTTTTATTCACTTGTAGGATGTGGGCATTGCTGGCTGGCGAACATTTATTGCCCATTCCTTGTTGCCCTTGAGAAGGTGATGGTGAGCTGCCTTCTTGAACAACTGCAGTCTACCTGCTGTGGTTAGACCCACAATACCATTAGGGAGGGAAGTCCAGGATTTTGACCCAGCAACAGTGAAGGAACATTTCCAAGTCGGGATGGTGAGTAGTTTGGAGGGGAACTTGCAGGTGGTGGTGTTCCCATGTATCCACAGCCCTTGTCCTTCTAAATGCAAGTGATAGCGTGTTTGGAAGTTCTGTCTCAGGATCTTTGGTGAATTTTTGCAGTGCATCTTGTAGATAGTATACTGCTGCTACTGAGTGTCAGTGGTGGAGGGAGTGAATGCTTGTGTGTGGTGCCAAACAAGCAGACTTCTTTGTCCTAGATGGTGCCAAGGTTCTTGAGTTTTGTTGGAACTGCAACCATCCAGGCAAGTGGGGAATATTCCTGACCTGATCTTGTAACCACTATGTTTATGTGGCAAGTCCAATTGAGTTTCTAGTTAATGGTAACCCCTAGGATGTTGACAGTATGGGACTCAGTGATGGTAACACCAATGAATGTAAAGGGGCAGTGGTTGGATTGACTCTTATTGGAGATGGTCATTGCCTGTCATTTGTGTGGTGCGAATATAACTTGCCACTTGTCAGTCCAAGCCTGCATATTGTCCAGATCTTGTTAAATTTGAGCATGGACTGCATTTAAATCTGAGAAGTCGCGAGTGGTGCTGAACATTATGTAATCATCGGCAATATCCCCTCTTCTGACTTTATGATGGAGGGAAGGTCAGTGATGAAGCAGCTGAAGATGGTTGGGTCTAGGACACTACTCTGAAAAACTCCTGTGGAGATGTCCTGGAGCTGAGATGACTGACCTTCAATAGCCATGATCATTGCAAAACAATGATGTCAATCATCATGGGGCGGTGTGGTGGCTCAGTGGTGTGGGGCGGTACGGTGGCTCAGTGGTTAGCACTGCTACCTCACAGTGCCAGGGACCCCAGTTTGACCCCTGCCCCGGGTGACAATCTGTGTGGAGTTTGCACATGCTCCCTGTGTCTGTGTGGGTTTGCTCCGGTTTCCTCACACAATCCAAAGATCTGCACGTTAGGTGAATTGGCCACGCTAAATTGCCCATAGTGAAAGATGCATTAGTCGGTGGTAAATACAAGGTAGGGGAATGGGTCTGGGTGGGTTACCCTTTGGAGGGTCAGTGTGGACTTGTTGGACTAAAGGGCCTGTTTCCATACTGTAAGGAATCTAATCAAATCATTTTGTTGAAAGTTTTCCTCAGCTTTTTAACCAAGAGTTGAAACAAGAGAAACTTACACAAGGCTCAGTGATCATGGTTAAGAACACACGTATACATCAAATTCTTCACTTACTGGCAGTCCTGGTGATCCAATGTCTCCTTTTATTCCAGGGAACCCTGGTGATCCTGGAAGACCAGGATTGCCTTTTTCTCCTTTGATACCCCCAAATCCTGGTGGGCCTCGTGGACCCACTGGACCCTGTGGGCCTTGAAATCAGAAAAAAAATGTCTTTAGATATTAATATAGTTGCATTAACAGTCTTTAGTTAAGTTTCGCTCTAGTCTCATATTGGACAGTTATTTCACCAAACTATAATTACAGTCCCCAGAGTTAGGTACAAGATAAACAAAGGTTATATCCAGATTGCATCTTATTAAAAGTCAAATCCACCACACAGAAGCTGTAAACTATTTGCATAGGACACAATTTTCCTCAATATTCCCCCATTTCTTCTGAACTGCTAGATCTTTCCTTATCCTATTTGTACTAGCAATCCTTCATTTACTAATCAAACAGACCATTCTTCCTGTGCTAATGTAAAGTCATTTCAAAAAAGGAATGAAGTTCCAAGTCTGATCTTTTTCTTAGCTAGTGTATATTCTCTCGCAGGGAACACTGCATTATGATCAGGAGATGGAATGCTGAGTGGCTTTTCATATCCAGGACCCCGAGCTATTGAGGTCAGTTATAACTTTCAATGCAATTACAGGGAATTGTGGAATGACACGACACATTAAAAAGTTGTTCAACTCGAATGGCTATTTTGGCTCTTTGAAAGAGCTATCCTTTCCCTCATAACCGTGCAAAACTTCGCCTTCAACTACTCATCTAATTTCCTTTTGAAGATTTGAAAAAATGAGTTATAATGGTTGATATCATTGATTATACCTCTGTACTCAACATGTAAATATCATTTGTTCATATAATTGCTGTCATGCAAGATCAGATTATTATTGGCAGACCTGCAAAAATACTGGTACATATATAAAAGTATACTGTAAGTGTGAACTTGTCATGATATGTAAATGGTAGCTGCTCCAGGTAAATAGGTGCAGCTACAAAAATGTCTGATTTTATAAGTAACCTCTCTTCCTTCACTCATCCATTAACTTCTGAAATAATCACAAATTTCTTTTTATTGAATATACTTAATGATGATGCAAATCTGTGGCTCTGTCGCATAGAGAATTCCAAAGATTCACATTCTTTTAATTGGAGATTAGATTCTCAAACATTCACTGAAACTAATCATTGGCCACATATGATAATGAAGTCATGTCAGGTCTCATAAACAAAAGGCTACACCACACAAGCCACCATTACTTCTTTCTCCATCATGCATTTGTCCTTTTCCCGAAATCTTCCTGCTCTATTTTCCACCTTCCCATGACTGATGCTGTTATTTTCCCTTCTTTTTCTTTGTCCTTCCACCCCTTCCCTTCATTGGCTATTAGACTTTCCCTTCTTCAGCCCTCTGCCCTAGTGCCAATCCCTGGTGCTCTATTTCTCTACCATATTTTAATTTTCATATTTTAATAGAAGACTCAGAGCAAATGCAATACATCACAATGGTCCACACATTCAACAATGAAGCAGAACAAAACATATCAGTGAGATATTTACTTGTAAAGAACATAATTACAATCCAAGCTAAGAATTCTTATCGCTTGGCACACTTTTCAATTCAGAATAATGTTTATAAGGAATCTGCCCAGATATTAAAAACATAATGGGTAATAGCTTCACCAGTTAAGCATCTTGTATAGCCTGACCTCTTCAAAAGTATCCTGCACAGAGTTAAAACAATCCATTTCACAAAGTTGTAGTACCTTGTTTTATAAAAGAAGCATTAAAACAGAAGTTATTTTGAAAAAATCTGTACACAGATGGCAAGCCTTGAGTATTCATCATAAGTAAATTCTTAAAAGGGGTAATCACTCAAAAGTCAGAATCAAGGGCCAAACATATCCACTGTTCTTCTCCCAGTGGGAAAATTATAAACAAAAACTCTTGATCCAGTGTATCTCAGCTGGTTCCACCCTTCCAAGTTTGATGAGTGACAGAAACAATATTGAAGCTACAAATGCTTTTTTTTTGCCTGGGGAAGTAAAGTCAGTGGCAATTTTCACATGATTGAAAACATTCAAATGAAGGTGTTTTTCCCAATTGGTGCAAGATGTTCTCAGGAGTCCTTCACCATTTCTATTGTCTTAAAAATGGAAGATGTTTAATTGGCAAATAAAAGTATAGCAGTACTGTAACATTAATGATTTTACCAGAACAATTAAGGCAGATTATTCTTTATTAATATTTCAATGCTTTCAATTAATTAGTCATTACTTCTCCATGCGGCACTCATCATATTTGTTATTCCCCCAAGAGTTACATGGTTAATTCCACCACCTTGAAAACACTCACAGTTTGCCAAATAGCAACCACTTAGAGTTAAAAATCTAACCTTGTGGACCTGGGAAGAGTCAAAGTTTAGTAAGATCCAGAGCCATCGTTTGGTGAATCAGTCACATCGCACAATACAGAACGAGAATGCTGGTTAGAAACTTCATTAGCCTGTTACAGGACTATTTCAAAAGCAAAAATCCTCGTGGTTTTAAGCAAAGAGAGTAACATTTTTGCTTCATTTATCATGACAAGAACAAGGTTAACCTTTCCACACCTTCTACAAGATTAAAGCTGGCCAATACTTTTTCTACAAGGTGAATTTGCAGCATTTTTAAAGAAGATAGCAAAGCCTTGTTTGAGCAGGAAGGAATTAAACAAGGTTAGTCAATAGAAATTACCAAGCCAATTATCTAAGGAATTTTAATTTTAGTCAACATTTTTTAAAAAAACAGGCAAATAAAGCATTGCTGAAACAGTAGTATATAATATTATAATGTGAGAATTATATAAAATATAAAGATTTGAAATAAAATTAGCGATAAAAGTAGGTATGCCAAATAACATTACAACTTTGATGAATATATTAAAAACTAGGGTAGGTAGACAGAGTTTTAGTCTCTTGGCGAATCAAGGCAAGTCGGGAGAGGATATGAAAGGTGGAAGTAAAACCCAAGATCAGACATGATCACTTAGAATGGCAGAGAAGGAATTATGAACTGAATGGTTTACTAGAGCTCCTAATTCTTGTATTCTTGTGTTAAAAAAGATCAGCTTCAAATGATAGGACCAAAATTCAATTACCCTTATTGTTAACTGCCACTTAAAACATTTCCTTCGAGTTGAATTTACTGTTGATGACTTTGTCATATCAAGACTTGAGTTCCTCTTTCCACTGTTTTAACAGTGGCATTCCTGTATATTTTAAACAAATTTGTGTTTCAATTAAAATAACAGAGTGAGGAATTCGCTGCTTTTGTAAATGAATATTGACGGCAGTTTCTACGTATAAGATAATGGACTAGCTGCACTGAATGTCGGCTGACGGTGCATGACAACAGAGGGTCACTGCAGAGGGTCAGTTCCATGTACTCTTCTGATGATCAATGATATGATTTCCACACAGACTATTGGTTGGATCAGAATGGTGTTTCTTCATGTCATTTTGGCTTATTGCAGCACTTGCACCTTTAAGCTAGAATATAAAATATAAGCTAACCCTTCAGGTTAGTACTGAGGGAATGCAACACTGTTGAAGATGCCTCCTCTTGGATGAGGTATCAAACCGAAGGCCCATTTGCCCCCTTAACAGGACATTAAGGATTTCATTGCATTATTTTTAACAAAGAGCAGTGTACCTCAATCTCCTGGTTAAGATTTATAAATCAATGTTATGATTAAAAGAACACATGCAATTATCAAAATTGGCAAGAAACTTCCCTACATTTCCAAGCCCCCACTCCTGTCATTGTTCCACATCTTTCCTAAAAACATGAATGCTCATCAGGGCATGGTTCCCTGTGATGTCACATCAGAATGCAATTGGTTTACGTGTGAGTAACAAATAGGGAGACATCAAGGCTAAATTTTCAGGAGACAGAATCCGACCAACTCTCCCCTTATGCACCCATGGCACCGAGTCGACTGGACCACTCTGACTACTGTTGAAAGCAAGCTTAATGCAGCAATTAAACAGCCGACTAAAGTGGGGCATATCACTGTCAAAGAAAATTGTCAGTGGAAAACTCTCAGGATCAGACTGTTCACAACCTGTCTGATTTTGGAAATTAAATCTTACAATATCGTAGAATTGCAGAATTACTATGGTGCAAAAGAAGGTTGTTTGTCCTATGACAACTGCACCAGATCTCTGAAAGAACATTATAACTTTGATTCATTCATTCTCTTGTCTTTTGCCCAAACCCAAACCCAAGCATATTATTTCTATTCAAATAATAGACTAATGTCCTCCTGAATGCCTTAATTAAACCTGTCTTCACCATATTTCCAAGCATGACATTCCCAAGCCAGCTGAAGTGAGAGGAACTTTTTTTTTTCTCACATTGCATTTTCTTCTTTTACAAATTGCTTTAAATCTGCACCCTCTCATTCTCAATCATTTTATGAGTGGGAACTGCTTCTCCCTATCTAGTTTGTCCAGACCCCTCATGTTTTTGAAAGCTTCTATCAAATCTCCACTTGGCCTTCTCTTCTCCAAAGTAAAATCATCCCAACTTCTCTCAACTATCTTCCAAATGGAATTTACATCCCTGAAACCATTCTTGTAATCTCTTCTCCACTCTTTCCAATGCATTCATATTCATGTAGCTTGGCGCTTAATGCAGCAATTAAACTAAAGTGGGGCATATCACTGTCAAAGAAAATTGTCAGTGGAAAACTCTCAGGATCAGACTGTTCACAATATTCCAGCTGAAGTTGAATCAGTTCCTTATACAAACAGATGTTTTCCTGCAGATTTCTTTCTTGGTTTTTCTCGCAGCTGCCAAGTGACCCCAACTCAGCTACATTTAACTTTCTTTCAGCTTTTTGTCTCTTTTGACAAACTTCCACTGCACCACACTCCCAAGACCCATCTACTCATCACCCATCAACTTTGTTGCTGCTGAATCCATCTGTCTTACTTCATCTTTTGATGGCCTTGTTCTTGTCAAAGTGTCCTATCTTGTAGTCACTCACACTGACCTTGTTGCTATTCACATCAGCACTTGCAAGTGTTGCTAAATCAATCTGCAAGTGTTGCTAAATCAATCTGACTTTGGAATAAAATATTCACAAGCTTGGGGTGGCATGGTTGCTCAGTGGTTAGCACTGCTGCCTCACAGTGCTAGGAACCCAGGTTCAATTCCAGCCTCAGATGACTGACTGTGTGGAATTTGCACATTCTCCCTCTGTCTGTGCAGGTTTCCTCCCACAATCTGAAAATGTGCAGATTAGGTGAATTGTCCATGCTAAATTGCCTATAGTGCAGGTTATTAGTGAGGAGAATGGGTCTGGAAGGGTCAAACCAGCACTTACTGTCCATTTGGCATTTGTGAATGAATGATGACTTGTTGGGCCGAGGGCCTGTTCTCGTTCTAAATATGAGATTAGGGATAAGATAAATTTAACTTGGTAGCAGGCTTCACTTCTTTGTAAGAAAATGCTTATTTTGATCATGAAAACTGTACAAAATTAATTTTCCAGAGCTGTAGGATCTGAGAGAATGTGTTTCATGGAAAGAAGTTCATCAAGGGCAGCCAAGAAGCTGCTGTGCCTCCATGATTAGAGGTCATGGGATCAAAACTAAAGAACAGCATTTGATTTTAATGATTAATACAGAACATTGGACAACTGATACCAACAGGTGACTGCAGGAGGTCTAGAACCTTTGTTGATTTTACTGGAGAATCTCCATTTAAATGACACATTGCAGACTCCCACTCAATAGTTGACCAGATTTCAACCTTAGACTCATTCAAGCCTGTAAAATGATAGATGGGCAGGGAATGGTTAGGCTGTCTGATCTGAAATTTTGCATCCCACCTGTCCAGACCCTCTCCCCGCCATGCTTAAAATCAAGAACTATGTTTTTGACATTAAGTCTATGTCAAGAACACAGTCTGGAGGTGTTTACATCAAATCAGTTCTATGAGTCCACACTCAGTCAGTTGGCATACCGAAAAAAGTGCAAGTTATCCATTCCTGTGCCCTTTGCTCTGCCTTCAAAGCTCATACCACATTTATTTTTACATTCCTCAGTGGTGCAATCTTATTTTGTTTAAAAATTAACAGAAAGGTACAATTTAGGAAGAGAATGGCCCACTCTTCAAGTTGATGATTGGACTTCAAATTTCATAGCATTAATTTTGGAGGAACAATGTTGTGTACTATTTGCAAAGTGTGCAGGAATAGTTCAGCTTTTGCTTAAAAAGGAAATGAATATTCACATTATAGTCTATTGTTTAATGCTGTATACATTAGTGCTGTTATAATCCCAACTCATCCAAGTTAATTATTGCTGAAAGATCTAACCTGGAGGACCTGAGGAGGGTCAAGGTTCAACCAAAGGTCATCATTAGATGCGTCAGATATACCATATCACAAAACAAGACTGTTGGTTAGAAACTAAATACAAGCAGTTAAAGTACAACAGCAGTATTCTCAATTTTAGGGGAAAAGGAGGACCCAGCCATCCCTAAATTAATGTTTAAGATGTTTGATCAAAAACACAATGTTCCATTTCATATTGAGAATTCTGCAACTTGAATCCTCTTCAATCAGCAAAGATCTTCCCTTTAGGCTATTGAAGTGTGTCCAGCAGTACTCAGCTGAGTGGGTGTCATTCTACGTGGCTGTGCATGGAATACTGCACAGCACTGTTTTCCTCAGGGAATGGCCATGTCACCAACTATCAGGTGAGAAGTTCAGAAGCAGCAGCACAAGAAGGAGGTATAAGAGAAGCAAGAGGAAATGGGGCTTTCTAAAAACTAGTTCATAGGATGTAGACACCTCTGGTCAAACCAGCACTTACTGTCCATTTGGCATTTGTGAATGAATGATGATATAGTTTCAAATCAGGACGATTTTTGTGAGTTGGAGGGAAACTTGCAGGTGTGTGTTAAAATGAATCTACTTTTGTTGTTCTTCTAGCTGGAAGATGTCATGGGTTTGGAAAATGCTGTTGCTAGGATCTTGATGAACGAATGCAGTGTGTCTTGTAGATGGTGCATACTGTTGCCACTGTGTGTCAGTAGTGAAGGGAGTAAATGTAGAAAGTAGTGGATAGGATGTCAATCTCCTGGATGGTATCAAGCTTCGAGTATTATTGGAGTTGCACCTAACCAGGAACAAGGAATGTATTCCATCACACTCCTGTCTATGCCTTGCAGACACTACACAGCCATTGGAGAGGTAGGAGGTGAGTTACTCGCTGCAGAATTCCAAGCCTCTGACCTGTTGTTGTAGCCATTGAATTTATATGACTGTTTCAGTTCTGTTTCTGATCAATGGGATCTTCCTTGATGTTGATAATGGGTGATTCAATGATGATAGTGTAATTTAATGTCAAAGGATGAGGATTAGATTCTCTCTTGTTTGAGATGGCTGCTGCCCAGCATTTCTGCGGCCCTAACATTACTTACCACTTGTCATGGCAAGCCTGGATATTGTCCAGATCTATCTACTTGTGAAACCTGAGCTAGTTCAGTATCTGGAGAGTTGTGAGTAGTGCTAAACATTGTCCAATGATCAGCAAATAAGTCCACTTTTGAATTATGCTGGAGGGAAGGTTCTTGATCACACAGCTGAAGATGGTTGACCCTAGATCACGACATGGAGGAACTTCTGGAGAGATGTGCTGGGGCTGAGATGATTGACTTCCAACAGTCCACAACTATCTTCCTTTGTGACTGGTGTAACTCTAATAATGGAGAGTTTTCTCCCAGATTCTTTTTAATTCCAATTTTGCTCAGGCTCCTTGAAGCCATATTCTGTAAAATACTGCCTTAATGTCAGGGGCAGTGACTGGAGTCTCTGGAGTTCAACTCTGGTGGCACGGTGACTCAGGGGTTAGCACTGCTGCCTCACAGCGCCAGGGACATGAGTCGGATTCTCACCTCAGGTGACTGTGTGGAGTTTGCATTATCCCCATGTCTGCATGGGTTTCCTCTGGGTGCTCCGGTTTCCTCCCACAGTCCAACGACGTACTGGTCAGGTGAGTTGGCCATGCTAAATTGTCCATAGTGTTAGGTACATTAGTCAGGGGTAAATGTAGGGTATGGGTGGGTTACTCTTTGGAGGGTCGGTGTGGACTTAGAGTCATAGAGGAGTACAGCACAGAAACAGACCCTTCGGTCCAACCCATACATGCCAACCAGATATTCCAACCCAATCTAGTCCCACCTGCCATCACCCGGCCCGTATCCCTCCAAACCCTTCCTATTCATATACCCATCCAAATGCCTTTTAAATGTTCCAATTTTGTGTGGAGCTGCAGAAAATGGGGAAGACACTAAACAAGTATTTTGCATCAGTATTTACTGTGAAATAGGATGTGGAAGATATAAACTGTAGGGAAATAGAATGTCCGTATTATAGAGGAGGAAGTGCTGGATGTCTTGAAACGCATAAAGGTGGATAAATCCCCAGGACCTGATCAGCTGTACCCTAGAACTCTGTGGGAAGCTAGAGAAATGATTGCTGGACCTCTTGCTGAGATATTTGTATCATCAATAGTCACAGGTGAGGTGCCAGAAGACTGGAGGTTAGCGAACGTGGTGCCACTGTTTAAGAAGGGTGGTAAGGACAAGCCAGGGAACTATAGACCAGTGAACCTGACGTCGGTGGTGGGCAATTGTATCAGCCTCCACCACTTCCTCTGGCAGCTCATTCCATACATGTACCACCCTCTGTGTGAAAACGTTGCACTGTAGGTCTCTTTTATATCTTTCCCCTCTCACCCTAAACCTATGCCCTCTAGTTCTGGACTCCCCGACCCCAGGAAAAGAATTTGTCTATTTACCCTATCCATGCCCCTCATAATTTTGTAAACCTCTATAAGGTCACCCCTCAACCTCCGACGCTCCAGGGATAACAGCCCCGGCCTGTTCAGCCTCTCCCTATAGCTCAAATCCTCCAACCCTGGCAACATCCTTGTACATCTTTTCTGAACCTTTTCAAGTTTCACAACATCTTTCCGATAGGAAGGAGACCAGAATTGCACGCAACATTCCAACAGTGGCCTAACCAATGTTCTGTACAGCCGCAACATGACCTCCCAACTCCTGTACTCAATACTCTGATCAATAAATGAAATCATACTAAACGCCTTCTTCACTATCGTATCTACCTGCGACTCTACTTTCAAGGAGCTATAAACCTGCACTCCAAGGTCTCTTTGTTCATCAGCACTCCCTAGGACCTTACCATTAAGTGTATACGTCCTGCTAAGATTTGCTTTCCCAAAATGCAGCACCTCGCATCTACCTGAATTAAACTCCATCTGCCACTTCTCAGCCCATTGCCCCATCTGGTCCAGATCCTGTTATAATCTGGGGTAACCCTCTTCGCTGTCCACTACACATCCAATTTTGGTGTCATCTGCAAACTTACTAACTGTACCTCTTATGCTCGCATCTAAATCATTTATGTAAATGACAAAAAGTACAGGACTCAGCATTGATCCTTGTGGCACTCCACTGGTCACAGGCCTCCACTCTGAAAAACAACCCTCCACCACCACGCTCTGTCTTCTACCTTTGAGCCAGTTCTTTATATAACTGGCTAGTTGTCCCTGTATTCCGTGAGATCTAACCTTGCTAATCAGTCTCCCATGGGGAACCTTGTCAAACGCCTTACTGAAGTCCAAAAAAATCACATATACCGCTCTGCCCTCATCAATCCTCTTTGTTACTTCCCAAAAAAACTCAATCAAGTTTGTGAGACTTGATTTCCCACACACAAAGCCATATTGACTATCCCTAATCAGTACTTGCCTTTCCAAATACATGAGGAGAAAGTGAGGTCTGCAGATACATGTACATCCTGTTCCTCAGGATTCCCTCCAACAACTTGCCCACCACCG
This sequence comes from Chiloscyllium plagiosum, assembly GCF_004010195.1. NCBI lineage: Eukaryota > Metazoa > Chordata > Chondrichthyes > Orectolobiformes > Hemiscylliidae > Chiloscyllium > Chiloscyllium plagiosum. Next base: position 61,374,773 of record NC_057724.1, read on the forward strand.
ATGTCAGGTTCATTGGTCTATAGTTCCCTGGCTTGTCCTTACCACCCTTCTTAAACAGTGGCACCACGTTAGTTAACCTCCAGTCTTCCGGCACCTCACTTGTGACTATTGATGATACAAATATCTCAGAAAGAGGTCCAGCAATCACTTCTCTAGCTTCCCACAGAGTTCTAGGGTACAGCTGATCAGGTCCTGGGGATTTATCTACCTTTATGCGTTTCAAGACATCCAGCACTTCCTCCTCTATAATACGGACATTCTATTTCCCTACAGTTTATATCTTCCACATCCTTTTTCACAGTAAATACTGATGCAAAATACTCGTTTAGTATCTTCCCCATTTTCTGCAGTTCCACACAAAAGCCGCCTTGCTGATCTTTGAGGGCCCCTATTCTTTCCCCAGTTACCCTTTTGTCCTTAATACATTTGTAAAAAACCTTTGGATTCTCCTTAATTCTATTTGCCAAAGCGATCTCACGTCCCCTTTTTGCCCTTCTGATTTCCCTCTTAAATATACTCCTACTTCCTTTATACTCTTCTAAGGATTCACTCGATCGATCTTGTCTATATCTTACATATGCCTCCTTCTTTTTCTTAACCAAACCCTCAATTTCTTTAGTCATCCAGCATTCCCTATACCTACTAACCTTTCCTTTCACCCTGACAGGAATATACTTTCTCTGGATTCTCGTTATCTCATTTCTGAAGGCTTCCCATTTTCCAGTCGTCCCTTTACCTGCGAACATCTGCCCCCAATCAACCTAATACCATCAAAACTGGCCTTTATCCAATTTAGAACTTCAACTTTTAGATCCGGTCTATCCTTTTCTATCACTATTTTAAATCTAATAGAATTATGGTCGCTGGCCCCAAAGTGCTCCCCCACTGACACCTCAGTCACCTACCCTGCCGAATTTCCCAAGACTTGTTGGGCTGAAGGGCCTGTTTCCATACTGTAGGGAATCTAATCCTTTGTCCATATTTGAACCAAGGCTGCAATGAGTGCAGGAGGTGAGTGACCCTGGCGGAACCCAAACTGAGCAGCAGTGAGCAGATTTGTTGAGTGAATGCTGCGTTGAAAGTACTGTCAATGATCCCTTTTGTTACTTTGCTGATTAATGTGTGTAGATTGATAGGATGGTAAGTGACCAGCTTTGGGATTGTCCTGCTTTTTGTGTGCGAGACATTCAGAGGTGATTTTCAATATTACTGAACAGATGCCAGTGTTCTAGTTGCACTGGAGTAACTTGGCTGGCGGTGTGGCAGGTTTTAGAGAATATGCCTTCAGCAGTCTTACTGGAATTGGCTCATACGCTTGAGGAATGCTACAATAATGGAGCCCCTTTCTGCGTGGGAAAACTAATTTAAGTTTGTGCCAGTCACCTCAACCCCAATTCTCCATGCACCAATAATTCCACACTTCATTCCTTCACTTTATCGCAGACCTTCACAGTGTCCACTTGGCCCCAGTTCAAATATTAGAGCCTTACATGATGCATATTTTAGAAATAAATAAACACAAAATGAAACTCATCACCCCAGTTCAACCTCTTGCCTGTCTTCCATGTGCCTTTTGTTTACCTTACTAATCCCAAACAGTGTGATCCCAGTGATGCAGCATAGCTAGTCGACGGCTGCTGACTTTCAATGGAGAGATCATAATGCTCTTTGAGGATGACCTTGAGAAGCCTTGAGTCTCGGAGGTTTTGATGTCACATTGAATTGTCTTAATATGGGCGATGGTAGTCTGGGCTGGCAAATGGGACCTGGTAGGGAGGTAGGGCGGGAGTAGAAATGCTTTCAGCCTGAGAGGAGCTGGACTGCACTGCTGTGATACCTTGCAAGTTCCTTTGAAAACTGGTAAACATCACCTTGATGGCTGTAATCTGAGTGTGCATGGTAACAGGTCGAGCAGGCCGGGTGTACAAGCTGTGAAGTATGGAGGAGAGACTGGTAACAATGTGTAAAGGTGAGGCCATGAAGATATGAATGTTTCATATGAGTCTTGATTGTTAGAAGATTGTAGGTGCGTGAGTGATTCACATGTGGTGAATTGAGCAGTAGGTGAGACAATTGGTGCCATTGGTGGAATATGGCATCTACTCACACCTTGACTACTCATGTACAGTCATTAAATGTCTTCCAGCACTGCAGACAGGTCCTTGGGACTGCATTCCTGGCAGTCACCGCCTTGGCTATTTGCTTTTGACACTTAGTATGAATGACCTCTTGATCCTCCACAGATACAGGGCATCTCTCCTTCTTTCTATCTCCATCACTACAATCTTCAATGCAGTGTCTGAAAAAAACTGGATATTCTTCCTCTCTCATGTTCAGCCATTCATCTCTTTGGTCAGATTTGGCTGACAAAGCATGTGCTCTGGCCACAGTACAACTCCTCTTTTAGAGGTACTGGCTAGCTTTAATTCATATTAATGCACTGTATCTGGGCTGCCTGTGGAAGTGTGGAGCCAGTTGGGGAGAATTATACTGGCTGCATACAGAGATCATGCTAATAAGCAGCAGCACAAAGATGCTTGTGCGTCACTGTAAACTGAAAGAGTGGGCACTAATTTGACATTTTGATCCTCTTCCCTGTTTTGTTTATTGGATAAATGGGGGGGGGGAAGCCACTTAAACTCCATGTACTTTCACAAATCCAGCGGTGTTCAGGTCAATTCTAACTTCCAAAATCTAACTGTGTTTCAAATGAAGTCATTTTGGCAAAATATTCAGTCCTCTATTGAGGTATGTTTAGTGATGGTGGACCATTTAATTGGGTTGGGCACCATCCTCAGAAGACACATTTCACCAGCTGAGGCCTTTAATGGGCAATTGATGGCCATTCAAAGATCTTTCCCACCACTGCTGCTATTAATTTTTTGCCTAGCAGGAGACATGTGAAGCAGGGAGCAAAACAAGTCAACTCCAGATTGTTTGCTTGTAAGTTCCTGGAGTGGAATGTCTCTCACTCGGGAGTGCTCAGTGCCTGACCGACTCCTGACATCAGAAAGGGTCAGCGGTGGGGCAGTGCAGTAATTGTAAGGAGATCAGCTAGTAGAGTTCATAAAACGAGTTCCCTGCTAACCTAGTCCAATCAGGGAGCCCTGCCTGACAGATAAAAACAGAAGTGTCAGAGGTTCCATTCACTCTGAGAACTAGCTGTGAGGAAATTGGACCAATGTCAGGTACTGTGCACGTAAACGATGATTTGGTGATGGAATACCAACCTCTGTGGAGTTATTTCAGTGGGAAGAGAGCGGGAACGCTTTACAAGGCTTACCCGAGGTCATTTATCTTGATGACATACTAATAACAGGGAAGACCAATAAAGGTCATTCAGAGAATTTAGAGATAGTCCTTAGATATTTCTCCAAGATGGGCATATGCCTTAAAAGAGAAAAATGTGTGCTCCAGGCACCTGGGCTACAGAGTCAACGAGACTGGGCTACCCCCATTTGAAGATAAAGTGAAGGCAATCAAAAATGCCCCAGCTCCCACATCTGTACAAGAGCTTAAGTCTTTCCTTGAATTGGTGAACAATTATGGAAAGTTCATAAGAAACCTGGCCTCCATCCTGGCACCCTTAGTATTGATAAAGGGTCCACCTTGGAGATGGTCTCATAGCCAAAATGGAGCCTTTAGGGAAATGAAGACATAGCTAACATTGTCTAAGGTGTTGGCAATCTATGATCCCAAGCGAGATCTGGTGTTGACATGTGATGCCTCCCTGTGCGGTATCAGGTTGGTGTTGGCTCACAAGTGGCCTAATGGAGAGGAATGCCTGATAGTGTATGCTTCCAGGACTTTGGCTGATGCAGAGCGCAAATACACCCAGATAGAGAAGGAAGGTTTGGCGATCATCTTTGGTGTGAGGAAGTTCACCCAATATCTTTATGGTCATAAATTTGTAATATTAACAGACCACAAACCCCTGTGAAGGCTACTCAAAGAGGACAAAGCTGTGCTGCCATAGCTTCAAGTCACATTCAGTGGGAGGCCATCTCTCTGAGTTTGTACAGGTACAAGTTGGAAGAAATGGAGATGCCTGGAGCTGCCTCCTGGTGGCAGATACCCCACCAGTGGTGCCATCGTTGGAGGAGTCCATTCAGGTTTTAAACTTTCTGGACATCCTTCTGGTCAGCGCTGGCAATATCAAACTGTGGACACAAGAAGATCTGGTGCTGGCGAAACTTAAACAGCTGGTGCTCTTAGGAGAAACAAAAGAGCCATTGCAACCAGAATTGAAACCTTTCTAGACCCGGCAAGACAAGATCATTTTATTTTTGGGAGCAAGAGTAATTATTCCGAGCCACATACTGGCTGAACGCCAAAAGGGTCACCCAGGCGTTGCCAAAATAAAGATGTTGTCGAGAAGTATGTCTGATGGCCAGGACTGGATGCAGATATGGCCACATTGGTGGGGCAGTGCCCAGAGTGCCAACAAGGTCCAAAATTATAGCCAAATTCGTGATAATGGCTGGTTAAAAATGTTAACTATGCCAGCCCCTTCATGGACTGAGCATTCTTAGTCATTAGTGGATGCCCACTCAAAATAGCTGTATGTTTATAAAGTTCATTTGTCAAACATGGGGACGACAGTAGAAATACATGGGCTCCTGGAAGCGTTGGTCACAGACAAGGGCCATTACTTACCAGCAGGAAATTCAAGTATTTCCTAAAGTCGAATGGCATTCGTCACATAAGGACGACTCCATACTATCGTTCAGTGGTCCGAGTAGCCCAAACTTTGAAGGCAGGCTTAAAGCAACAGCCCACAGCTTCACTTGATACCAAAGTGTACCTATTTGATTAATGGACTATCCCTCATGCAACTACAAGGATAGCTCCAGCAGGGCTTCAAACAGGGAGATGACTTTGCACCAGGACAAATCTGATTTTCCTGGAACTGATGGTAATGATGTTGGGGGCGTGGGGGTGGAGGTGAAATGGCATCAGGAACACCAATGCCAGGCAGAAAACTCTGCTAAGTGAGAGAGAGTTTGCTTCAGGGGATGACATTTGGTGTCAAAACCTTGGGAATGGCCCTGCATGGGTAAATGGCATGGGTGACGCGAGGTCAAGTCCCATGACATACAAAGTTTGGGGAGGTGAGGCGATCCTGAACAAGCACATGAAACTGCAAACTTGCAAATAGGGCAGGAGCAAAACATACCCCGTCCCTCAGAACAGCCAAATAGGCTGTTGGAACCTGTGGGTGCTCCCCCTCCATCCAGTGTCAAAGATATCTCAGAGTCTGAGATAGATCCGGGAGATGTTGCAGCCAGGACACCTTTACTGTCTGAAGAAGACGATGAATTTATTACAAAATGCACCATATGTGAGAGATAGTCTACGGTTCGGTACACGCCTCCCATATCTGAGGCTGAGTCGACGGAACTGGACCCAGTGCGAAAACGCCCCAGGGAAGAACAAGTACAGGCCTACATCCCTGAACCTAGAGAGGGAAGGATGTAGAGATTGTAATGAGGTCATCCAGGTGGGTATGATGGAAAATGATTCCCTGACTGGAGCTGTTATCCTAGTCCAATCAGAGAACCCTGGCTGACAGATATAATCAGGAGTGTCTCCCCTTCACTGTTTTGATCACACAGCACTGCCCTCTGATGTGAAGGGCAGTGTTTGTCACTGGCCACCCGGGTGTTTTCCTATCTTCCTGGTGGTGGTGGAAATTAAATAAAAAAGAAAAAAAAAAAGAGGGGATAAATAAGCACTACTGCACTTAGGTGGTAGTGTGGGGGTTAAAAAAAAAAGAATAAACAGGAGTTGCTTGTCACTGGCCACCCGGGTGTTTTCCTATCTTCCTGGTGGTGGAATTTGAATAAAGATTGGTGCACTTTGTGTCTTTCACTGTGTCTCACACCTGCACACACACACCATGGGTGCTGGGGAAAAAAATAAGCACTACCGCACTTAGGTGGTAGTGTGGGGGTTAAAATAAAAAAAATAAACAGGGGAAAAAAAAAATAATCAGGAGTGTCAGAAGTTCTGTTCACCCAGAGCTGGCTCTGAGGAAGCCACACCAGTGTCAAGTAGTATGCACATGTAAATAAAGGGTGACTTGGTGAAGGGATACCAGTCTCGATGGAGTTATCTTAGGGGACACTAAGAGACAGCCCCTTAAGCAGCCCTTGAACCCCTTATCATACACCTCTAACCTGGCATCCTGGTCATTGTATGTGTCTGGTACCAGCGGTGGCCATTGCCTCTGAGGTGGTGCTGATGTTTAATTGAGCTGATTGGCCAGCAACTCTTGGCGAAGCAGCACTTCTGCCACCCAAATCCTTGATCCTAGTGGAAGACCCATAGCTGGCCTGTAAAGTGCCTGATTGGCACACGATGCAGTGGGCTGTCCAGAACAGAGGCATTGTGGGGCTCTGTAACCAGTAGCCAAGACACTCATCTCTTCCCACAATGTTCCATCTATTGAACTCTGTGAACAAAGCATGAGACTTTAAAAAAGGTTCCATTCCATATTGGGCAGGAGAGGGAATTACTTGTTTGGACACTGTGGGAGCTAAAATCATATTCTTAAAACAGGTTAAAAGCCTAACAGCATATCTTAAAGGCAAACAGTTCGAACAACTTACTAAAATGGAATGTCTCCCAATAAATTAAGGAATTGAATAAAAATCTTAATTTCAGGCTGGGTTCCCCTTTGTACATTAAGAAGGCAAAACAAACTCAATATTTCACCTTAGGTTGCAGGAACTATAATGATGTTAGTCTATAGAAAGCCAGCCATTCAATGGAAGCATTTTTTAATTGCATTATCATGCAACAGATATGCAGATGGAATTAACTTGCTGAGCAAATATTTATTGGAATCCCCAACCTAGTATTGGTTCAGTTCTGTTTTTTTTTCATTAACTATGAGGGGATTTTACTCAGAAGTGAGGTTGAGCCTGCTCAGCTATTTAATTTTATTTCTCTTTACTACTTTCAGTATTGAGCTCCTTCTACTGTTCTCCAAGAAATCTTCCACTCAACATTTGGAGAACGTTGCTCCCATGTGACATTTGCATTTCCCCAAACCAGCTTCCCTTCATTCTGCTCAATAAGAGCAGATTTATATGTGGATTGATGTTGACTGGGAACTCGTTCAAGATTCTGCAAACACCTGATCCTTTCACCTCAGCAGACTGGGTTGAATCCTCAACTCCTCAGGTTTAACTCCATATCAAAATAACACAGCAACATAAAAATAATCTTCCTTTTGAAAAACGGACACAGAATAAAACTGCAATCTACAAACTCAGGCCCACTGCTTTAACCAACATGAGGTTTGTTAACAAAAGAAAGCACAAACTTGCTTCTCTGTCTAAAACCAGAGAATAAGGTTCTTTTTAAACTTTGTGTAGGTTCCCAGGTAGGTCTGGGTGTGGTGTGTAATTTTGGATATGGTCTGATTGAGAGATTGGCTTGCTGTCGGCTCTTTGGCACAAGGATGTAGCCTGAGACAGGGATAGGGAAAGGACTGCGGCCTGGTACGTTGGGGCCTGGAAGCTTGGCAGAAACGGAAGGCGATCTCTGATTTGAAGCAGGTGGGGGATCAAAGCCCAGAGGCAAATCTGGGAGGGGCATACCACAAGGGAGATCCGAGGCAAGAGGGGAGATTAGAAGCTAGGATCGGGTCAGTTGGAGATCTCCTGCTAAAGATCGTTTGGGTTTGGGTTTGGGTTTGTGTTGGTATCAGGTTGTTGGGGGAGGGGAAGAGGAGAGGACACTGGGGCTAGGGGGATTGGTGAGGACATTGTCAGAAGGGAATGCAGAGAAATCAGAGAAGTTGGTTAACGAGGTGGGATGTGAGATTGAAGCGTCAGGATGGGCAGATTGAAATTGTCGGATGGGGAGGGGGTGTGTGGGGAAGATTAGAAACACTCCTGTCAGGTTTCAATCATGAATTTGGCTGGTTCCCCGTGCAGCCCCCTCCATCCCTCCTCATAAACATCTCAACCTCTGCATTCTGTTGGCACATATTTATAATTCTAATATAAATAACAAGCTAAGAAACTGCCCTCAAATATATTTATGAACACATCGCACAACTGAATCAAATGAATTCTTAACCTGGTGTTTCAACTTCAAACTCTTAACCTTAAACTTTGAACAATCACCCCAGTGACCTTCTCCTGCTTAAGGTGTTTATTTCTCTGTAGTTTTACAGAGGAAATAGTCACTTCTTGCAAAAATGCATGAGGCTTACTTAGTGTTCAGATACAGATGCAGAAATAAAAGCTCAAAACTGACTACAGTACTTAAGCAAACATCTTTCTTATTTGAATATGGACAAAGATTGATGACCTGCCCTTGCGCTGCCACCAGTTCCACACTCTTTTTGTTTAGCTAACTGATCTGCTAACTGATATATTAAAAGAACAAGAACTGTTGTAGTAGAAGCTACAGAGCTCAAAACATTTAGAATAAAAAAATGCACCACTGATCTGCCCAGGGATGGGACAGTCCCCCCCAGCGAGATGACCTGAATTGGGACTGAGCCAGCAAGCAAAGTGAAATGAAATGAGAACACAACATTGTGAAGATGCTCTACAAGGATGATGTAGAATAAACAAAGACAAATGTGACTGCATTTGCCATTAAGAATGTTTGACGATGAATGACACTGTGCTCTCTGTGATCTGTGACTCACATTAGCAGGTACATTCTATACATGCGGAACAGCTGAATGAAAATAGTGCAAAATGGGTGAGGCAACACATTAGACTCTTCATCCACTTTGGAAAGAAATACCTTTTTTCTGATCTTACCTGGTCTTCCTGGCTGCCCTGGAGTCCCTGGTGATCCTTTTGGGCCCTCAAATGATTGCCCTGGTGGTCCAGGGGGTCCTGGTGGGCCTTGCTGACCTGTGAATCCTGGGAATCCAGGATCACCTTTAAGACCTGGAGCTCCAGGACCCCCTGGGTTACCTGGAACTCCTGGATCTCCTTTTGGTCCTGTCATGAGGAACACATTAGATGGTGAGTGGCTTGGAATCACCCAGTAATTGAAATACATTTCACAAGTCGACAATAAAGGTCTTTCATGAGCATTTTTCTCATGATAATCATTATCCTTTCCACCTTTAGATAGCTTGGACAGAATTTTGATATATTTCATTTTATCTAATTAGAAACAATAATGGATTTTGGAGAACTGAGGCAAAAAGTTAAAACTACTTCTGTAAACTCTACAGTATGCAGATGACAGTCATAAGTCACTAAAAATTTGTTCTCACAATTTATGCTTCTGAACCATTGTATTAGGGGGGAACCCGTGCCTATTTCTCAGGAATTAATTATTTTGATTAGATTCTGTTTGAACTATTGGATTCCATTGCACAAATATTACTCCTTGACATTTGTTATTCAACAAAACTATTATTTTGAACATTCAGTTTGGTTGTAGACTACAACTTACTCTGGAAATCCTTCTCTCGGCATTGTAGCCTCTTCTGAATAATACAACAGAACTCTGCAAGATGACCTTACAGTAGTCTCAGTGTTTGATCAGTGCTGCTTCAGCTTCACTTTTAGCTGTCATTACAGAGGATTTCATTTTACTGAATCAGCAGTATACACTATGTAAAATGTATGATGCATGAGAAAGGCTAAAGGGCCATATTGAATTTCAGGGCTCAGATTAATTTACAGCTTTGTTATTCACTTTTGAACACATATATAGTTCTGCATTGTCAGCAGATCCTGCATTACAGCATTTATCACTACAAGTCTAAAATTAATCTTCACTCTGATTATTGTTGGATTAAAAGGTAAATTCAATGGCAATGAAATCTTTGAATTGAAAATTAATAAGACTGCACAGTACTGCTGCTGTAAAATTAAAGACATGTATCTTTCAATTTTGAATTGAAGATTTTTCTAATTCATTATTTACCTGGAATTCCTGAAGGACCAGGGGGTCCTGGACGTCCTAGACCTGGAGGACCTACAGACAGACATCACAATCATGAGGGCAATGAAAAGAAATACTGGACAAAAATGAAAGCACACAGTTTGACCTTTAATAGCTCAGATTTTCTTTTAATTGTTGAGACACCTGAGACAAAAGCTGCTTTGAGGTGAAGCAAACTTTACAGCACAACTGACCTAACAGTGATTCTTCCAGGAACTCTAATTATCTGCTAAGGTGGTGTTTATCTCCCCTTGAAATGCTTGACATCTGGAAAGTCACCTTGAGGAGGAGACATAGATTTTTACATTTCCTCTTCCTTAAATCAGACATCACAATCTTTTGAAGCCAGGCCCCCACAAACGCTGTTCTATATAAAAGGCTATTCAATCAATGAAGCCTTCTTTGAACCTTGCCGATTTTGCTCTTTCTGTAATTCTGTTTGACACATGTAATCTCCATAAGATTCTACCAAGTCTCCCTGTGAACTAACAATGCACTGTTTGCTTTTGCTTATAGGTATGTTATTTAGTCTTGGAAGAATGCGTCGTAATGGGCCAGTGTGTTTCCATATCCCAAGTCATATTACCCATTTTGAGGGTATCCTTAAACAAGAGGCTGGAAGTTACAGGGGCATGAGTGGATGTACCTCACATGGCCCCTCTACACCTGAAAGAAAGCTGGCAGCCAGTTGACTCTGAAGACAAAGTACTGCTGGTGTGCTAAACAAGCTCCTTGAGAAAGCCCCATTCTCTCTTGTCAATATGCTTGCTGGCAACTCCAACAGTGCCAACAATGCTAGAGTTGAGTGGTGGCCTTTGTTGGGATTGCAGTCAGGCTCATGCAAGGTGGTTCATGGATTCTGAAGGAAGGTAAACCTGGTAGCTTTGAGTGGGATGGAGTGGGAGTTGAGCAAGTGAGTTTTGTACAATGGGTAGACAGGAAGGAAAGAAGGGTGTTTACATCTTGGGGGTGCCCCAGATTGGCAAGGAAAGCCCTCCAATGATAACATTCCATCCTTCCATTCTGCTATTTCAACATATTGGAAAACAAAACCACGATTGCCCATCTCACAATGCCAATCATATTTTGTCATGGATAGAATAATATTATGGTCAGCTGACCTGTTAACAATCTCAAGTGACCCTTAATTATTTCATTACATATGGTGGGCGGGCTAATGGTTTTGGGGCCCGTTTATCCCAAGTGTTATTGGGATTGGGTGGGAAGTTTCCCAGAAATCCCTCCATAAACTTCTTTGCTTCCTTGTCCTTTTCAAAATTGGACCTTTTCATCAAGCCTTTGGTCATCAATCCTAACCTTTACAAAATCTGGTCAACCTATCTGTAAAGCACTGTAGTATTTCTTGTATAAATGCGTATTGTCGGAGAGTCACAACATTGATTCACACTCAAATCCATTCATTTTAGGAAGTAACTGAACCTGAATCTCCCTTTGGACCAGCTCGGCCTGGAATACCATCACGGCCTGGTTGTCCTTTCTCTCCTGGAATCCCTGGAATTCCAAGAGGACCTGGTTCACCTGAAAACAAAATAATTGATTAAAGCTGTTACTAATCATGATATTTACAATGATTTTGGATAATCCAAAATAAAAATCAGAAACATGAATCAAATAACAAAATTTAATGAAAAAAGTTGAATTCGTTTCTGGTCTACTCCTTTTCTCCCTCCACACCCACCCAGGGCCAATCGTCAATCTAATTGGACGTGTAGCCTCCTCCCAATCCTGTACCAAAATACTTTGTGCCTAGTCACCGAGAGAGATTTATGAACATTGCTGTCAAATGCCTTTAGATTTTCCCATTTTCCTTCAGCATGTTTGACATCCTTCCATGTGCAGGAGATGATGAGAATGCATCCTCAGAGCTAGGAGGCCAGATGAGATTATCCACTATACTGCTCTTGATGGTTAAATAAGACAATTCTGGAACAGCAAAATTTGCCACAAGTACTGTACATGAAGTTGTCCCCTGTTGGAAGTGCAGAACAATCTCTGCTGTTGTGTTGTTTACATGATTGACATGTGCTTTGAAGCTTCTGAAACCACAAGTCAAGATGGTGGTGAATTACTGCTCACAGCTGATGTTGCAAATTGGATTGACCATTGGCTATTATTTTAAAGTAGTCATCACTGATGTTGAGGGCTTTTATGTCTCTTTGACAACATTCCTGAATTGGACTTAGAGTGCCCATCGCATTAGCTACCTTCCTGTATATCATATCTTTGGAAATAGAGGCATCTTCCAACTTCTGCGAATGCCAGGCCAGAAAATTGACTTGGCTCAATTAGTACCAGCATACAAAGCATATTTGCCTTAGAAAGGGGTGCTTCATTGGTAATTTGAGGTGAAGGTTTCTAATTTAATGTTTGAGATTCTAAGGTTGAGGTGAATGGGCTTTTGGTTTTCAATTTTGTGGAGGTGACATTTATTTAATTGTTAGAAATTTACCAGCACCTGAGATCACAGCACTTTTGTCTTTCGAGGTGATATCAAGTATGTGTGGTAGATAGAGGAGATTAAAGCTATTGAACTTTTTTACTTTGCAAATGTAAGCTGTTCAGCTTTTCATGTCACTTGATGATGTGCTGAGGATGTAGGCATTCTAGAAAAGAAGGTTGCGTGGTCAGTTTGCTGCTTTTCCATGCTTGCTATGTTAGTTAGCCACAGTTTGTAGCTGTTTCTCCAAGGTCTGCTGAACTCGTCATCATGAGACCAAGGTGCCTGTCACTGTGGATCAATGGGAGTAAAATGTGCTGACTCCCTCCAGTGATGTGTTATTAAGTGTGTTCATAAGAAGATATACAGCATCTGATCCCATAACTATGGTTTTCACCACACTAATGGTGAAGGAGAAAATGACACAGGCATATGGTGAATGAGCTATGAGCCTTTGGAGATGGTCTACTGTCTGAGCAACGAGTGTGATATCATCAGCAGAAAGTTTTCTGATTATAGCATGTTGCACTTGGGTTTCAGCTTTCAAACGTGATAGGTTGAGAAATTTCCCATTTGATTGTGTATGTAGAGGTAAATCCTTCCATGTTAACAGAAAAACCATAGTCATGAAGACAAAGAAAAAAGATTCCTATCAGAGTAGGAGTCTAAGACTATATCACCCCATTGTTGATCTCAAAAAGCAGGGGTAGCACATCGAACTGATTGGTGCTGTGTTTGTTTTCATCAAATCAGCATGAGATTGCAAAGTTTGGGATGGCAGCCAATTTTCTTTGTTCCGAGGTAAAGGCTTATCCTGCTCACCAAACAGGGAGATGAAATGATCGATTACCTTGATTTTTCCTTCTGCCAATCACCTGTCTCTAATCAAGATGTTAAGTAAGATACCTGATCCTAAGCCTCATCTGATGTTTCTGTTGAACGTATTAGTATGGGATACATATTTATAGAAAGGCATTAGGCACTACATGACGATGTGGCCAAAATTATGGGACATAAATCACACATCACTTACTTGCACAGCATTTCAGAGTTTAAACCAACTGCCATTTGGGGGACTATTTTTCAGTTGGGTTATTAATTCTGAATCAGAATCAAACTGGCATTAATGGTCTGTATCCAATGCTAACAACCTGATTAATGAACAATTCTACCTAAGTTTCCAAACCAAATGGTTTACTTTACTTTGTCCACAACGTACCTGGTGAACCAGGTGGTCCAGTAAGGCCAGGGGGACCTGGGAAGCCATCAATTCCCTTGGGACCAGGAATTCCAGGTGTACCTGCATGTTGAGAAAAAAACAAAATGTGGCTTGCATTCACATATTTAATTGGTCCACCTTATTTTTGGACTAATACCAATGAGACTTAAAAAATTGATGAAGATGGGTACCTCCAAAAATATGGTCTGAAACTTAGCCAAAAATTATATACATTCCAGCGAATTCTTTCTGTTCTCAAACAGTACTCTCAGTATTTCCTTGCTATATCAGACATGTCCTAACATTACAGTTCCTCATTTCCCAAGTATTGATGCTAGCGCCCCTGAATTCAAACCCACGCCTCCCACAGCAAATCTTAAGATACACCTTCCGTTCTCTCATTTTATTTACCTTATGCCAATTCATTTACAGCTATTCCTTACAATCTTATTTCTTTTTGGTAAAATTCTCTAGCATGTGAATCTGTAGCCAGTTAGAGATCACATTGCAACTTTTCTTCCAGCCCAGCTGACATTTCAGTTGAATGCATTTAATTTTTCTCAGTTTTAAACACAAGTTATCAAATTCTTGTGGAAAGCAGTTTTTTCTTGGGACTTACCTGGGAATCCTGGTTGACCAAAATCACCTTTAGGACCAGGCGCACCAGGCAAACCAGGAAGACCAGGGCTACCTGGTACACCCTTACTTCCAGGGTTACCAGGGAAACCAGGAGAACCTGGTTCACCCTGGATTAAGAGAGAATCAGAGTGAGAGAAAATAGAGTGAGAGAAGATAAAGGTATCAATTAACATCTGTCACAGGAACACCAGGGTTTCAAATTAATATATCCAACTTTATAACAGGTAAATCATGCACAAAATGACTTTTTCATTGCATGTCAACTTGAAGTGTGAGAAACATCCAATTATTAAATAAATTATGTAGATTGCCATTCAAAACATGTACAGTATCTAGAAAGAGCATCTTGCATTTAGTTAAAGTGCTTTTGGTTCTAAATCTGTTGCTGATGGTGATAATGATGGAAGCATTTGGAGATTAAGCATGAAGTGTACAATACAGACTTATCATCACAAACTTATATCATACCAAGTGAACCAGTATATCTTTAAACTTCTTCACATAAAAAAAAAATTAATTCAAAAATTCACAAAAACAGTCAGAAAAAGCTCTGCATTTAATTTTAAAATTATTTATAATTGCCTTAGCTCCAGTGCCTGCCATAACCAAACTCACTTATATACTCTGGGTCCCAGCTCAAATCAGTCCCATGGTTATTCATGAAGAAAGGCTCACAGCAGATGCAACTTCCTTCACCCCCACATTCTGTTTTGGCTTAAGCCATTCTGCATTCTCCTGCTTACTCAAAGATGTGACACTTTGCTGTGGCCATCCCAGTAGCTTATGACTCCTAACCTCCTATAGAATGATCCTGAGGATAATAGGCTTGTCATATGAGGAGCAGTTGAGGACATTGGGTCTGTATTTGATGAAGTTTAGAATGATGAGAGGGAATTTGATTGAAGCTTACAGAATACTGAGAGGCCTGCTGGAGTGGACATGGAGAAAACGTTTCCACTTGTAGGAGAGACTAGGACACAGCCTCAGAGTGAAGGGACCACCCTTTAGAACTGTGATGAGGAGAAATTTCTTCAGCCAGAGGGTGGTGAAGCTGTGGAGCTCATTACCACAAATGGCTGTGGAGGCCAAGATATTGAGTGCACTTAAGACAGAGATAGGTTCGTGATTAGGAAGGTGATCATTTGTATCATCAATAGTCACAGGTGAGGTGCCAGAAGACTGGAAGTTGGCAAACGTGGTGACACTGTTTAAGAAGGGCGGTAAAGACAAGCCAGGGAACTATAGACCGGTGAGCCTGACCTCAGTAGTGGGCAAGTTGTTGGAGGGAATCCTGAGGGACAGGATGTACATGTATTTGGAAAGGCAAGGACTGATTTCCTTGGGCACACTTTCCTCATTCCTGAAGAAGGGCTCATGCCTGAAACATCGATTCTCCTGCGCTTTTCCAGCAATACATTTTCAGCTCTGATCTCCAGCATCTGCAGTCCCCACTTTCTCCTACACATGTGTATAGCTGTGCAGCTTAGAGGGAATACTGTACCTAAATTGCCCTCAGAGCAAGATATTGAAATGCACTATGAAAAATAAACTTGCGCACAAAACACCTGAATCGAGTTACAAATTGAATCAACTTCAGCAACATCTAAAATATTTTACTGCTTATTTAAATGCTGGTTAAAGCCTATTAATTTGCATTTACTTTCAACTACAAATAAATCGAGCTTCTCATAATGATTGTGTTGCCTGTTGCCAGAAGAGAAAGTCTTACCTTTTGACCAGGGGGGCCTGGAGACCCTAGATCTGGTAAACCTGAGTCACCTTTATCACCCTTTAACCCTGGATGACCTGGAGTACCTGGCTGACCTGGACGACCAGGATTTCCCGGAGAACCTTTACCACCTAGTGGACCTATCCGGTACAGAGCAGAATTATCATGACTTCACTTGCCATGAATACAAAAGATGAATTTTCAACTCACAGATTTCATTTTAATATTGGCTGGATGAAACAACAAAGCATAGGTTGCTTTAGTCTTAGCTCTGTCTGATATGCTGTTTAGTTTTTTTAAATTTTAAAACATTGATGATGAGTCTTCAGGGAAAGATTTTAACATGAGGAAATGAATGACTTGAATAATGCAATCTCATTGCCTCTCGGGTCAAGTACAAGTTAGATACACCATAAACCTCCCTCCGTTTGGCTATCCAACAATGCAAGAATGGTAACACTTTTAAGACAGAGCAGAAGTGTGCACTGCTGATACTGAAGATTAGAGTCAAGATTAGAGTCGTGTTGAAAAAACACAGCAGGTCAGGCAGCATCTGAGGAGAAGGAAAATCAACGTTTTGGACAAAAGTCTGATGAAGGGCTTTTGCCTGAAATGTCGATTTTCCTGTTGCTCGGATGCTGCCGGACCTGCTATGCTTTTCCAGCCTTACTCTAATCTTGACACATTTAAGACACTCCACCCACAAAGATCCAAGATTAAATTCCAAGCCCATGTTGAGATGGCTGATTTTAGCAACTTTAGGAAATGGAGAACTAGCCAGGATGATGCATGCTAGAATTTTGCAGTCAGATGAGTAGCAGTTATGATTATTCTCATGTTACTTGATTAGGTGTCACTAATTAATAAAATCCACTTTGGAGAGGCATCGAACAGAAATTGCAGTCTTTGGCACACATCTCTGTAAGTCCATATAGAGTCATAGAATCATAGAAATGAACAGCATGGAAACAGGACCTTTGGTCCAACTTGTCCACGCCGACCAGATATCCCAACCCAATCTACTCCCACCTGCCAGCACCCGGCCCATATCCCTCCAACCCTTTCTATTCATATACCCATCCAAATGCTTTTAAATGTTGCAATTGTACCAGCCTCCACCACTTCCTCTGGCAGCTCATTCCATACACATACCACCCTCAGTGAAAAAGTTACCCCTTAGGTCATTTTTTATATCTTTCCCCTCTCAACCTAAACCTATGCCCTCTAGTTCTGGACTCCCCAATCCAAGGGAACAGACTTTGCCTATTTATCCTATCCACCCCCCTCATAATTTTGTAAACCTCTACAAGGTCACCCCTCAGCCTCCGATGCTCCAGGGAAAACAGCCCCAGCCTGTGCAGCCTCTCCCTGTAGCTCAAATCCTCCAACCCTGGCAACATCCTTGTAAATCTTTTCTGAACCCTTTCAAGTTTCACAACATCTTTCTGATGGGAAGGAGACCAGAATTGCACACAATATTCTAACAGTGGCCTAACCAAAGTCCTGTACAGTCGCAACATGACCTCCCAACTCCTGTACTCAATACTCTGACCAAGAAAGGAAAGCATACCAAACGCCTTCTTCACTATCCTATCTACCTGTGACTCCACTTTCAAGGAACTATGAACCTGCACTCCAAGGTCTCTTTGTTCAGCAACACTCCCTAGGACCTTACCATTAAGTGTATAAGTCCTGCTATGATTTGCTTTCCCAAAATACAGCATCTTACATTTATCTGAATTAAACTCCATCTGCCACTTCTCAGCCCATTGGCCCATCTGGTCCAGATCCTGTTGTAATCTGAGGTAACCTTCTTTGCTGTCCACGACACCTGCAATTTTGGTGTCATCTGCAAACTTACTAACTGTACCTCTTATGCTCGCATCCAAATCATTTATGTAAATGACAAAAAGTAGAGGACCCAGCACCAATCCTTGTGGCACTCCACTGGTCACAGACGTCCAGTCTGAAAAACAACCCTCCATCACTACCCTCTGTCTTCTACCTTTGAACCAGTTCTGTATCCAAATGGCTAGTTCTCCCTGTATTCCGTGAGATCAAACCTTGCTAACTAGTCTCCCATGGGGAACCTCGTCGAACGCCTTACTGAACTACATATAGATCACATCTACTGCTCTGCCCTCATCAATCCTCTTTGTTACTTCTTCAAAAAACTCAATCAAGTTTGTGAGACATGATTTCCCATGCACAAAGCCATGTTGACTATCCCTAATCAGTCCTTGCCTTTCCAAATACATGTACATCCTGTCCCCCAGGATTCCCTCCAACAACTTGCTCACCACCAACGTCAGGCTCACTGGTCTATAGTTCCCTGGCTTGTCCTTACCACCCTTCTTAAACAGCGGCACCACGTTTGCCAACCTCCACGTCTCCGGCACCTCACCTGTGACTAGCAAGAGGCCATCAATCACTTCTCTAGCTTCCCACAGAGTTCTAGGGTACACCTGATCAGGTTCTGGGGATTTATCCACCTTTATGCATTCCAAGACATCCAGTACTTCCTCCTCTATAATTTGGACATTTTGCAAGATGTCACCATCTATTTCCCTACAGTCTATACCTTCCATATCCTTTTCCACAGTAAATACTGATGTAAAATACTCATTTGGTATCTCCCCAATTTTCTGCGGCTCCACACAAAGGCTGCGTTGCTAATCTTTGAGGGGCCCTATTCTCCCCCTAGTTATCCTTTTGTCCTTAATGTATTTGTAAAAACCCTTTGGATTCTCCTTAATTCTATTTGCCATAGCTATTTCATGTCCCCTGTTTCCCATCCGGATTTCCCTCTTGGTTGGCATGGTGGCTCAGTGGTTAGTACTGCTGCCTCACAGCAGCAGGGTCTCAAGTTCAATTCCAGCCTTGGGTGACTGTCTGTGTGGAGTCTGCACATTCTCCCTGTGTCTGCGTGGGTTTCCTCCGGATGCTCCGGTTTCCTCCCACAGTCCAAAGATGTGCAGGTCAGGTGAATTGGCCATGCTAAATTGTCCATAGTGTTAGGTGCATGAGCCAGAGGGAAATGGGTTTGGGTGGGTTACTCTTTGGAGGGTCGGTGTGAACTTGTTGGGCTGACGGGCCTTTTTCCACACTGTAGGGAATCTAAAAAAAAAGTATACTCCAACTGCCTTCATGCTCTTCCAAAGATTCACTCGATCTATCCTTCTTTTTCTAAACCAAACCCTCAATGTCTTTAGTCATCCAGCGTTCCCTATACCCACCAGCCTTTCCTTTCACCCTAACAGGAATATACTTTCTCTGGATTCTCATTATCTCATTCCTGTAGACTTCCCATTTTCCAGCCGTCCCTTTACCTGCAAACATTTGCCCCCAATTAGCTTTTGAAAGTTCTTGCCTAATACCGTCAAAATTAGCCTTTCTCCAATTTAGAACTTCAACTTTTAGATCTGGTCTATCCTTTTCCATCATTATTTTAAAACTAATAGAATTATGGTCACTGTCCTCAAAGTGCTCCCCCACTGATACCTCAGTCACCTGCCCTGCCTTATTTCCCAAGAGTAGGTCAAGTTTTGCACCTTTTCTAGTAGGTACATCCACATACTGAATCAGAAAATTTTGTTGTACACACATAACAAATTCCTCTCCATCTAAACCCTTAACACTATCTCAGTCCCAGTCTATGTTTGGACAGTTAAAATCTCCTACCATAACCAGCCTATTATTCTTTCAGATAGCTGAGATCTCCTTACAAGTTTATTTCTCAATTTCCCTCTGACTATTAGGGGGTCTATAGTACAATCCCAGTAAGGTGATCATCCCCTTCTTGTTTCTCAGTTCCATCCAAATAACTTCCCTGGATGTATTTCGGGAATATTCTCCCTAAGTACAGCTGTAGTGCTGTCCCTTATCAAAACGCCACTCCTCCTCTCTATCCTCCCTTTCTATCCTTCCTGTAGCATTTGTATCCTGGAACATTAAGCTGCCAGTCCTGCCCATCCCTGAGCCATGTTTCTGTAATTGCTATGATATCCCAGTCCCATGTTCCTAATCATGCCCAGAGTTCATCTGCCTTGCCCGTTATGCCCCTTGCATTGAAATAAATGCAGTTTAATTTATTAGTCCTACCTTGTCCCTGTCTGCCCTGACTGTTTGTTTCTCTTCTGTTCTCAACTGTACCACTCTCAGATTGATCTCTTTTCTCACTATCTCCCTGGGTCCCACCCAGCAGCCCCCTCAACACCTCCTCTCCCCGCCCCACCTTCCTAGTTTATCTATTGAAATTTTGAAGAATTGGGAGTGGCAATAAAACTAAGGCTGACCCCACTCTTTCTGCTGACTGTTGAATGTGTTCACTAATTTTCCATGTAGTCATATACAGTTTCCTCATTAGTCTCTGTGAAAAAGGGCTAACTTAGTGCCCATGCTCTCTGGTTATTGGATTGGGTCATTGAACTGGTACTGATGACTGTTAGAGATATTCATTCCATCAGCATGGTACTAGAGGTGAAAGAACGACAACACAACCCTATTTTAGTGACCATTCCAGCCCCAGGTGTCAGGGTGCATATGATGGGTGCAGGTTCACATCATTATCTTTTACTTAATCTGTTCTGGAAGGAAATTTATGCTGCCTGTTTTCACTCCCAGACATACAAGCCAGAGATACATCTTTTAGACTACTCCAAATGTCTGGGATAGCTGGGGACAGGCAGAGCTGAGTCTAACCCTGCAGGAGATGTAGGCCCACTAACCCCATGGCAGTCAGAAAGTAAGGGAACACATTTCTTCCTCTCTTTTCTATGTGTTTTGTACCAAGAACTGTGCATGATTTGTGGGACTCTCAGGAACAGCTTGAACAAAGGAGCTGACAATAAGCTATGTTGTTTCCTAGTTTTCACTAATACAATCTCCAGGCGTTAGGGTCGCTGGCAGTTTCCAGTGGCCAGGAATATAACTGCAAGCTTATAGCTGTAATGTCTTTACTTGTCCTGCTTTCCAGCATGCAGCACAACAGGAACTATGTTCATAGTCTAGCAGAAGAAACCTCAGTGTTCACAGACCAGCAAAATTGGCTTTATTTCATGCAAAATCATATAATGTGTGTTGTGCTACATCAGCAAATTAATACCTCCATACTGGAGGGTCATTTTCTACAAAATTCAATAATTATTGGAAGCATAACATTGATCAAATTGGAACTCTGTTATGTGTTTTATTGCTATTGATAAATAAAATGGCTTTGATTCAAATCTGTTCTGAACTTACCTGGAAGACCCATTTCACCCATTGATCCTTTTGGTCCGGGTAATCCTGGAGATCCTGGTTGTCCTGGGTACCCTGGATCTCCTTTCATCCCTGCAAAAGTAATGTATTAAAATGTATCATCATAAACATTGCATATGTTCTAAAACAGAATCCCAACTGTGAAAACTGTCCCCATTTGATTAAGATTGCAAAGAAATTAGTGAGTTTTGAGATGATTTGTAGCTCAGGTTGAGGTTTTGGATGTAGGTTTGCTCACTGAGCTGGAAGGATCATTTTCAGAAGTTTCGTCACCATACTAGGTAATATCTTCAGTGAGTCTCCGGATGAAGCTTCATTCAAAGGCTCACTGAAGATGTTACCTAGTATGGTGATGAAACATCTGAAAATGAATCTTCCAGCTCAGCGAGCAAACCTACATCCAGAACGCCAAGTAATCTGACCTGTGATAACTCTAAATATCTGTATTTAGGATTGTGCGTTATAATGTCAATGTTGCAGGATTTGGTGCGGTGTGGAGTTGCCCTTTACTGATGTTAATTTGAAGTTGGGGCGTGATAATGGGTATCTCCTTGCCCCAAACACATTGAAAAGACTTTGTACACAGCAAATCAGGAAATAACAAGCACAAGATTATCATTCATTTTACGGGGAGTAAAATAAATATAGGGTCATATACATTAAAAGCTGAGGGAAGTTCTTCAGAAATACTTATGATTCAATATGCCATTTAAAATTCAGTCACATATCATTAGAAGACTGAACTTTTTCAGGGAGTTTTATTAGCAGTATTTTGGCATAAAAAGGGAAGTTCTCATAAGTTCAGAGAGTTCCAATTGATTTCCATTGGGTGGATTACAATTTTAGTCCCTTTTTGGTACAATTGGCACATGTCTTTCAACTCTAGGTTAAGACAGATGCTAACAACATTAAATGCATTCGAAAGACCAATCTATCTCTCCCAAAGGAATGGAGCTTGGTGAAAGCATTACAGTCTTCCAGATAGCCTTTTCAACAATTTTCTAATGTTAATAATATCTGGATACTGTAAGCATCTGTAAATTTCTCCTTAGTAACATATTATCCACCTCAGGTTATATGGCGTTGCGTTCATGAGCTAAAGAAGATGAGACAATGCAAGTTCTTAACTATTCAGAAGTTTATTAAAGAACTAAACACACAACTCTCGGAAGCAATAAATCACAAGATTAATAGTTCTTGGGAAAGGTAGAACATACAATCTATTTCCAGTGGAGAATCCAGTTTTTATATTCAATTATTATTACAGTAAAATATTTAAATAGGAGATCTATCACTCAGTAAGATAACATTTACTTTAACTCCCCAAGTAAAAACCATAGAGATAATAAGATGATTTTGTCACAATTAAGGAGAGAATTGCCATTGCCTTGGGGCAGGGCCAGAAATCACAGACTCTGGTACTGTTCCTGGTATGAACTACTGACTCTGCCCAGGCCAAGTGGCTCCACCCCTGAACCAAGTATGGCAGGCCCCATAAAGACTGAATTCTGGTTATTGGATATTGATGTGTACCTTGATTCAGCCCCCACCATTACCGAATAGTCTTGTCTTTACTGTGCTAAATACTGGACTGAATCTAAAAATCCAGGGTGTACTTTCAATATTTGTTGTTTCTTGTTTGTGTATAACTAATTTCTTATATATGCAGTTGTTGTCTTAATTATAATTGCATTTGGTCCCTTTATATGGCAAATATTGTTGTATTACTGTTATTGATTTTCTTTATTATTCATCTAGTTCTGCTTTGAGATTATAAAGCAGTTTGTGCTGGGTTAGCTCTTAACAAAATCACCTATTTGTGTTTTACATCTACCGGCATAAAACCACTTTAACAACTATTACACTGTTGTAGCTCTTCGTGACAATTTGACTATAAAAAGAGGAAAATCTCTTAACATAAGGAAGATTAATTGATCCTTATTATGTTTTCAAAGATTTCATTCTTGGAAAATGACTCTTTAAGACGATAACTATTTAACATGGAAAGATCCCTTCACCCCATTCATGAGGGATTCCACAGTGATGCTTCTGGAATTCTAATTTTAATTACGCAGGCATGAACACCTGAAGTTGCAGTCAGTTTTCGAGGTTAACATCAGTGAATGCTGACAGTTTGGCCAATTATTATAACTATAAAATCCAGGCCATAGGAAATATGAACATTCAATCTGAAAAAGTATGTTACTTGTGAATCTACAATGGAAAATTCAACAGACAAAACAAGCATCTTCACTAACTGATTGACCTCAGGGGACATGGGTACCCTCAGTGTTGTCTCTTGTCCATTTCTTCCAATCATAATCCTAGTGTACTCTGGAGCAGAAGTGCTTTTTTTTTTGCCCTTACCTGGACCTCCTGGCAATCCTGGTAAACCATCTTGACCTGGCGCTCCTGGGTCACCAGGTAATCCTGTGAAACCTTTTGCGCCTGGAAGACCTGGTGAACCTTTGAGATAGAAGCAAAAATGGAAGATTCATTCATGAATGCTTATAAATGGTTGACTGATCAATTAAATAACTGTTTATCAGACAGTCTTATTCTCATAGAGATGGACTTTGCATGTATGTTAAAATTCTAATCAATTCCAACAGCTTATTATAATATTCCAACCAACTTCATTACAGATCCTACCAACCAACTTGGATCACTTTCAAGAACTAGTGTAACACAGTTTGATGGAGGAAGATATTGCCCATTCTTCATTGACTTAACTTCAACAATGTACTTCTAAGTGCAACAGGACAATGCTATACCAGATGAAAATGTAGGAAACTATAAGATTATATTTTGATTATATTCCCTACAGTGTGGAAACAGGCCCTTCAGCCCAACAAGTCCACACTAACCCTCTGAAGAGTAACCCACCCAGACCCAGATCCCTCTGACTAATACACTGAACTCTATGGGCAATTTAGCATGGCCAAATCACCTGACTGCACATCTTTTGATCGGGGGAGGAAATTGGAGCACCTGGAGGAAACCTGCGCAGACACAGGGAGAATGTGCAAACTCCACACAGACACACAGTCACCCGAGGCTGGAATCAAACCTGGGTCCCTGGCACTGTGAGACAGCAATGCTAACCACTGTGCCACCTTCAAACTGATATATACATGCTTGAGCCATGGGGACTTCATTTACATTGTGGCATTTTCTTTCCTGCTGTCATATGCCTTTTGTTCAACCTCAGAGGCTACGTGCTTATTTACTATCCAGCTTTTCCCACTTGAGACACATGATGAGAGTACTTCAACTCCTTATCAGGCAGTTGCTCTACTCAGATGATGCTGCACTAGTATTCGGCACCAAGGGACACCTTTAATGGTTTGTGCTTAGACTCTCTGATACTGTGACCATCAACATCTGCAAGACTACTATCATGACGTGGAATATATCATTACTATATCATTATTTATCAGCATTTGCAATGTTTTACTGGAGGTTATTGATAGTTTCACATACCAGGAGGTAAGGCTGAACAGCTTTCACTTTTTCTGTCTCAAGACATATCCTTTGAAGCTCTTAGCAGCACAAGAATACAAATTCTGAGGTTCGGGGTATGCAAATATCAACAGCATACACTCATTGCTAAGCCAATGACATTTGCACTAGATCAGCTATATTCATTGGATGATTATAATCGTAAAGGCTAAACAGGTTGGGACTCTATTCATTAGAGATTAGAAGAATGAGAAGTGATCTTATTGAAACATATAGGATTGTTAAGGGGCTTAGCAGGGTAAGTGCTGAGAGAATGTTCCCCTCATAGGAGAACCTAGGAGCAGAGGACATAGTCTCAGAATAAATGGACACCAATTTAAGACAGAGATATGTAAGAATTTCTTCTCTTAGAGGATTGAATGCCTTTGGAATGCCTTATCACAGAAAGCTGTAGGGATAGAGTCCTTGTGTATATTTAAGTCCTGGGTTAGATAGATTCTTCATCATTCAGGGAATCAAGGGTTACAGGAAAAAGGTAAGGTATGTTGGATCAGTCATAATCCTATTGAATGGTGGAGCAGGCTTGAGGGCCTACTTCTGTTCCTATTTCTTATGGTCTCAAAACCAATGTCCTTCCATATAGTGAATTGGCTGCTGTATCACAACCTATCGTGCATCCACAATTCCACAACAAGGACATCTGAAAGTGAGATATGAGGATGAATTTTGACACTGACAGTTGGAAGACAATCTCTGATAGTCATGATTGCTCACGTTTGACTGTTTAGAGGGGCATTGGAAGAGGTGAGGAGAAATGGAAGCTCAGTTGGCTGAGAAGAGACCCTAGAGGAAACGGGAATTACGTTTTGTGGACCTTCTCTGCTCACTTTCTTTGTCTGCAGAAATGGAACTATGTAAAACACTGGTTAGGCCACAGCTGCAGTCTGGTCACCACATTCCAGGTAGGGCATTAATGCTTTGGTGAGAGTACAGAGGAGATTTACAAAATTGTTGCCATGGCTCAATAATTGCAACTTTGAGAAAAGATTGGACAGGCTAGAAACATTTTTGTTAACATAGTGGAGGCTGAGGGGTGACTTAATTGAAGTGTACAACATAATGTGGGGCCTGGACCAAATAGCCAGCAAAGACCTGTTTCTACTAAAAGAGAAGTCAGTTATCAGAGGGCACACAGTTAAGGTGATGGTGGAAGGATTAGGTGGGATGTGAGAAAAATCCTTTCCATCCAGTGGGTGGCACATCTCTGGACAGGTGGTTGAGGCAGAAACCCTCAACTCATTTAAAAGGGACCTGGATCTGTATTGGAAGCTCTGTAACCTGCAAGGCTACTGACCAGGTGCTGGAAAATGGGATTAGAATGGGCAACATGTTCATTCAGCCAGCAGAATGGGCCACTTTTAACAAAATGGGATGAAAGGCATCTTTCTATGTTATATTTTTTCTATGGTTCTAAATAGAGCAGTGACAACCAAGCCAGAGTGAAGTTGCTGAGCCAGGTAGTACTTAACACAGTTAAACCGTGGGTGGCACAGTGGTTAGCACTGCTGCCTCACAGCGCCAGAAATCCGGGTTCAATTCCCGCCTCAGGCGACTGACTGTGTGGAGTTTGCACATTCCCCCCATGTCTGTGTGGGTTTCCTCCCACAGTCCAAAAATGTGCAGGTTAGGTTAATTGGCCATGCTAAAATTGCCCATAGTGTTAGGTGAAGGGGTAAATGTAGGGGAATGGGTCTGGGTGGGTTGCGCTTCGGTGGGTCGGTGTGGACTTGTTGGGCTGAAGAGTCTGTTAACCACACTGTAAGTAATCTAAACAGGCAGGTGTCAACCGTTACCTCACACACAGGGGCAACTAACAATAAGTGCTTTGATATTCCAGTTTGGTAACAAATGTCTCTTCAACTTTATTGTTTGAGAACAGATTTCGAAGACAGAATGCACTAAATGCCAATACTACAACCTCCCACAGATGGGCAAAATGAAAATGATGAAGGTATAGAGGCTCATAAAACTGCAAGGTTGCCAAGGAGCACAGAAGTAGTAAAGGCACAAAACAAATCACATTCCAAATGGCCATGGTATGCCATGCTATGGAATTCAAGAGCATAACCTAAATACTACGTCCCTACTGAAATGTGCTGCATGATTGAATGAAGGGAAAGAAACAAACTAGTAGAATCTATATAAACAAGAACAACAATCTACACTGCTGTGTCTCGTTTCATGTATTGTCCTTGCTGACTGAAGATTGTTATTCATGGCTTAAGCTCACATACCACTAAATGGCAAAGTGAGGAGAAGCCAGCTGTACTGATAGAGTCATAGAGATGTACAGCATGGAAACAGACCTTTCGGTCCAACCTGTCCATGCCGACCAGATATCCCAACCCAATCTAGTCCCACCTGCCAGGACCCGGCCCATATCCCTCCAAATCCTTCCTATCCATATACCCATGCAAATGCCTCTTAAATGTTGCAATTGTACCAGCCTTCACCACTTCCTCTGGCAGCTCATTCCATACATGTAACACCCTCTGTGTGATGAGGGTAATATGTTTGAGTAAAGCACATGGACTTCAACAAGGTTTTGATAAGAGTCAAGGAGAAAGTGAGGGCTGCAGATGCTGGAGATCAGAGCTGAAAATGTGTTGCTGGAAAAGCGCAGCAGGTCAGGCAGCATCCAAAGAACAGGAGAATCGACGTTTCGGGCATAAGAAGGGCTTATGCCCGAAACGTCGATTCTCCTGTTCCTTGGATTCTGCCTGACCTGCTGCGCTTTTCCAGCAACACATTTTCAGCTTTGATAAGAGTCATAATATTAAAGCAGTATCGAGATATTCACTTACATTGCCATAGTCTCCAGGACTATAGGCAAGAAACTGGAACAGGGGATCAATGTGATCGGATCTTTGTGGATAAGTGTGGACACAGTGATAGGCTGAAAAGCCATGATGTTCTGTAGTGTCTATGAGACTGATGAGGAGACAGGTCCCAAGAACTACCTCAGCAGGTAAAAGCACTGAACCCACAATGTTGGCATGATTCTACACAACACATTAGCAAACCGAACTACCTGATTTCCCATGTTTATATAGCACCTTTTAATAAAATAAAATGACCAAAGATGTTTTGCAGGAATGCTATAAAGAACTAAAGCAAAATGCTGTGGGTGCTGGTAATCTGAAACAAACATAGAAAGTGCTAGGGAGATGTGGCAACGTCTGTGGAGAGAGAAACAGAATTAGTACTTCGAGTCTGGTATGATTTCTTCAGAACTCAAAGGAATTGGAAAATGTGTTCAAGTGTCACATGTGATGACATTAGAGCAAGTGATCAGAAGTCTGGTTATAAAGGGAGGCCACAAGTTGTGACTGAAGGAGTAAAGAGAGACAGTGAGGCAGTCAGGTTTTTGAAGGGAACTCCATTGACTGTGCTCCCATCAGTCGAAGACCTGAGACATGGTCACAAGGATGCAATGATTAATACTGGAAATGCTTAAGAGCCAGAACTAGATAAATGTCGATATCTTAAAGAGCTGAGGGTCTAGAGAAGATTACAGTGTTGGTGATAAGGTGGGGAATAAGGTGAAGAGGTGTGCTGGTGGTCAGGCAAGGGAGGACATATGGAGACTGGGGGAATTTCCAAAGACATCAGTTTTAAAATTGAGGATCTAATATCGAGCTGCGAGCACAAGGATGATGAGTGAATGGGATTTATTGTAAGGATATGTGTCCTAGGATGACTTCAGGTTTATAGAGGTTACGGGAGGGGAGGCCTGAATAGGATATGCTGGAATAGTCAAGTCCAGAGATAAAAAAGGGAATGATGAGGATTTCAGCAGCACATCAGCTGAGTAAAGGGCAGGGTAGGACAATATTACAAAGTGGAATGAGGCAGTCTTAGTGATGCTGCGAATATATCATCGGTAGTTCATCTTAGGATCAGTTATGAAACTAAGGTTTCAAAATCTCTAACAGCATTGCTTTGTGTTACTTGGTGCCATATACACACCATGTATGTAGTACTGTTACTAACTCAATGGTTGTGTAACCTGAAACCTGACTTTTAGTTTCAAATTCTGGAAGACAATATAAAGGGAAGAGGAAGGATATGAACATACTCAACAATATTAAGAAATAAATATCCAGAAATCACCCAAACTCCCTGGGGAGAAGTCAATCACTCCTGTTCCTGTTTGCAAATGATTCATAACCATTAAGGACGATTAGTCTTTTCACCTCCAACTCCTCTGTCGAAATCTAACTAGGCAGGTGCAAGTTATTTTCCATGAATTTCTTGTTGCTTATGCTTTGAGGTAGTAAGGAGACAAAAAGGAGTCATCTGCCAGTAGTCTCCGACTCAGACACAACAGTATTTCATTTTGAGAATTTAACTGAGAGTGTTGACAATGCTGTGATTCTAAACTAAAAGCAGAAAGAAAAATAACCATTCAGAAGTGATCACATTAAACACCTTTGAATATTAGATACTTCAAATGAGCTTTTGAATTCCACTGATAAATTACCGCCTCTGGGGAAATCGATGAAAACTAACGTCTGATTCTGATTTGCTGAAGTTCGGTTCCTCCTGGTGTTAGATGTCAATATATGCACATGCTGCGTTAGTGATTTCATCGACTTATGTTCATTGATGGCATATATACATAATGATTTAGTCTACAATGATGTAACTAATGCAAAGTTTGCATATTCCATGACTTGACTATTAGATCTAAATTCTGGAATGGACATAATTTGAGGAAAATTCCTCCTTTAGAAGTTAATAAGAGAGAATTTCAATGTTGTTCATACCTGTGACACCAAAGGATTAATGCTGGTGGTTCTAGGGGCACTAACACAAGTTTAATAAGTTAATACACTAAACATTGCAGGTACTAGCCTCAATTTCAGTGATCAACATACGGAAGATTCAAACAAGGTGACAACATCTCTAATTTAGAAATGAAGAAGAAAGGAATGAAACATGTATCAATGTCCATCCATTCAGAGCTTTCATATTGGCAAAGATAACAGACCCCAAAGCAAAATGTACAAAATGATGCATATATGAATAACTTTGATACTGATTACAGCTAATGTAACAAAATAGGTGGACTACATATAATGGTAGCAATATACTACTCTTCGCAATTGTAGAAAATACAATTTTAATATTTATTCTTTCATGTTTGTTTAGCTTTAGAAATATAATGGCACTATGTGCTGTTACAAAAATACCCACAGTGTACATTCACAAACACTATAGATTTTACTGATAGAATATCTTGACAATGATTGAAATCATGGAAACTTATATGACATCGTCAACACTTGTATCTCATTTCGAATAATGTTCAGATTAAAATGGGGTTTTATTTTACATTCTTGACAGTCAGACATGTCAAAAATCCCCTGTTTTAAAATTGCTAATTAAAACTAACATTAGAGGTCCTTATCTACACCTTTATGCTTCTATATCTATTTTCTGCCAAGTCACCAGCATTGAATACTACATACTGAATTTCATCAACAATCAATGACACAACAGCCTTCTCAATCTGTTTTGCAAGTGCACAAATCAGGGTGTATTATAAGCTATGTATATTTGTGTACTGGAGCTTGTGGTACAAGGTCACATGGACAGAAGTTTGGACACTGATTGCATAATGGATTTTAGGCATTTGACATATACCCACACAGATGCTGAAGAAACACGTTGGCAGGACAACTCCAAAGCACACTACTGGAAGACAGACAAGGTATCTGAAGTTGGGTCTGGTATTCACAAGCATTGTGAATATGATGATACCATTGTCAGGGTAACATTTGTCAACATTCAAGGGGCTGGATTTGTATTCCAAAGAAAGAGAGATATTTTTAATCCTTCTCTCCTGCACTGGTTCTCAAGCTACACGTGCTGGTTAAGTTCACACAGCCACTCCACAAAGATAATCCACATACCTGGGATACCCGGCTCTCCTTTCTGTCCTGCAAAGATCTGACCTGGCTCAATTGTTCCTGGGGCACCTGGAAGGCCAATGTCACCTTTGTCACCTTTATAGCCAGACCCGCCTGGGTTTCCGGGCCTACCTGGGATGCCGTCATTACCTGGAACAGATAGAACGGATCTTTTTTTATTAGAAAGCCTGGGAAATAAAGTTACTAATTGCTAAAATTCACCTGGACAGTTAATTTAAAAACTCAAGTTTCTTGCAAAGATGAGCCATGTGAGACAAGTAGTAAATTATTAGGGAATAATTTAAATTAAAGCAGTTTGTTGGTGTTATTTATGTTTATCCTCAACTCCATCCGATGTGACCCAGATACTGAATTCTACTTTGACATTTCGAAGTGGAAATTCCTCCCTGTGAGTGTCATGTGTTGAATTTCTTGGGAGTTTGAGACCCACAAGTAAAAGCTTTCAGGTGCTGCTGAAGTTGGGTTTGGAGATGGATGAAGCTTGAAAAAGCCAGAGAGGGCTGCTGTGCCAGGAACGCATGCCTAAGGCAGTTGGTGAGGCAAGTTCAGATTGGGCAGTGAATGGGGCATGCAAGCCTTATCAAGAGTATGTGATGGAGGCTAACTGGGTTTTTCAGCCATGCTCTAGTTTCCTAATGCTGTCAGGATGTGGTTGTGGTGGTTGTGAATTCAACATTAGACCAGAATGACAGTGCTCCAGATATACCTTACAGGCTCTCCTTTCCTTCCACAGTCTGGGTGAAGCCCAAGCTGTCCCCTTGAAGCATTTCTGCACCACATCACAGTTATACCACATGCCTTACCCCCAAATGGTGGCTTGGCTGCTTTTTACATTGTAAACCTGAAGCTTAAAACTGTTCAGTATTGCAGCCAGCTGTTCCTCTGTATCCAATTGCCCTTCCAGTCTCCAGGGACTGCTCACTTCTGTTATTTGAACAGGGTACCCATTTCTCTGCCAATTAAGTGATCACCAAGGTCAATATCTTAATGGGATTTTATTTGTCACCTTGGAAATGTTACAACTGGCCCCAAATCACTGATTCTTGTGACCAGGCACAATGTGCACACCTTATATGTTCCAATACAGGATTGGTTTAAAATGCTGTTGGGTTTCATTTAGGTATTGGGACATCAATTTGCTGTTATTAATAAGGTTCCCAGCAGGGAATGAATTGCATTAAAATTATAGATTGGCAGGGAACTGCAAACACTATGTTTTTCTCCCCTGCTACTTACCTGAAAGTCATGGAGAGATGAGCTGCTGATTGCAGGGTTTTTTTCAGAATGGAGACTAATCTTTTTATTTGCCTACTTTGGATTTGACCAGCTTCACTTTCCACTACTGACACAGTAGCAGGTCCACCTCCAAGCTTATGGACACCTCAACACCCCACTATTTGGCAGTCTCGAGACAAAGTTAAAAACAGAACATAGGATCCATCCATCCCTGAATTCTAACCTTCAATATTAAAATCCAGCCATTGGCATCATTTTGGTAATCACCAGAGCCTGAACATCGCCATAATTTGTGCAAACCAAAAACTGGGCATGGAATGTTTGGTGGGACCAAACCAAAGTCTTATACAGGGTAAGAATGATATTTTGAGTTTGCTATGTAATAGTTATCTAAATATATATCTTCATGCAAGTTTTTCTCATCCCTCCAATACTGGACATCATCCATGTGTTTCATGAACCATGACCACTCTAGGTCCATCTCTTGTTCCATGACTATAAATAGTCACTGTAAATCATACAAACATAAGTGGTACTGTGCAAATGATAGAAATACAGAAAAGAAAAAGAAAAAAATGCAAGTATCATACTCAATTGATTGAATTTGAATGATTTGTGTCTCTGGGAAGCTACTGCTGGAAGAAGGAAACCAAACTAACAAACTCCAGAACTAGTGTAGCCGTGCTAACCTTTTGCTCCTTGAAAACCTGGAGCACCTGGAGGACCAGGAGAACCCGGAGGGCCTGGCGTTCCCATTACACCCATATCACCCTTAGGACCTAGAAACAGACAAGAAATTAAGCATAAGTCTAAATAACGAAACTGAGGAATATCACAGTCCTGTAAATTAATCTGTAAAACTGTTTAAGTTTAGAAGTAGTGTAGGGATGGTAAACTGGGCAGCTGGATTTCATCATAATACTTGCCAGGAAGTGCCATCAATGTTGTTTGGGTGCTCCATCTCAATTCTCTGCTGCATGCCTTTGGTATCTTTCACATTCCCACTCTCTGTTATAACATGAAAACTGCCTGATTCACTCCTTACTGATTGCACTTCAAAACTGTGGCACATGATGCTGGGTAATTTTGTGAAAGGTTTTAAAAATAACCAAGATTAGAGTAGTGCTGGAAAAGCACTGCAGATCGGGCAGCACCCAAGGAGCAGGAAAATCGACGTTTTGGGCAAAAGCCCTCAATCCTGATGTCTGAAACATCGATCTTCCTGCTCCTCAGATGCTGCCTGACCTGCTGTATTTTTCCAGCTCTACTCTAATCTTGACTCTAATCTTCAACATCTGCAGTACCACTTTCGCCTAGTTGATTTTAAAAATAACCAGGTCATTCAAGTCCTTCTGATCAAAACATTGATCTAATCCAGTATATAGCAGAAAGCAGGTACTTCTAGACTATTAATGGAAGATTGTTAATATTGTGCTGGGTTTATGACAGGGCATGTAAACATTGAGAGACATAGTCTGCTTTTGATTAAGGATAATCAAGCACTGATTTCCAGAAACCCAGAGATTGGAAGTTTTTGAGCAGTTTAGAAGAGTACTGTCTGGGGCCCAAGGTACAATATAACTTTCCTGCTGGAAAAAAAAGTGTGGAACAGTTTGGATTAAATTACCTCGGTAGAAAGTTAGTATGTGTAATTACCGTACCAAAAGTGTTTGGTTAGAAATCTGCAGGCAATTGAAAGCTCTCAGTTTTGTCAGTATTCACATAAGATGTCTTTACAACTTACAAGAAAGATTTGGATCAAATTTAAAGATTTGAGATAAAGGAGTAATCTCTCTAGATTTTGATCACTGTAAAGTGATGGCATTGTGAAATAAATGAAACCTTGTTTTGGTGTTTATTTTAAGATCTTTCAAACTGTATTCTACATTTAGGTAGTCTAGTTTGTTTTATCATTTTTCCTTCTTTGTAATAAACTTCTATTTTATTGTTAAAGAACATCTGCAGTCTTGTATGTTTATGGCTCAGTGACTTCCATGCTAACTAAAATAACAAAAGAAAATCTATCCATCCAGGTTTCATTCTGCAATCTGACCTGTGCAGTAGCAACATTAACTGGGATCACTTTTATCAGAAAACACCATGTGCATCCTATCAATCCCTTCCCGATCTATCCATCACACAACCAACTAAATGGATCATCCATTTCTCTTTGAGTGAAACATGTGAAAGGCAAGAACTTATTCCATCACAATGGAAGAAAAATTCAATGACCAACCATCCCATCTAACTAAAATTTGAAACGCTGTCCAGGAAGAGAACAAGAAACAAAAAGATGACTTAGTTTAGGATGCATTCTTCAAGTTGGAAACCATATCCAGCTTCAAAAGTTGCTTCTCACCTTTAGTTTTGTCTTACCTGGTGGACCTGGTAACCCATCCCTTGCTGGTATTCCAGGTGTTCCTGGAGGGCCAACTGGACCTGGACTGCCTGGGAATCCTGTGTTTCCCTTCTCACCAGAAGGGCCAGGGATATCTAATCCTGGAGGACCAGGATCTCCCTTTTCACCAGCGCGACCTGGCAACCCTAATTGACATCAAAGAGCAGATTAGCACCAATGTACATAACAGTAAACTCATGCCATGATACCATGAATTCAAAACTTCAGTGAACAATTTGGATTCTGCTGAATATTTTCTTTACTAACTGATTCTATCTTGCGGTATCCTGTTACGCACTAAAGTCATTATTACCCCTCAGTATTCCAATGTTAATCAGCGGCATCTTATCTATTTGCTCGATTCTGGAGACTCTGGGCCCACTGTTGGGGTTCTCTGCAATAAACTCTTTCTATGTACCAAGGAACTGTATTTGCAAGGAACTGAACCAAGGCTGGACTTCAAATTGATATCCTGTAATAGATTCTGATTGTGATTTGTTAATACAACAGTTAAGGATTCAGTCTTAGACATCAAATAATGAATTTACCGATTTCACTCTTTCCGTTCCAATAGGAAACAGCTTGGAAACAGCAAGACCTGCAACACCGCGGTGCCAATTCTCTGACCCTTGTATACTCCTAACACGCATTTCGCTTGGATGCATGGAATCAATGGACTTACCAACATCTATGAAGGTTTATGTAACTATCATGTTTAGTTTCCGTATACTTGAATGTGAATATACACACGGATAATTATAGATTGATAATCTCAAATTGTGATATTTACTTTCTCCTCTGATGATTCAATTTGATATTGTAATGATCAAACAAATCCTTGAATTTGATTCATCCATTCAATGGAGATCCACATGTTATGAGAAACTGCGCTAAAAGAAAACCTACACAACTTCACAGTAAATAAAGTGGCAGATGTTCATTCGCCCTGCCTTAATTTACTGATTAAGCAATACATTCTACATAAGTAACACCTTGATATGTAGCAAGATGCTGTTTCATCTGATCGTCCCCTTCCTGTTTTTCCTGTGAGCACTGTGGGAGCTGTTTTCATGCTTATTGTGACACAGGAGAGCAGTGTCCTCTAATGAAATAGTTTTCAACAAGTGCCAGGACTGGCACTTCCAATTTAATTGTAGCATGAATCAGACAGATTGAGAATAAAGCTTCTGATGCTCTGCTCCAACAATGCACAGAACATCTGTCTTAATGGAGCACCAGTGTGTGATGTTCACATTCCTTTATGAGACGTCCTTATGAGTTCTCTGACTGAGGCTTATTTCTCTGAGTACAATGCCTTGAAAGCTGAGGAACTTTGAAAATAGCATTTTGCATCCAGAAAGATAATTTGCTTATTCTGAAGTCAGTGCTCAAAGGATTGCAGAGTAAGGTGCAATTCAGACTGAAACAAGATTAAGACAAAAGCAATCAGTTAACATCTCCCCAAAATAAATTCAATGGTAGACCATTAAACCGCAGACACGTTACTGATGCAAGTACCTGGTTGACCTGAATGGATTCAAGATTCACGGCATTGGGGCCACCAGGGAGACGGGAGTCACCAAGCAGTTACAAGTTGCGTATAAGAGGAAAGCCAGTCATTAATTAGAAAAAAGAAACCAAGCAGGTTGAAGTTAAACTTAAACTTCAAGTACATGCTAATAAAACATTTTAGATTTCTGCAACTATTTAAAATAATTCAATAAATCCCAAGTATCAATACTGATGTTTTACATTTTGAGGAAGATCAGATAGCTTCATTAAGTGTTCCACATTCAGACTGGCATTGCTCCTGTGTAGTAGCTCAGTTGATAGCAGTTGTACCTCTGAGTTGTAAGGTTCTCAGTTTGAGTCCCACCCAAGAATTTGAAAACAAAACTTAAGGCTGATTCTTGAGTGCAATAAAGAGGAAGTGCTGCCTAACAGAGCTGCTGTTTTTTGGATAAGACATTAATCAATAGCCCAGCCTTCCCTCTCTGGTGCACATAAAACAATATACAGTACTATTTGAAGAAGAACAAGGAAGTTTCCCCAGTTACATAGCCAAGATTTATTCCTCAATCAACATCTAAAAAATGGATTATTTACTGTGGTCCATTTCCCTTTGTGGAAGCTTGTTGTGTGCGACATTTTCTGCACTCAGTAGGGGGTGACTCAATGGCACAGTGTTTAGCACTGTTACCTTACAGTGCTAGGGACCTGGGTTCAATTCCACACTCAGGTAACTACCTGTGTAGAGTTTGCACATTGTCTATGTGGGTTTCAGCTGGGTGCTCTGTTTTCCTTCCACAGTTCACTGATATGTAGGTTAGTTGGATTGGCCATGGGAACTATAAGGTGGGATGCTCTACACAATAGGGATTCTATCATTCTGTTGTAATGGTGACTACAATTCAAACATACTCCATTGCCTATAAAATGCTGTGACATGTCTCGTTACTGTGAAAAGTACAACATATATGAAAGTTTTCATTGGTATACTTAAAACCATAGAAATGCTAGTTCACAGGAAAAGGCTATTCAGCTTATCATGTCTGAGAAAGCTGCTCCTCACTTTAATCCAACCGTCCAGCCCTTAGTTTGTAGCCTTGCAGGTTACAGCTCTTCAGCTTCATATCCAGGACATTTTTAACTGAGTTGAGGGTTTTTACCTCAATCACCAATCCAGGCAGTGAATTCCTGACACTCACCACCCACTGGGTGAGAAGAATTTTCCTCATATCCCATCTAATCCTTCTACCACCACCTTAACTGTGTGCCCCTGATAACTGACCTCTCTGTTAGAGAAAACAGTCTTTCCAGTCTACTCTGTCTGGGCCCCTCATTATATTGTACACCTCAATTAAGTCACCCCTCAGTTCCTACTGTACTAAGGAAAATGACTCTATCCTATCTAATTTTTAAGCTGACAAAATTCTTAGAATTCTCTGTAGTCTTTCCAGAGCAATTACATCCTTCCTGTGATGTGATGATGGAAAATTCCAGCTGTGGTCTAACCAGCATTTTACAAAGTTCCAGAATTACACCCCTGAGTTTATATTCTATGAATTTGTTTGCTTTCCCATCTTTCCCAACTGACCTGTGAACATGCACTCCAAATTCCCTCATTTCTTCTACCTCTCTCTTCCTATTAATTATATGTTCTCTTGCTTGCTTTGTCCTCCCCAAATGCATTGTCTTGCTGTTTTCCAGTCTGAAATACACTTGCCACTTTGCTGCCCACTCAATGAAAGCTTTCTGAGTTAACAGCTATCCTCCAGTTCATCAATTTTTGTCTCAACTGCAAATTTCCCTATCATAACTTCCATATCATTAACATGTGCAATGAAGAGCAAGGCCGCCAATGTAAACGTATGTCAATGACATGATCAGTGCTGCTTCCTTCTCTCATTCTGAACTGGAAAAGTTTATCAATTATGCTTCATTCAGTCCATCTCTGACTCCTCCCTTCCTCAACATCTCTGTTTTCATTTCTGCGAATTGCCTGATCACCAATATCCATTACAAACTGATCAACTCCCACAGTTATATGGACGATA
Organism: Chiloscyllium plagiosum; assembly: GCF_004010195.1. Classification (NCBI taxonomy): domain Eukaryota; kingdom Metazoa; phylum Chordata; class Chondrichthyes; order Orectolobiformes; family Hemiscylliidae; genus Chiloscyllium; species Chiloscyllium plagiosum. The sequence goes on from NC_057724.1 coordinate 61,412,659, forward strand.
TATCCTCACAGGGAGAAAGTGAGGACTGCAGATGTTGGAGATCAGAGCTGAAAATGCGTTGCTGGAAAAGCGCTGCCGGTCAGGCAGCATCCAAGGAGCAGGAGAATCGACGTTTCAGGCATGAGCCCTTCTTCAGGAAGGGCAGATATATTCTCACACCCTGCTTCCACTAAGGACTCCATCCCATTTTCCTAGTCTCTCTGTCTCAGTTGCATCTATTCTGACAATGTCACCTTCTGCAGGGGGCTTCAAAACTGACCACCTTTTTCCGCACTACTGTGGTCAACAGGGACCTTAGCCATGTTTGACCCACCTCTCGCACTTCTGCCCTCACCCCTTGATTTCCCTCCAGTTACAATGATAGGGTTCCCTTGGTCTTCACCTATCACTGCACCAGCCACTGCATTCAAAGGATTGTGAACCACCATTTCTGCCAGTTCCATCACCTCCAATAGGATGCCATGACCAGACACATATTCCTCTCCCCTCCCTCATTGGCATTCCACAGGTAATCTTCCCTCTGGGACATTCTGGTCCACTCCTCTTCCATTCCCAACACTTCCCCACACCCCCAAGGCACTTTTCCATCACCTTAACTGTGTGCCCCTAATAACTGACCTCTCTGTTAGAGAACGTGTAATACCTGCCTGTTTACCTCTTCCCTCCTCACTATCCAAGACCCTAGGTATACCTTCCAGATGATGCAGTGATTTACCTGTACTTCATTCAATCTAGTCTACTGTATTCACTGTTCAATGTGGTTTCCTCTACATTAGGGAGATGAAACACAGACTAGGTGATTGCTTTGCAGAATACCGACGTTCTGCTTCCAGTTGCTTGCCGCTTCGGCACACCACCATGTTCCCTGGCCAATATTTCTGTCATAGACCTGCCACAGTGTCCCAGCCTCAGCCTCAGTGCAAGCTCAAAAGACAGCATCTCATTTTCCGCTTGGGGATTCTGTAGCCTCTCGGACTCAACAGCGAGTTCAATAACTTTAGAGTCTGATTCCATCCTTTCAGACTTTTTACACATGCCACACCCAGTCCGCTTACGACATGGATTGTTTTCAACAGTCACCCATTATTATGTATTCTGAGGCCTATTATATTGGTTGCTTTCAGTACAGCGCACACATTGGCTCCTATTCTTAGCTCTGATTATTACTTATTCAGCTTTTCTTCTGCCTTGGCCTACTATTCATAATCTCCATGTTTACCTATCTCTTTCATATCTCTATTTGGGCTCCATCTGCACTTATTTGCTCACCCCTCCTGTTTCCATCCACCTTCCCAACCTCATCTTTGGCATAAATGCCACTTTTTTCCTAGCTGCTGACAGTTCTGATGAAGAGTCACTGCACTGAAACATTAACTCTGCTTCTTCCTACAGATGCTGCCAGACTTGCTGAGTTTCGCTAGCAATTTCTGTTTTTGTTTCAGATCTCCAGCATCAGCACTTCCTCGTTTTATTCTGGTAACGGTCTCACCTTACCAAGAACTGGTCCCAATGTTGCACAAATCTGATGTGTGTCCTCACCAACTCCACCCCCTCCCATCCCCCACAAGTCCCCCCCACCCCCACCCTCAATACCAACACACCACCTTACCAAGCACACATTCACTCACTTTATTTCTACTTTCAATAGTACATGGTATTTGGAGTAGTCTTCAGATTATCACTTTAGATGCCCTTTCCAATCAAGTGATTTTCAATCTCTTTCTATAAAACCTGCTTTCATGACCTCATCGCCATTCTCATATGAGTTGAGCAGCACAATGGCTCAGTGGTTAGCACTGCTGCCTCATGGCACCAGGGACTCAAGTTTTATTTTACTCTCGGGTGACTGTCAGTGTGCAGTTTGCACATTCTCCACATATCTGCATAGATTTGCTCCCACAGCCACAAAGATGTGCAGGCTAGGTGGATTAACCATGGGAATTATGGGGTAATAGGGTAGAGGGGTGAAATGCTCTTTGGAGGTTTGGTGTGGACTTGATGGGCTGAATGGCCTGCTTCCACACTGTGTGGATTCTCCAATCCATATTGGTACCTACATGGGCCCCAACCTCTTTCTGATCACAATCTCCCAGAAGAATGTCCTGCAGCTGTTCTGTGGCATCCTTGACCCTGGCACCAGGCAGACAACACACCATCCTGGAGTCTTGTCTATACCAACAGAAATACCTCTCTGCACCCCTAACTAGTGTATCACAACTGCTCTTTTCCTCTTTTTATGAACCAAGGCTTGCCAAATCCTCAGGGGAAACCAAATTACTTTATTTGAAATACATTATTAGCCCTGTATCTGTAGCAGCCAAACAATTTACATCAAAACAACAAGTTTGGATAAATACCAGTTAATTTGGTTTTTGTTCCAGTGATTTTCATACAGGAGAACAAAATGTTCGCTAGGCTAAATGAGAGAACTTACATGATAATGTTATCACTTGAAGAGGCTGATAGGGTCGTGAGGGTTAAGATACTGTCTGCTATAAGCCTCTTCTGTCCATTAGTTGATGGATAAGGATGTCTACTGCAATGAGTCCAACCTTCCCCCAATATCTCTCTTTGCAGAAAAAGTGATTTACAGTCTCTATTGCCATTATAAAAACTTACTTTGTGTAAAGGTCCCCTTTATGTCCCCTTTCAGTATCAGTACTAATGCATTTTATTGCAAAACTAGATCCTCTTGATCAGTATTTTGGTGAGATGAGTAAAGTAACAAGCAGCTCATGTCAAGTGCCCTATCACTTTTGTGTTTAACAAGCCAAAGGAAACTGTTATGAAAGTAGAATCTGATGACGATTGTCTGCTAAACCCAATCCACCAAACCACAACAGTATTGATACTTGAACATTTTTCGACTATTGAACAAACACACTATAAATTAAGAGGAGCATGGAGAAGCAAAAGGTTTCTGTTAGCAAGTGCAATATATTAGATGTCCAGCTGAAGCCATGCATCCAAGTGTACACTGTTGTTGGGAAGGCTCTTGTGATAGTGACCCAGATACAAGTCCCAACTGCTCCAGAGGTATTCAATAATATCTGAACAGGTTGATTAGAAAATTATACTGTTGTTGGTAGTTACATGCATTAATCTTGCAGTGCACATCGCTTTTAGAACTTTAGTAGGGACCTGCTCTTTAAAAATCTTAGTACGAGGTGCAATAGTTTGTTACTGTTTGTTGACTCAGATTCTGTGGCTGTGCATCAACACATCAATCCAGCACATTCTCTTAGATTCTTGACACATTCTTAAACAGTCTCTGATCGTAACTGTAAACTACAACTGATTGATATGTAGATATCTTTACCATGCAATTTATATGTGATAATAAGGATTTAATTCTGACATAACTGATATAATAATTTCAGCCATGCGCACAGATAAGCAAATGACAGCTACAAGACAATGATTTATGTACCAGGATTAAAAGGGTGGTGATTTTCATGTCTGGCAAACTTTACTCATGAGTTCAAGTTCATGTAGATGTTTACAAATACATCATACACATCCACCTCATGCAGCAAGATTGCTATATTCTACACATGGCTTTGTGATAGTGAAAATTCTGTTCTCTCTCCATACACACAATCAAAGTTTGCCAAACATCTCAGGACATGAGTGCTCCATTATCACAATCAACTTACGGCAGTTTAACATCTCAAACTCTGGAAAACACCATTCTTAGCAAAACACAATAATGGCAAATTATATCATAAACAAAATAGTAACAAACCTATTTCTCTAACTTGTTCTTTTTACAAAATCGAAGAAACTGCGTGACAGCTTGGGAAGAAAGCATATTTTGCACACAGCACTGGACAAGACAGACTGATTCCCAAGTTCATGACACCTTCAAAAATCACAGTTGCAGTTTCATATTATTCCTCTTTGACTGTCCTCAGGGGCTGTTTGCAGCATATGATCAGTAAGCTTCGCACATGAGCCATTGGGAGAGAGCACACCCTGAGTGAGTCACAGCCGGAGTGAGTGCATGTATCAGGGAATTTGGAGTGCAGCGGGAATTGAACTGTTAACTGTTACTTTTTCATTTTTTCCCAGGTTTTCTTTAAAGTTCGGTAGTCCAGTTAAAAGGTTAATAAGGTCGCTGATCAACTGTCAGTCATCTGAAGCAGAAAAAGAGCCTCAATAGATGTTGATTACTATTAAAGCTTAATTAGCGTGAGTCACCTTAGCTCAAGTTAAGGAAGGGACTGTTGGAGGTGTGAGATCAGTAAGCTTCATGCTCAAGCATTTGGGAGAGAGCACATACTGAGTGAGATGCAGTAAGAGTGAGTGTGTGGATCTGGGAATTTTGAGCACAGTGGGAATTCAGTGCAGTCGGGGAGAGATACGTTTTGCTTTTCTTTTAGCTTATAGTTTGTAAGGTTTCTTTTGTGGTTGATAAAATGTACTTTATTCTATAATAGCAAGGACCAGGGAAGAATGACCCGAGAGTAGGTGATTTCACTTAGTATCAAGCATCTTCCAAGAGGTTTAATTAAAAAAGGTAAGTCATTCGAGGAGAGCTCAAAGCTGTGGTGTGCTCTCCTTGCTCTTGGTGAGATCATTTCCAGTGCCTAGAACCAACACAGCTATAGCTCCTGGTTTTGGAGTTGCAGCAGTGGCTGGTTACACTGTGGAGCATTTGTAATATGGACAGTATCGTGGATAACATGTGGAGACTCCACAGGAAAGAAGGGAATGGATGATCACGATGCAGAGCAAGAGGACTAGGCAGGCAGTGCAGGAGTCTCCTGAAGCTACTCCCTGTAAAAACAGATATAATGCTTTGGATATTGTTGAGGGAAATGGTGTCTCGGGGGTAGCACACCAGACAAATTTATTGCACCACAGTCGGCTCTGCTGCACAGGAGGGGTGTTAAAAGTGTGGGAATGCAATAGTCATGTGGAATTCAATTGTAAGGGGAATAGACAAGCATTTCTGTTGCCACGAATGAGACTCCAGGTCTCCCTGCTGCAAGGGTCAAAGATGTCTCAGAGCGACTACAAGATATTCTGGAGGGGGAGGGTGAACAGCCAATGGTTGTGGTACACATTGGTACAAATGACACAGGTTAAAAAAAAGGATGAAGTCTTGAAAGCAGAAGAGTTTAGGAAACAAATTGAAAAGTTAAATTGCTGGGGATAATTTCTCTGGTGCTGAGGGATGACCTTACAGAAGTTTATAAAATCATGAAGTGCATGGATATGGTGAATAGTCAAGGTGTGTTCCCCAGGGTAGGGGAGTCCAAACTTAGAGGGCATAGGTTTAAGGTGAATGGGGAAAGATTTAAAAGAGATGTGAAGGGCAACTTTTTCACATAGAGGGTGGTACGTGTATGGAATGAGCTGCCAGAGGAGGTGGTGGAGGCTGGTACGATTACAACATTTAAAAGACATCTGGATGGGTATATGAATAGGAAGGATTTAGAGGGATATGGGCCAACTGCTGGCAAATGGGACGGGATTAATTTAGGACATCTGGTCGCCATGGACAAGTTGGTCCCAAGAGTCTATTTCTGTGCCAGGCATCTCTATGTTGGACCTCAAAGGTAGTGATTTCAGGATTACTATCAGTGCCACGTTCTAGTCAGAGTAGAAATAACAGGATATATGACATAAACGTATTACTGGATAGATCATGCAAGGAAGAGCGTTTCAGATTCCTGAGACTGGTTGTGGGGGAAGTGGGACCAGCACAAAATGGATAGGTCACATCTAGGTGTGAGGTACTCGGGGAAGTATTTACTAGAGTGTTTAGGGAAGCTTTATAGGAAAATAGTAAGGGATGGAAACCAAGTCAAGGAGTCAGAGAAAGAGGAATCAAGGATACAAGCAAAAGACAAAAAGAGAAATAAGAAGAGTGATCTGCAGAGAAATCAAGACCAGGGTGAAACAGAGCCAGTAACAATAAAATAGGAATGGGACAAAGTAGTGTTAAAAAGACAAGCCTTAAAGGCTTTGTCCCTTAATGTGTAGAACATTCGCAATGAGTGGATGAATTAACTGTGCGAAAAGATGAAAACAGGCATGATATAGTTGTTGTTATGGACATTAGTGTGGATTGTATATAGACCCCAAAACTGTAGGGGTGATGTTGGGAATGACATTTGGGAAAATTGAGGCCCATGTAATAAAGGAACATCTGTAATTAGGGGTAATTTTAAGTTGCTTTTAAATTCGGTCAATCAAATTAGTAACAATACCGTGGAGGAAGAATTCCTGGAGTGTGTATGGGATGTTTTTCTGGCCCAATATGTTGAGGAACCAATGAGAGAACAGGTCATCCTAAACTGGGTGTTATATAATGAGAAAGGAATTAATTGGCAATCTAATTGTCTGAGGGTCCTTGGGGATGAGCATGTGATGGAATTCCTCATCAAGATGGAGAATAATGCAGTTGATTCTGAGATAAGGGTCTTCAATGTAAAGAGAGGTGACTATCATGACACGAGGCACAAGTTGGCTATGATAAATTGGGGAATATTACTTAAAGGGTTGATGGTGGAAAGGTAATGGCAAACATTCAAAGAGCACATAGGTGAACTTCAACAATTGTTCATTATTATCTCACACAGAAATAAAATGGGAAAGATGGTCAAACCACAACTTACAAGGGAAATTATAGATTGTATTACATCCAAGGAAGAGGCATACAATTGGTGAGAAAAACAATGGACCTGAGGATTGGGAGTGGTTTAGAATTCAGCAAAAGAGAACAAAGGAATTGATTAAGAAAGGGAAATGAGAGTAAGCTTGTGAAGAACATAAACACTGACTGAAAAAATTTCTATAGTTATCTGAAGAGAAAAATATTGGTGAAAAATATTGGTAGGTTCCTTATAGTCAGAAACAAGGAAATTTGTAATGGAGAACAAAGACATACAAAATACATACTCTGGTTCTATGTTCACAAAGGAGTACACAAACAACATTCCAGAAATGTTAGGGAACACAGGGTTTAGTGAGAGGGTGGAACTGAAGGAAATCAGTATTAGTAGGAAAATGGTGTTGGGGAAATTGATGGAATTGGAGGCTGTCAAATCCTCAGGGCCTGATAATCCATATCCCAGAGAACTTAAGGAAGTAGCCTTAGAAATTGATTTTTGATTTGATTTATTGTAGTCATGTGTATGTAAGTTTTGTTTTGTGAGCAGGACAGGCAGATTGTAGTAAGCAAGGACATACAGTTCATTGGGTACTTATAGAGAGTGAAGCAAACAGGTTACACTGCCAAGGAGGTGCACAAAGGAAAATTAATATTAACAAGATTAATATTTATTGAAATTAGAGAATCGATTCATCAGCCTAATAATGGCAGGCAACAGCTGTTCTTGAACTAGTGGTAGTCTCTACTCTGGAACAGTTCCTACAAATTGAAAGTAGCTAATGTAATCCTTCCATTTACAATGGAGTTAGAGAGAAAACCAGGAGTGCGGCAAATGCTGGATTCATAAAAGATTTAATAGCAGACCATTAAAAACAGTAGCAAGATTTGACATCCGCAACATGAATTTATAAAACAGAAATTATGCTTGACACATCGACTGGAATTTTGAGGATGTAACTAGGAGAACTGATAAAAGGGTGCAAGTGGATGCGGTTTATTTGGACTTTCAGAAGGCTTTTGATGAAGTTCTATGTAAGGGATTAGTATATAAAATTAAAGTGCATAGGATTGGGCAGAGTGTACTGAGATGCATTGAAGACTGGTTGGCAGACAAGAAAGAAAGAGTAGGAATAAATGGGTCTTTTTTGAACAGTAGGCAGTGACAAGTGGCATACTGCAGGGATCAGAACTAGGACCCCAGTTATACCCAAACTATATTAATGATTTAGAGGAGGGAATGAAATGCAATATCTTCGAATTTGCAGATGGTATACGAAGCTGGGTGGGAAGGTGAGCTGTGAGGAAAATGCAGAGATGCTTCAGTGTGATCTGGAAAGCTGAGTGAGTGAGCAAATGCAGGGCAGATGCAGGATAATGTGAATAAATATGATTTTGTCCAATTGATAGCAAAAATAAGAAAATGGATTATTATTTGAATGAATGCAAATCAAGAGAGGGGAATGTGCAGCATGATCTGGGTGCCCTCGTACATCCAGTCACTGAAGATAAGCTTGCAGGCAGAACTGGCAGTGAAGAGGACAAATAATATGCTGGCTTTTATAGCAAGAGTATTTGAGTACAGGACCAGAGGTGTCTTGCTGCAATTGTACGGAACTTTGGTGAGAGTTTACTTAGAATATTGTGTTTAGTTTTGGTCTCCTTAAGTGAAGAGGATGTTCTCACTATAGCAGGAGTGCAGTGAAGGTTTTTCGGATAGCAACACTGACATATTCACTGGGGTTCAGAAATAAGCAGGGAGCATCTCTTTAATAACCTATAAGATTCTTACAGAACTGGACAAAGTGGATGCAGGAAGGATGTTCCTAATAGCAGAGGATTCCAGAACCAGGCGTCACAGGCTTGAATAAACCATTTACGACTAAGGTGAGGAGAAATTTCTTCAGAGTGGTGAGCCAATGGAATTTACTACCACAGAAAGCAGTCGAGGCCAAAATATTGTAGCATGTAGCATGTCAAGAAGGAGTTGGATACAGCACTTGGAGCACCAGGGATCAAAGGATATGAGGTTAAGAGAGATCAGGCTACTGAGTTGGATCATCAGCCACGATCAGATTGAATACTGTGTCAACAGGATAAATGGCCTGCTCCTATATTCACGCATTTTAGGATTTTGTCAACAAGTAGGGATTAGGATTACCATAATTTGATATTTAGTCCCACTGGAAAATCATGAAGCAAATACATTAAGGTCCTGAATTTCCTTGAGAGAACTCACTGAACACTAGCCTTAGATTTGGGTTTGGTGGGATTAACTAGTTAAAAGTCAGCTTTATGTTGGTCCAAATATTCATAAGATGCATTGCTGAAATTCTCCAAGGCTTCTTAGACTGCACCCTCAGAACCCAAAACTACTACAATTTGGAGCGACAAGGTCAGCAGATATGAGAATACCACCACCTGCAGGTTGCCCTCCAAAACACTCACCATCCTGACTTGGAAATATGTCACTGTCCCTTCACTGATGCCAGGTTAAAATTGTGGAACTCTCTCCCTAACAGAATTGTCAGTATACCTACACCAGTGGTACAAGAAGGCAACTCACCAAAAACCTTCTTTGGGGAAGCTAGGGATGAGGAATGAATGTGGACCAGCGAATGACTCTCATGTTCCATGTGAGCATAAAAAAGACCCTTGCACACCATTACACAGCCAATGGCCAATGCTAACCAAAACTCTAGCTTCTGGTGATTAACAGTGGTGAAACATTCATCGAACTACTTCCATCCATGTGGCCTAGGTACACCCACAGCACTGTCAGGGAGTGTGTTCTAGAATTTTGATCCAGCAACAATGAAGGAACAGGGCTGTAGTTCCAATTTAAGATCGTATGTGGAGGAGGAGAATTTGCAGAGTGTAATGTGTGCATTTGGCTGCTGCCCATGTTTTTCTAAGTGGTAAAGGTCATGAGTTTGGAAGGTGCTGTCAAAGGAGCCTTGGTGAGTAATTGCAGAGTACCTTGTATATGGTATATGCTACTGCAATTTAATGGAGGAAGTGAATCTATAAGGTAGTTGGTGGGGTCCAATTAAGTGGATTACTCTTTTTTGGATGATGTGGAGCTTCTTGAGTATTGATGGAGCTGCGCTCATTAACGCAAGTGGAGTTGTATTCCATCACATTCCTGACTTGTGCCTTGTAGATAATGAACTGGCTTCGTGTGCCAATATAAGGATGATCACACGTACATAAAAATTACATGGTTGGCACTAGCTAACTGAAGTAACACCTTCAGAGTAGGGGAGATTTCATTTCAACCTGGGAGGGTTGAATGACTTGTACCTATCAGAATTCATACCTGGTTGACCTGGAAGCCCAGGTGGGCCTTGTGGACCCGGGACACCTCGCCCACCTAATCCAGGGGAGCCGACTGGACCAGGAGGACCTGGAGGGCCAGTGAAACCTGGATCACCTGAGAAAGGGAAGAAAAGAGTTACAAAACAACCTTGGATTTTCTGACAATCAACGTTCTCTCTAGCACAGACTCGCAACCCTTGAAGTATTTTCATTTGCCCAAGGCTCATCTAAAGACAAAAGCAGCTGGTGGTTTCTGATTGAGGTGTCATCTTTTGAAACTCAGACAGGCAAAACAGGTATAGCTTGTATAAAGGGAAGTGAGTTACAATGAGTCGTCAGTCTATCCTTTCCATAGTTCCCTGTCTGGAAGATTCAGCTTAATGGATTTGGTATGGGTAGTCCTGATTTGTCTCTGGTTCTGTCTGGTCCAATCCTCTCTGAGGCCATATACAGGCAACTGGCATGTAGACAAAGAAAACAAGAGTAGAGGTCATTTGCATATTTGAATGATGGAAGTCGGGATTAACTATTATCATTCAATGTTCAGATGTCAGCACAGGATAGAGAGAAGAGACCTGTATAATTGGACAGCCGTATACAGGTGGTAAAATTGTCAGATTGCTTATGATTTTCCTCCCCAGGCAGAAAAATAGAAATACCACCCTCCAGTCATGACAGATACAACAAGTTTCTGTAGGCAGACTGGCACAATTGTCAGGTAAGGTGAAGGAGACCACTGTCTACATGGTAATGGTAACGGGGTCAGTAATAGTCAGTTTCAGAACATTTGCAGTGTAGGTGGAACTACAGCCCCTCAGTGCCACACTAGAGTGTGTCCCAGTTAAACAGAGGGATGCAAATAGCCTTTGGCAAAGGGATGACTGAATATAGGCAACAATTAGATCACTGTAGTGCCAATATTTTTGTTTGCTTGCTCTGTATTGTCTGCTTGAAGCACTGCATAGTTTTTTAAAGACTACTGCACAACTTCTTAAAGGAAAGGTTGGTGGTGCTTGGCAGGCATGTTGCAATGTACAGATTGCTGTACAACCCAAAGGAAAAGACTGAGCAATACAATTGCTATGATGGTAATCAAAACTTAATGGGAACGAGAAGACTAACATGAGTCACTCTCAGTTGTGAAAGATACTCACTATGTCATATTCTGGGATCGAAACTACATGGCATTGTGTAACAACTATTCATATAAGTAAACTGTAGAGCCTTGTATCTTACTAGGACGCATCTTAATTTACACTTAAGATTCTATCTGCATACTGAGTGGACTATGTTTGCTAACGTGTGTAAGGGAGATGGCCATTAATGTTTACAAAGTATCAAACTGATTGTGCCAATGGTAACCTGACATGGAAGGTATATGCTGGAGTGTAAGGCAACGTAGGTCTCTGGCCTTTTCCTGCAATGTCAGTTGGTAGACGAGTGTTGGGCAGCCACAAATTTACAGGAAAAGTGAAAGGACAACTTAGTAAATTAAAATCAAAAACACAGTCATGTGTGAAATAGTGAGCAAGGTTCTACATTCCATCATTCTGCAGGATTGGAGATGGAAATAGTCTCAAGAGTTGTGATTGATTCAGACTAATAAGAAGTTAGTGAGCAATGCTGCTGTAACTCATCAAGAAAATACCATGATGATCTCATCTGACACTCACTGAGTTGCCTTTATAGTATCTCTATAAAAGACTACCAAGACAGTTTGTGAGATTCTTTCAGACGATATGTCATGTACAGTACCTTTTGATCCAATTGTGCCATCTATTCCTGGTCGCCCTGCTTGGCCTGGTAATCCAGGGGTTCCTGGATCACCTTTATGACCTGGCAGCCCATTGATCCCTTGAGGACCAGGTGGACCTGGTGGTCCAGGAAGCCCAAAGCCAGGATCTCCCTGTTTGGAAATGGCAAGAGTCATAAGGTAGCTCTTACGAGTTACTTTTCTATGTTTATTCATTATTCATCCAAATTTTACAGGTACAGTATACAGAAATGATTGTTCAATATCTAAAGAGAGCTGAGACAAGGTACGATCAAATTAAATAGTGAAAAATTTAGAAGGGAATCAAGGAATCCTAAATCTCACATTGAGGATCTCACAGAGCATCGAAGGACTTGATTAGATTTCCTACAGTGTGGAAACAGGCCCTTCGGCCCAACTAGTCCACACCAACCCTCCAAAGAGTAACCTACCCAGACCCATTTCCCTCTCCCTAACGCACTTAACACTATTGGCAATTTACCATAGCCAATTCACCAGACCTGCACATCTTTGGAATATGGGAGGAAACCCACGCAGGCATAGAGAGAATGTGCAAACTCTACACAGACAGTTGCCCGAGGCTGGAATCAAACCTGAGACCCTGGTGTTGTGAGGCAATAGTGCTAACCACTGAGCCACTGTGCTGCCTTTGGAGGGTGTATTGCTTTTGAAGTATATTCCTGCTGTCATCAATCACTGCATGAAACAAGACCCCAATAAGGTATGTGCTGCATGACTAGGTTCGAGGAATCTAATATTTGATAGAAAACTTTACTACTTTTAGTTCCTCACCTTCAGTCATGATTGAGAGATAATGCAGCAAAGTTCCCCAGTGAAGGAATAAATGATTGTGACATGTTTTCCAATGACTTCAAGGGCACTTTTGGGAAATGTAACCATTTGCTTGGAAATCAAATTATAGTAACAGCTGTGGATGATGTATGAAAATTAGCTTAAACAGTTGGGAAATCCCCGAACAAGAAATGTCTGAATAAAGTAGTGGGTTACATCTGCAAGCATAGAGTACCAAGCGATTCTACAATTCTGAAAGCACAGATTTTGAAATCATTGCACTAGCACTGGGACTGGACCATTCTGAAAGTCAATTGTTGACCCAATTGTAAATACATACCTTTGATCCTGGGATTCCTGGTTGACCTGGAGTCCCATCACGACCTGGTCTTCCCGGACCTCCTGGAGCACCTGGTGAACCTGGTAATCCTGGCAAACCTGCAGAAATATAAAACAAGCAGGTATGAAATTCCATAAGGCCTTTACACCATCTAAGTTGTTTTTGGATCGTGACAAAAATGGTGAGCTAGGAGGTTGGATTTTTGTTAATTAGACAAGTAGCTCGTATCAGGAATTTTCTAACTTGGCAGAACCTGTCTCGATTAAAATGGTTGCATTGAACTCAACCTCAACCCCAGAGATTGGGATTGTGTTGGACCCACTGACTCTGGAAGAAGAGCCCAAATGGCCATGGTGGGCCAGGGAGGTGGCAGCTGATGATGCATGATTCTTAAGGTAGCTGGTTCATTTGCCTGCCTCAGTTCTCTGGAGCTTCACCACTCATGACACCCACCTACTCTCCATGTTTCCTCCATATCCTCAATTTCGCGAACACGCCACTTTCATTGTCATTCACCCAGTAGGCAGAAAAGAATATCACCTTTTCCCAGCTGCTTACAATTCTGATGAAGAATCACCAGAGTCGAAACATTAAGTCTGCATTCTTCCCACAAATGCTCCTGAGCTTCACCAGCACTTTCTATTTGAGGCAGAACAGGACCCCTGCTTAGTTAATGGATCTGTGAGACTTGGAGTTCAGCCGTGCATTAATGGTGAGGCCATCTGGAAAGTATTTCAGTCTAAACAAAATGGTCAGGTGTTACCTATGGAGAAATGGAGGGTGGTGGAGGGGGCTTAAAGCTGAACCAGGGAGACACAGAATTACCAGGGAGGTGATGAAGGGAGCATGCGGGGCATGAAGATGGGATGGGGAATATATAAGCAAAGCCGGTAAGATATTTTGAGTTTATCTTTCAAAGACTCCGGAATTCATACTATGGTTCATGAATCCTCCGCGGGTTCATGAACCACATATCATGGAAACGTTGGACTGACTTTATGAAAATTGTAGGGGCGGAGCCAGTAATGGTTCCTAATGGACCATGTTGGGGCAGAGTGTGGGTTCACTACTAACACATTTCACCCAATCCAGTCAAACTCAGGGGCTCAGGGAATGAAGCTGATAATCCCAGAATCAAGTTCTGCCTGCTCTTTCTTTCAATGACTCTGCAAAATCTAGGTCGCTCACAGAGTTTCTTGCAGAAAAATAGGGAAATTGGGAGAAACAGATTTAATTTTACAGTTATTTTTAGTCAGGTCACTTTAGCATTTCACAATTTCATGTCCTCTTTACTCTCAACTTCAATTATCAAAGACCCTGAAGCCTCTTCAAGCAGCAATGGGCTGGTGCTAACCAATATTCATCTCTCTCTAGAAAGGCACTTAAAATATTATAATCTGTAGAGCTTTGGGTAAAACCATTATAATAGTTTTATGAGCATAAACACTATTAATAAAACCAATTTTCCACACATACAATCTTAATAACACTGAGTTTGCAATCTTCACAGCCAGCTGATGATACACCTACAATTATTGTGACTGCGTTTGGCCATATCCCTCCAAACCTTTTCTATTCAAGAACTTATCCAAATGTCTTTTCGACTTCAGAAATGTGTCTGTATTCATCAATGCTGCATTTCAATCACTGACCACTGTGTAAAAATCTTACCCCTCATGTCCTTTCTAAATCTTTCGCTTCTCACCTTAAGAAATGCCCCCTGGTTTTGAACTCCCCCAGACAAAAGTGAGGACTGCAGATACTGGAAACCAGAGTTTAGATCAGTGTGGTGCTGGAGGTCAGGCAGCATCCGAGGAGCAGGAAAATCGACGTTTTGGGCAAAAACCCTTCAGGGCAGAGGAGATGACCTGGGGATTGCAGTGAGAGAGAGACTCACTGAGATTCTTGTGGAGAGAGGAGGAGAACTTCTTCAAGGTAGGCAATCCTGATGAAGGGCTTTTGCCCGAAATGTCGATTTTCCTGCTCCTCGGATGCTGCCTGACCTGCTGTGCTTTTCCAGCACCACTCTGAACTAAACTTTGAACTCCCCCACCCTAGGGAAAAGACCTTTGTTATTCACCAAATGATTCCTAATATAATCATTACAGTGGCAAAGGAGATTATTCAAGTGCATCAAGTCAGTGCCATCTCTCAGTAGAGCAATACAATCTGTCGCATTTCCTTGTTCTGACCTGTAAGGTTATTTTGTACTACAGCCAATTTGATTTTCTTCAGAAATAATTCATTGTCTTTGTTTCTACCACTCACTTAGCCGTTGCAGATCATTACCGCTCACTGCATAAAAATTCTTCCTCACGTGCTGCTTGTATATCTTGCTAACAGTGAGGAAGGATGTGGCAGGTTACAGCAGGATATAGAGAAGCTGCAGAGCTGGGCAGAAAGGTGGCAAATGGAATTCAATGTAGCTAAGTGTGAGGTGATTCACTTTGGGAAGAATAACAAAAAGATGGGGTACTGGGCTAATGGTCGGATACTTGGTAGTGTGGATGAGCAGAGGGATCTTGGTGTCCATGTACACAGATCTCTGAAAGTTGCCACCCAGGTAAATAGTGCGGTGAGGAAGGCATATGGCGTACTGGCTTTTATTGGTAGAGGAATTGAGTTCCGGAGTCCTGAGGTCATGATGCAGTTGTATAAAACTCTGGTGCGGCCGCATCTGGAATATTGTGTGCAGTTTTGGTCACCATACTATAGGAAGGATGTGGAGGCACTGGAACGGGTGCAGAGGAGGTTTACCAGGATGTTGCCTGGTATGGAAGGAAGATCGTAGGAGGAAAGACTGAGACACTTGGGGCTGTTTTCATTAGAGAAAAGAAGGTTTAGGGGTGACTTGATTGAGGTGTACAAGATGATTAGGGGGTTAGATAGGGTAGACAGTATGAACCTTTTCCCGCGTATTGAGTCGGGTATTACAAGGGGGCATAGCTTTAAATTAAGGAGGGGTAGATATAGGACTGAAGTTAGGGGTAGGTTCTTCACTCAGCGAGTCGTAAGTTCATGGAATGCCCTGCCAGTAGCAGTGGTGGACTCTCCCTCTTTATGGGCATTTAAGCGGGCATTGGATAGGTATATGGAGGATAGTGGGTTAGTATAGGTTAGGTGGGCTTGGATCGGCGCAACATCGAGGGCCAAAGGGCCTGTACTGCGCTGTATTCTTCTATGTTCTAACTCTAAAGCTGTGTCCTTTAGAGTGTGTACCAGCAGCTAATGCTAACAGCAGTATCCCAAAGAACAAGGATCTCACCTGACAATGACCTTGTCAATATCTCGACTAACCATAAACAGTTAGCTGATGACTGTGTCTGGAGCCTTGACAGGAACAGAGTCATTGGTTAAAAGGAAAAGAGGCACTCTACACTTCAGTGATGTGGTAAAGGGCTACATGAATGCAAGGTTTTTCTATCACTATTACAATTTCAAAATCTATTATCAGTGGATAGATGCCTACCTTTTGGACCTGCTGGACCAGGGAATCCAATGCCTGGCATTCCCCTATCCCCTTTTGGTCCCTGGAGTCCTGGTAAACCTGGTTGCCCTGGTTGGCCTGAGTCACCTTTAGAAAGGAAAACATATTTAATACATTATTGAAAGCACATGAATGGCAGGAGAGCTTTTAAAATTATTTTTCCATCATCCCTTTCACAATTTGAAGGACTATGCATGGCTACCAACAAATGAATATATTAACACACCATTGGGAATTAATAAATAAGTAATTTTAACAGAGAGAATCTCATTCCTCAGTGCAACCAAGTCCTTTCACTATGCTACAAACATTATGGCATAATTGCTATCATATAATCCATTTTTCCTACTGACTATGCATTTAAAGCTATCAAATATGGTCAACTCTTTTATCATATTTCTCTTGAAGAGGGTGACAACTACTGAAAGATTGGCAACCTTAAAATATCAAGTGATTCTTTTGAGGTGGCTTGGGTCTAATCAACATTTTAAGCATGAGAAGCATAACAGCGAAAGTGGAGGAGGTCCTTCATCAGGGACATACTGGTGCACACACTTCCAAACGTACTTTCCAATATACTTAACACAAATATGTGTGCCATATGATTGTGTACTGTAGCAAGCAATACTTCTAACAACTCAATCTGCATTCCTGATGAAGGGCTAATGCCCGAAACATCGCCTCGCCTGCTCCTCGGATGCTGCCTGACCTGCTGTGTTTTTCCAGCATCACTCTGTCAACTCCACCTCAATCTTCAAATAGGATGCTTCAAAGTATAAGAGACTTGGCAATGATTGAAGTCAAGTCTCTTCAAAGATCTTGGAATCTCAAAAACCAGATAAGCATTGATAGCAAAGATATTGCAATGAACTATTTGCTGGGTTCTGAGATCATTATGATTGGACAATACAGTTGTGATAGATCAAGAAGCAGGGGCTCACCCACAGATTTGTGTTAAGCATAATTTTGAGATAGTAACCTGGTTGGACTGAAATGAAAACACAGTAATGTAGTCAATCTGTGAAAAATGTCTGCATTTTTCCATTTTTTTCACACCTTACAATGATCTGGCCTTGTACAGTAAAAGACAGGGTAAAATATTGTGACATAGCTCGGGAAAACTCAGTAAACTTTTTCGGCTCAGCTCTGAAAGACTGTGATACAGTCCGCTATGTTGTCAATAAAGTAAGCATATTTTCCACATTTTCCAAAGCTGCTTCATTAAGGACATGTATTGTGTGGGTAATGTCCTGGCATTGCAACACAGCTTCTTAGATTTTCCTATCACTAAAAGCCAAAGCTTTTCAGTGTCATCATGTTGGCGGCACATTCTTTGCTTCATTTTATTCATCATTACATGTTTCATCTTTAGATATTGAATAGCAATGTTGCAAAAGATAGTGTGTAGTACCTCCCCAGACTTTGAACCAAGTGCGCAATTCTGAGTCAGTTGTTAAGACTGGAAAAATAAGGTGGTCAACATTGGGAAAACGTTTCCACCAATGGTTAACAGCAAGATGAGTATTTCTCCATTGAGTTGGAAGGGGTCCATTAACATCTCATTATTACCTATTCTTGTCTCATTTATCAGCAACTTCCTAGTCTCTCACATAGCAGAGAGGAACTAAATAGATTCAATATAAAAGTGGGTACCCAGGCAGCTCTGAGCTTTCACCTTTGCCAGCTGTCTCAACATCACAGGACATGTTCCATGGGTAGCGACTGAGGGCTCCCCATGTACAGATATTGGCATTGGACACAGGCCAGACCTACTTCATCAACATAGCCTTAAACTGTGATTCCTATTAATCGGGAACATTCCATCTGCATTTACTCTGTCTAGTCATGGGCATGTCTAAAAGTCAGAAAACGAATGAACCTCAGCTAAGTCAAAGGATCTGTTGTCAATCTGGATGCACAGGGTGTAGCTCAAGAGCATCATGTGATATCAGGGCAGGGACTTCAACACAGTCAGTCAGCTGCTTGGTGTGTTCACAGTCAGGCATTCTATCCCGTTATAGTCCAGAGCGTGGGCCACAGACAGTCCTGCATGTCTAGTTATTCACCTTTTTCCCACATTGCTGGGCATTCCCTGGGCAGTGCGCACCTCACAGACCAGGGCGGCAACTTCAGATCAGGCTGGCAGGGTCTGGTGCCATTGTCCCATCTGTTATCCTGAGGAACGAGGATGGCCCTCCTATCCATCAGCCCATCCACCACGACTACCAGGACCCTGCTGGTGAAATGGGATGCCAACTTCACTTCCTCAGCTACAACCTTAGAATTGTGCAGCATTGACAATAGCATATCCTTGCCTTCAGCAAACTATCAACAGATGTGATGCACAGTTAGCCTTTAAACATGGACAGAAGTCTCAGAAGTGGTGAGTAGGTCTGTTATCATTGGGCAAAAGGCTGGAGGCTCCCTGTCTTCATTCCTGATGAAGGGCTTTTGCCCGAAATGTCAATTTTCTCGCTCCTCGGATGCTGCCTGACCTGCTGTGCTTTTCCAGCACCACACTAATCTAGATTGTTGTTGTTGGGTGTGAGTTAGTACAGGAGCAGCATCATCGAGGTGTGATTATTGAAATTAGCAGCAGAGATAACTGATAACATAGAGGGAAACTCTCCATGAAACCCACTGAGGTGACCTTTGGTAATTTTCAGCGCAGTAAAACAGTTTGGTTCCATCAGCATTAGAAATGTTTTTTGGTGCGTTACTGTCAGGACACAGGCAAGACCATTTTGCAGCCAATCATCTGTCATTGCCATTGTAACTGTCCCTTGTGCACTGCATCCTGTGCAGAAGATGTTGCCATGCCTTCTCCTGAATTGGCCCAACCACTCATTGCTGAGGTAAACATCTTGTGGTCCGAATCCCTTCCCTGCAGTATTGTACAGGAGGTGAGAACATTCTCTGCTCAAGCTGCCATGGACCATGTCAGCAAGGCTTCTTCAATGGCAGTAAAGGCAGCTGTTCTTACTTGCTGGAGAGGTTGCCTGCTTGACAAACTGTTCAAGATATTTAGCTTCCAAATGCTTGACAAGGTTTACCTCCCCCTCTTTAGCGACACCCATTATTCATTTTACAGCACAGATTTCCATTTGCTGTATCAACTTCACTCTGTCTCCAATCAGAAACATTTTTAACTAGCATAATTCCCCCCCCTAGTTAATTTGTCCTGGCAAAGTATGCACAAGTAGGGACAAAGTTCTTCATGTTGTACAGACAGCTGAAGCATCTTACCTGGGCGACCTGCCAATCCAGGTTCACCTGGTATCCCTGGTGGACCTCTTGGACCAGGCTCAGAGACTGTTTGACCAGAATCACCTTTAGCACCTGGACAGAATGGCAAAGGATTAATGATGGTTCCCACAAACACCAAGTGCGATAGAACATTAGACAACTCTGCATGGGCTAAAAAGCACTAACAACTCATGATCGCTGAAAAGGTGGTGGACACTGTCACCATGCATAATTTAATAAGGAATTTTGATTGGTACTTGACAATAAGGGAGTTACAGAGTCTGGGCAAAAATGGAGTATGGAGCTAACTACTCTATCATGATAGTCATGATAGTCCAAATTATCTCAACATGAGCTCTGTGATCTCAGGTGAAGTTTTTAGAAAGTTGGAACAAATTAAAGATGCTTGGCAAAAATAAAAACATGAGCAATCATGCAGTAAGTGATTTGTGTTTGAAGTCAATGTCTGATAACATGGTGGATTTTGATTCAAAAAGGCATTTGGAAAAATTAATTGAAAGAGAAAACATTTCAAAGATATAGGGTAAGAATACGGGACTGCTGCAAACTTGATGGATTAAATGGCCTCCTTCCAGAGGGTAATGAATCTGTGGAACTCATTGTTGCAGAGGGCTGTGGAGGCCAAGTCATTCTATATACTTCAGACAGAGATAGATCGGTTCTTGATTTGTAAGAGGGTCAAAGGTTACAGGGAGAAGGCAGGAGATGGGGGTTGAGAAACATATCAGCTGTGATCCGATGGTGGAACAGACTGGATGGGTTAAATGGCCTAATTCTGCTCCTATATATTGTAGTCTTAAGCTATTGTATAATGATTTCATGAATTTGGCTAACAATACCAAATAAGTTGGATCCCAACACACACTGGTTACATTAGTCAGAGAAAGGGGTGCATCAATATTTGAATACTGCATGATTTTGCTCAAAAGAGAGTTAAGGAGTTACAGTTGGTTTAATTCAAAGGTTTAAAATGTTTTATTAATAAGTGATAGTTTGAGTACAGCACAATCAGAATAGACAGCAGACATAACACCCAAGGCTGGTGTCAAGTTTTAATGGTGACGAGATCACATGTGTAGCATTCATTGGTCCTGTTGTGTGCTGGAACAATTCCTTCTTTAAGCTGATAAAATGTTGAGTTAAAGCTTGTAAATCCTGAATAATTCCCTCCCTTTGTCCACCTTCCCATTCAGTTGACTAAATATCAAGGGGCAGCTGGGAATGGTGAGACCTTTATCACAGCCTCCTTTTCCCTCTGAGATCACCTTGTAGCAAGAATATCTTGTTCCTTTCGCAAGTACAGGCTCTATCCTGTCAGGGACAAGAATGTCTTCATAACGGCCTGTGCCTGAAGGAGCTGTGTGCCCAATATAACACCCATCTAGAGGATGTTGGACAATTGACTGCCTTTAATAAGTTTCTCAACTTGGCACAGGGAGACAAACTGAAGGCTAACAGATCACAACCATTTAACACAACCATTCCTCTCAAACTGCTTTTTTCTTATGTTAGTAAATGCAGCATTTTATTAAAGCACCTACCTTGAGAAGGAAATAATCATGGATTTCTCACAAGCTATTTCTAAGTTATGAGCTCATTTTCCTAATCTTGTAATTGAGAATGTGTCTAACATAGCAGAATGAAGTTAATTAGATATTGTTGACTTACCTGGAGCTCCAGGGGCTCCAGGGCGACCTGATACTCCCTGAGCACCTTTCTCCCCTGGATAGCCTGGTGGACCAAATCCTGGTGGGCCTGGGGGACCTCTCTCTCCTGGAAATCCAATTGGGCCTGGATCTCCAGGGAGTCCGATTGCTCCTTTGAAGGCCAAGCCACCCTAAAAAAGTTCCATGTACTTATTAATACCGAGGGGAGGTAGAAGATTCCACCTTCCACAGTCAGCACATTCCACAAAAACAAAAATCTGAACATCCATTTATTTGCAATACAAATCACAAAAGCTTTCAAGTAATGATTAAAATTAAGGATTATCCACTTTATTACAAAAGCATGCTGATTATCTCTATTTTGGGCAGCACGGTGGCTCAGTGCTGCCTCACAGCGCTAGGGTCCTGGGTTCGATTCCCGCCTCGGGCAACTGTCTGTGTGGAGTTTGCACATTCCCCCCTTGTCTGCTTGGGTTTCCTCTGGGTGCTCTGGTTTCCTCACACAGTCCAAAGATGCGCAGGCCATGCTAAATTGCCTATAGTGTTCAGGGATTGTAGGTTAGGTGCATTAGTCAGAAGTGAATGCAAAGTAGTAGAGCAGGGGAATGGGTTTGGGTGGGATACTCCTCAGAGGGTCGGTGTGGTCTTATTGGGCTGAAGGGCCTGTTTCCACACTGTAGAGTTTCTAAGATACTTAACTCAAAACCCTTCAAGTGTATGTTGATTATTTCCCTCAATTAATGTTTCTCTTACCCTCTACTGATGTTGAACAGAGCTTTGAAAGTCTCTAGATATAGTAAGAGTAGTCTGCCATCCAGCTCCAGATAGCTGTCTTTTCAGTAGCATTTCAGTAGCGGCGATGCGCACCAACTATGAGACAGACTACAGAAATTCACCAGAGATCCTGCAACAATACCTCCCAATCCCACAAACTCTTCCAGCTGGAAGGACAAGGGCAGCAGATACATGGGAACATCACATGTGAGTTCCTGTTCAGGCCATTCACCATTCTGACTTGAAAATATATTGTTGATCCTTCAGTGTCGCTGGGTCAAATTCCTGGAATTCCCTCCTTAACGATGCCATCAATCCCCATATCCCATGTGTGAAGAAGAAAAGAGTTTTGGAAACATGCCTTGATGGCAATAGTGTGCTGAAAATCCAAATCCGCAGGCAGTTTTCGAGGAGCAAATGTTTGAGCCAGCACAACCACAGGAAATTGATGGTCAGGAAAACACAAACTGACCCACCAAGCCTATCCATATCACAGTGGCTCGTGCACCATGAAGAGATACATCTTTACCTCTTAAACCTCCGCTGCACACTTCACTTCTGTAGCCTGTACTCACCTGGAATATGGCAAAAAGGGAAATGCCCAATGGGCAATAAAGTAAAAAGAAAACCTCTGTTCATCAAAACTAAGACCATAAGACATTGGAGCAGAAGAAGTAAGCTTTTTGTCCAATCATATCTGCTTTTATATTCATTGAAAACATGGCTGATGAGATCATCCCCAACATGATTTTGCTGCCTTGACCTCATAACCCTTGATTCTCCTACTAATTAAAAATCTGTCAATCACAGCCTTGAACTTAAACCAACCTCAAAGGATCTCTGTGGTAAAGAATTCCATCAATTCACTAACTTCTGAGACAAGAAATTTCATCTCATCTCTGACTTCAATGGGTGACCCCTTACTCTATGTTTATGCCCTATGACCTCGACTCTCTTGCTAAGGGAAACAACCTTTCCACATCTACCCTGTCAAGTAATTGATGAGTATTCTATTTTTTAATAAGGGTGCCTCTCATTCTCTAAAATCCATTGGTTACAGGCCCAGCATACCCAACCTCATATGACAATCCCTCCTTGCCTGGATCAATCAAGTGAAACTTCTCCGAACTGCCTCCAATGCCTGTATATATTTCCTTAAATAGGGGGCTCATAACTGTTCACAGTATTATAATGCAGTCTGACCACTGCACTGTATAGTTTTAGCAGAACCTCCTTATTTTTCTACTCCCTTCCTTCCAGAACAAAGATCAACAGTCCATTTGACTTCCCTATTACCTGATGAACACTGATGTTAGCTTTTTGTGATTCATACAATGGAGACCTCCAAATCCTTCTATGCTGTAGCTTTCTACAGTCTTTTTCCATTCAAATAACATTCAGTTCTTTAATTTTTCTTGCCAAAGTGCACACCCTCATAGTTTTCCACATTATATTCCACTTGCAATGTCTTTGTCCCCTCATTTAATCTGTCTGTATTCCCCTATAGACTTGATGGGCTGAATATTACGTTTTTATGGCGACATGCAAGTTGTGTTGGGTTTTTTGAAGTGTTTCTTGTTGTGAGGCCAAGTTTTACCACCTTTTCTTATAAAATATATCCCATTAGTTACCTACCCTGCACCTATGGCATCCTTTTCATCCAATTCAAGCCCCATCCTAATGCACACCATTCTTGGAACAACTCACTTCTGCCCCATTGTTCTAGAATTGAACAGCACCTCTGGCACTAGTGTTATCTTTAAAAGGCTGTTGCACACCTCCGTGAGTCCAGAGCTTCCCTGCAGGATTCCTGACAGTTACTCCAGACAGGAAGAGTTCATCACCCCACTTTGTGGGCAGGGCCCTACTGGATGAGGTGGTGTACAGGTGGGATTTCCTATTTCCCAAGGAGCAGCAGATTACATCAGAGCATGCTAAGGTCACCCCAAATTGCCTCCTAGGTCAACACTTTTCTTAGTTGAAATTTTATTGCTGGAACAGCACAGCAGGTCAGGCAGCATCCAGGGAACAGGAGATTCGACGTTTCGGGCACAGGCCCTTCTTCATTCCTGAAGAAGGGCCTGTGCCCGAAACGTCGAATCTCCTGTTCCCTGGATGCTGCCTGACCTGCTGTGCTGTTCCAGCAATAAAGTTTCAACTTTGATCTCCAACATCTGCAGACCTCACTTTCTCCTCCAATACTTTTCTTAGAATCCCAACAGTGTGGAAACAGGCCCTTCGGCCCAACAAGTCCATACCAACCCTCCGAAGATTACCCCACCCAAATTCATTACCCTACATTGACCCCTGACTAGTGCACCTAACCTATGCATCTCTGAACACATGGGCAATTTAGCATGGCTAATTTACCTAACCTGCACATCTTTGGATTGTGGGAGGAAACCAGAGCACCCGAAGGAAACCCACGCAGACACAATGAGAATGTGCAAGCTCCACACAGACAGTCGCCTGAGGCTGGAATTGAACCTGAGTCTCTGGCGCCGTGAGGCAGCAGTGCTAACCACTAAGCCACCGTGTCACTGTGTCAGCCAATTGGCGGAATGTCCAGCAACCTAGGAAGAAGGTCAACAACCTTCCTAATGCCACCAGAATGAGTGCCACCATCTCCTCTCTGATACCTGTCACCCACTCGATCTCTGCTACCGCACTCATCTCCTCTTCAGGCTCATGCTCTATCATACTCACTACTGTCTGAAATATCTTTCCACAACTGCTGTCATCTATCTCAACCCTGATAACACTAACCCTGTAGGTCCTCTGTGCTCCCTACTCACTCTCTCAGGGCAAATTCCTAAAATTAACATCTGTGCCATCCACTTTCATCTGCTATGGTACCACCCTCTCTCTTATTCCAGATGGAAATTGACACCATCCCCCTCCCTTCTCTGCCCCCCCCTCCATCAGGGAAGACAGAGTCAAGTCAGGTGATAGGCTGCAGGGCATATAGCTCCTCGTCTGTTATCAGAACTGTATCCTGAATCTGACCACCTCAAACGGCTGACCCTGTCCATGTCCCTCATGATTTTATAGAGGTTTAAAAAATCATGAGGGGCATAGATAGGATAAATAAACAAAGTCTTTTTCCTGGGGTGGGGGAGTCCAGAACTAGGGTGAGAGGGGAAAGATATAAAAGGGACCTAAGGGAAACTTTTTCACACCGCGAGTGTTGAATGTATGGAATGAGCTGCCAGCTGAAGTGGTAGACATTGGTACAATTGCAACAGTTAAAATGCATCTGGATGGGCATATGAATAGGAAGGCTTTACAGGGATATGGGCCAAGTGCTGGCAGGTGGGACTAGATTGGGTTGGGATACCTGGTTGTCATGGATGAATTGGACTGAAGGGTCAGTTTCTGTGCTGTACATCTCCATGTCTCTGACTGACTGAGTGAACCCCAGGACTGTTATCAGAGGCTGCCCTTGACTTATTTGGGAACCTACTTGCCGAAGACTATTTCTATTGACTTGACTGATGACTCTGACAACTATGACACGCTTGCCGGCTTGGTTTGTATCATAATGCATGGCAATACAGCAGTCCTATGCATCTGGCTGATGGGGAGAAACATAAAAAGTCAAGACAAAACAATGCAATACAGGGATGCTGTGAGCATTCGGGTAGGCTCAGAGTGAATGTGTGACCGTATGCCAACAGCCAGGAGGTGGCCCAACCCATGAACTGGGTGCATGTCCTAAGCACAGCACCCTTCCTGCAATATTACAAGGATAGTTGCTGGTACTGCCCAAGATGTCGCTTTGCAGTGCAGAAGTGGCCTGCAAGTGGATCAGAAATGTGCCATATAGGCTGTTAGAGGCTGGCACATGTCGGAAGCCAATGTTGGTTAACACGGGGTACTTGTGGCTGGTATCTATGATGGAGCATGGTGTACAGTGTCTAACATAGTCTTTGAAGCAAGTAGTAAGCTGATTGCCAAGTACCCACTCTAACTTCCAACTGGAGAATTCTCAGTCTCTGGTTTCTTTGGCACATTGAGTAGCTAAACATTAATGAGACAAGTTATGGCATTAATAAGGCAAGCTGTAATGCCGCTTAGTTGGCAACTCACCACTACCTCGTGAGGAACTCACCTTATTGCTGGCAAATACATAAAAGATGGTGTGATGTTTTTTGAGATAAGCCTCATTGGACTAATCACACTATTCTGCCACAAATCACCCATGTCATTCGGCCCCTGATGAGTCGCTACCCTTTGTGTCATCTACACTACTCGCTTTCCCACTTTTTCCATGAGATGACATGGATTATGCAAGAACTGCTCCAGCTTTGTTTCAAAGACATACTGAACTCATGACACCAGACTGTGGTATGTTTCTGAGACTCATTACTCTTTGGGAAAAGAACTGCTTAATATTCAAAATATTCCGACTCTTAACTTGTTTAAACTCATGCCTTCCCTAATAGTATTAACCTGGAATAATCTACCAAAATGGATAGCATCAAGCCCTTTAGCAGTTTTCTACACCTCTACCAGGTTGGCTGTAAGTTCATGTTTTTGTAAACTAAATAGCCCAAAATCGCTAAATCTCTTTGAATAGTTAAATTTCTATAAGCCGGGAATCATTTTTGCAGCTCTCTAATGGATCTTGACCAAGACCTTTATATATATCCACCATGTAGGAGAACAGTCAAAGATACTCAATTATCCTCCCCTGACATAGCAGATCATTGTTAGTCACTTTCTTTAAGAAATCTGTACTGAAGTAGCAGAATAATTACTCACAGGTACACCTTTAGGACCAGGTGAACCTGGCAGGCCGTTTCTTCCTGGGGTGCCATCTAATCCTGGAAGTCCTGGGGATCCTGGGAAACCAGGATTCCCTCGATCACCTTTTGGGCCTGGAAAGCCAAAGCCGTCTCCACGGTCACCTTTTGGGCCACGGGCTCCTGGAAAACCAGGAGGGCCTGGCAAACCCTAGAAATGGGAAAGACAGAAAGACTGGCTGTGAAGTAAGATACTTCCATTAAGAACTGAAAATGCTCTTTAATGGCCAGAGGATTATTAACCAAAGCCTTAGATTTTCAAAATGTATATGACTGAATTGAGGAAATTTAAAACATGCATCCAAGATCAAATTCAAAGAAAGCAAGGGAGAAGGGGAACATAAGTAATGCACAAAGGTGCAAATCCTTTTATTTTTAGAGGCCATAACACTCTTTATTGATCTTTGACTATAGGTCTCTAGCCTGGAGCCCATATTGTCAATTAGGTCAGCCAGTGGACATCTAGTGTTACCATGATAGGCAATGAAGATCCATTCTACATCTTCTCCTCCCCCAGCACTTACAGGCGGTCCCAAAGTTCCAATTGGACCAGGTAGCCCACGATCTCCTTTCATTCCTGGCAATCCTGGTTGACCTGAAATCCAAAAGCAGACACCTACTAGTTTCTACACAAAAGCTACACAACAGTTGAAATAGTCAGATAGACGAGAGACGATGCATTGATCGA
>NC_057724.1:61440689-61504110 GCF_004010195.1 Chiloscyllium plagiosum
ACAGCCAGAAATTTTTCCCGTCCTCCATCTTGGATGATTTCCTTACTTTAGCAGCACAACAAAACCAAGAATATTCTAATACACAAGTTCCTCGTTGCTCTGATGTCGTACCTGGAAGTCCATGTGGTCCTGGAGGTCCTGGTAGACCAGTAGCTCCATTGCCAGTACCAAAACAGTTAAAGCATGTGTCTCCCTTATCCCCTATCAAGTCAAAGGGGGAAAAGAGAGTGTTAATAATGTGTAAAAGCTATTGAAACCTCTGGATCTCTAAAATCTTCTATCACATCATAGATAATTCTCTGAAGTAAATGAAATGGTTAAGTGTGTGAAATTTTCATACATTGTTCTTTTTAACTATGAGGAACACCATGCAGTTGGATTAGAGATTCTCTATTTATGACACTTGGGTTACATGTAGCGATACATTTTGAACTACTGGATGAAACATATTTAGTTACTGATGGCGTGATCAATTTGAGGTGGCATATTAAAATGATTTCAAAAGGAACATGTTGCACACTATTAAAGGGCAATAGTACTGATTTGCTAAATAGTCCTGCTGGCAAAACCTATACAAACCATGAGTTCAAGACACTCAGCTTAAGCATATCATTGTTTTAATGTTTCAGATTCTGATCCCTCTTCCTTCATATCTGTATGATTTTTGAACAATGAACTTTATTGATAGATGCACATATTATTAACAAATAGGCCCTTCATTTGATAAAGGTGGCAGCAAATTCAATGAAAGAAATAAAATACTTAATTTATACCATGTACAAGTTGTGATTACTTTCCTGAATCATCAGTGAATACACAGTGACATAATATTTAACCAATTGTAGATTGTGCTAATCCAAAGCAAACAAAAATAATTCCCATTATGGAATGGACAATCACAGCTCCAATCATGAGGAACTGCTTAGAGCTGCTGGCCATAATGCAGTATGGTAAAACATGCTAATAATGTCAAGGTCGCAATGCAATCCCTGTACTGGCCAACATTGTTGGTTTCCAAGCCCAAGGAAGTGGCAGCATTGTAGCAATGTCACTGGATTAGTAATCTAGAAACCAATGCCAATGTTCTGGAACATGGGTTTGAATCCCACCATGGAATATGACTGTAACAGATGGTGAAATCTGAATTCGGTAAACAGCCAGACCAAGGGCAAACATGTAATTGCTGCTAGTTGTCTGTAAAATACCCGGTAATTCACTAATGTCCTTCGAGGAAGGAAATCTGTTGTCCTTACCTGGTCTGGCTGACATGTGACTCCTGACCCACAACAAAATAGTTGACTCTTACTAGCCCACTGGGCAATATGAGATGGGCAAAAAGTCTAGCCTAGCCAATGACACCTGCATCCCAGGAACACACAAAATATAATAAATATTATCCATGCATTTCTAACACAGTAAAAACAACAGTAGCTTGATATTACTCCTACAGGTGGATCACAATCAAGGGACATAATCACCAATGTTCACAAGTTCTAGAAATATAGCAAATTGGGCAATGCTTGGGTACGCCTGTTTGTAAACTGCATTTTACTTTTACTGCATAGTGTCCAACTATAGATTGGTGTGACCTGATGTGGTAAATACAGTCTTTCTATGGTAGAAGCTGACTGATCAGAACAATGCAACATGTGCATAGGAAAGTCTTACCTTTCAGTCCTCTCTCTCCTGCAAAGCCAGGTGCTCCTGGTAAACCTGGTGGTCCTGGCTGCCCTGGCTGACATTGCAACCCAATGCCTGGACCTAAATAAATTAAAGGATTAATTTGAAACTACTGTTGCACTGAAAATTCATGAAGCAGACATTTCATAGATTTGACAGCCAAACCTATGTAACTCATTTTAGGATATGAACTGTATCTTACAAGTTGCGTTGTAAGGAACTGTCTGGTAAAATGTGTAAATTGGCTTTCAATCACCAATTATAATATTATAAAAATCGCACAGAGGCTCTAGAGAAGGGTTAAAAACATGATTTGCAAGAATAATACAGATATGTAATAACAGTCAAGAACAGGCTGAGTTGGGAGGTCGGGTCATTTGACCCAAAACGTTAACTCTGATTTCTCTTCACGGATGCTGTCAGTCTTGCTGAGTTTTTCCAGCAATGTCTATTTTTGTCTAAGGACAGGCTGGGTTGTTAAAACATGATGAATTACCAAATAGTGTCATTGAAAATTTGGAAAAATTTGACAGGTGTTTGCAACTGTAAAGGAGAGAAAACCCAGTGGCAATTAATCGAAGATCACCACTGAAGAATCAATTTGGGAACTGATGAGGAACTTGCTACTGCAGGAAGTGATTGAAGTGAACACTGTTGATACATGTAAGGGGAAGCTGGATAACATAAGGGGAGAAGGGAATAGAGCGAAATGCTCACACAGTTATTTAAGGACTGGAAGAGGTTTAAATCACAGTGACCTTGGTAGCTCTACCATAAGTTACAGGAAAATTTGCAACTTGCCCCACACAACTTTCTGAAGTTTCACACTGTTTTATTGCTGGCTGCATTTCTTGTTTAGAGACCTCTTTCAAGTCTGGTTAGATGTTTCGTGCAGCAGGTAATAGATCTGATGTTCCTTTCCTTTAGTCAAAACTATTGTACTTCATTGAAGGCAAAGATGTTAGTTGCCTTCAATGTTTCTTGGCATATTAAATCATTCATCCTTCTCAAAAAGAAGTGTCATATTTTTCCTGATGAAGATTCATGATCAGCAATCAATGGGATATTATTACAAGATGGAACTTTCATCAGGTTTCTTCCATTGTAATTTTACACATAAAACATGTCAACATAAGAACACAGGACTTAGGAGCAGGAGAGGGCTATTTGGCCCTTCTCGCCTGCTCTGCCTTCAATAGATTACATTACATTACATTTACATTACATTACATTACAGTGTGGAAACAGGCCCTTCGGCCCAACAAGTCCACACCGCCCCGCCAAAGCGCAACCCACCCATACCCCTACATTTACCCCTTACCTAACACTACAGGCAATTTAGCATGGCCAATTCACCTGACCTGCACATCTTTGGACTGTGGGAGGAAACCGGAGAACCCGGAGGAAACCCACGCAGACACGGGGAGAACGTGCAAACTCCACACAGTAATAATACAGTAGTTGATCTGGTTGTTGTCTCAACACTATTTTCCTATCTGCGCTCCATAACCTTGGACTCCTTTGTTTATCAAAACATCATCCATTAGCTGGCAGCATTATCACCCCCTTGCCAGAAAGAACTGTCTTCAAGTCTCACTATGAGACACATCTAAACTGACTAACCGGTGCCCACACCACTTCCCTCACCTCAGTCCAAGGCCCCAAGGGATCCTTCCACATCATGAGAAATTCATCTGCACCTCTACCAATATCATCTACTGCATCCGGTGCACCCAGTATAGTCTCCTCTACACTGGGGAGAGAGGACGCTTTCTTGCGGATCGTTTCAGAGTACATGTCTGGGACCCCCGCACCCACCAATCCCACCGCTGAACACTTCAACACCCTCTCTCACTCCGTTAAGAACATGCAGGTCCTGGGCCTCCTCCGCCGCCAAACCGTTACCACCCGACGCCTGGAGAAGGAACATCTCATATTCCGCCTTGGGACCCTGCAACCACACAGGATTATTGTGGATTGCAACAGCTTCCTCATTTCCCCTCCCCATACATTATCCCAATCCCAAGCCTCCAACTAGGCACCATCCTCCTGACCTGTCCATCACTCCCCCTCTGACGTATCACCTTCTCCCTCACCTTCATCCATCTATTGCTTTCCCAGCTACCTCCATCCCATTTATCTCCCAGCCCCGACCCATAAGCCTCTTTCCTGATGAAGGGCTTATGCCCGAAATGTCGATTCTCCTGCTCCTCAGATGCTGCGTGACCTGCTATGCTTTTCCAGCACCACACTCTCGACTGTGATCTCTAGCATCTGCAGTCCTCACTTTCACCAAATCTAAACTGATGCTTTAGTGCAAGAATGAAGGGTGTTGCCCTGTCAAGAGTTAGAAATTATGCTAAACTTAAGCTCCAGCTGCCTGTTTAAGCTGACATAAATGATCACATGGGATTATTTAAAGAGGAGAGCGTCTTTGAACAGTCAACATCATCCACAAATTGGTCATTTTATGCAAAATAATCTCTTGTTTTGAAATTGAGCAGTGAATGTAGAATATAACTGATTGTGAGTGCCAACAGGATGCCCTGAATATTGACTATCTGAAAATACAACTGTTGTCTTCTCCAGAGGAAATATTTCTTTATGTGGATCTGGTGTGGAATGTATATAATTACTTATTTTAGCCCATGTGTGACTAATAATAACGATGTATGTAAATTTACCTAAATGCCCTGGTAGACCAGGAGGGCCTGGAGGACCACTGGGACCTGGACGACCAATTGCTCCTTGTGGACCGGGCAGTGCAAATCCAGGAACGCCTTCTTCCCCTTTCTGACCTCTTTCACCTGGGAAACCCGGGGTGCCTGGTGATCCTATACTGGGCTGACCTGGTATAAATGATGAGAGGAAAAAAAACAGGTTTAATTTTCACAGTGTCAAAAAAATCTTTTGATCTCCATCTTGAATATGTTCAGCCACTAAATATCGAGAGCCTTTTGGGGTATAAAACTGTAAACTGTGTGAAGGAATTTGTCCTCTTTTCAGTCTTAAATGCTGATCTCTTATCCTATGGTAGTGACTATAGAGTTTACGCTAAGGGAGCCATCTTCAGGTCATGCTATCAAGAAGCGTAAAGTTGAGAAAATGGAGTTAGTACCAATTAGCACTGATCTAAATGGATGGCAGAGCAGACTGAAGGAGCTGAATGATCTACTCTTACTCCTATTGTTGTACTGATGCCAATCTGCATTCAGAACAGCAAGTGATGCCACGCTCCTTGGATGTGTTAAAATGTGAAGCCAATTGTACCAAACATGTTCTAATCTCCTTTCTCAGTAGGCCCAGGTTCCTACTGGAAATTTAGGATTTGCAAATCTGAATGGTCCTCACAATGTAGCTAGTGGCAAAACAACAGATTCTGTTTTGTTTGATGTTACTAAGTACTCACTGGAAAACAAAGTTGAGAACAAAAAGAATTCAGATCATTTAGTGGATAAATTTTAAAGTCTTGTGTTCTACCAGATCTGAGCATATCTTGACATGGATCTCAGCTTCAGTGTTGATGGGATTGTCTATGGCTGGCAGGAATGATTTGTTCTTTGTTTGAAAGTGTTAGTGTCATCAGCTTCTAGCTTTTTCAGTTAAGCATGTGACAACCATTAGAGTTTGCATGCACTCTTTTAAGTATGAGTTGGGAAAGCAAGAGATGTGCCTTTTCAAGGAAATGTCCCAATGATTGCTGTATCTCACCTGGAGGACCTGGTTGTCCTGGTATCCCTGGAAGCCCTGTAAGAAAAGAACCAACAGGATAGTACACAGTCATTTTGAAGGAAAACTTTCAATGGGAAGAATATGCATGCTTTGCAGTATTAAAAATGTTTAGTAACCTGGGGGACCTCGATCGCCTTTTTCTCCAGAAGCACCTGGAAAACCTGGGTCACCTTTTTGTCCAATTGTAACACCCGGTCGTGGAAATGTCTGCAACAAAAAAAATTGCAATAATTAACAGCAATACTGCATGAAGATTTAAGAATTTAGCAACCCAATGTCATCAGCTGGAGTGAATGATATCATGGGTTAAATGCAGCAACAGTGTTACCCCAATAAATGTGCGTGAAAATTATATTTTGCTGCTTCTAACAAAAGTTAATCAACTGTCTAAACTTCTGTGGTGACGTACGAAGTGAGGATTCAGTCAACTTCTCACATTTTCTATTGGTTCAGCTGGACCTTTCTTCCAACCATTTGGAAAGAACTTAATCCACATTGTTATACTAGTTGCAACATTACAAGATCTTGAAATGATTCCCTGGGGTAGACAGACAGACTGCACTTTTCGTTGATATTGGGATAGAATGTGCATGATGTCAATGTATTATTTAGGTGTCTTTTTGGTTATTTTTCATTCAGTCAGGGTCTCTCTGGCTGGGCCAGCATTCATTGCCTGTTCCTGGTTGCCCCTGAGAAGGTGTGTCGGGCTGTTTCTTGAACCACTGCAGTCTGTTCTGAGGGTAGATCCACAATGCCATTAAGGGGGGAATTGTAGGATTTTGTCCCAACAGCGTTGAAGGAACGACATTATATTTCCAGGTCAGGATGGCGAGTTAATTGGTGGGGAACTTACAAGAGAGAGGCAATGGGCTAGTGGCATTATTGCTGGATTTGTATTCTAGATTTCCAGGTAATGTTCTGGGGACCTGGTTTTGAATTCTGTCACAACAGTTCATGCAACTTGAATTCAGTAAAACATCTGGAATGGAATCTAATGGTGGACAGCGAAGAGGGTTCCCTCAGATTACAACAGGATCTTGACCAGATGGGCCAATGGGCTGAGAAGTGGCAGATGGAGTTTAATTCAGATAAATGCGAGGTGCTGCATTTTGGGAAAGCAAATCTTAGCAGGACTTATACACTTAATGGTAAGGTCCTAGGGAGTGTTGCTGAACAAAGAGACCTTGGAGTGCAGGTTCATAGCTCCTTGAAAGTGGAGTCGCAGGTAGATAGGACAGGGAAGAGGCGTTTGGTATGTTTTCCTTTATTGGTCAGAGTATTGAGTACATGAGTTGGGAGGTCATGTTGTGGCTGTACAGGACATTGGTTAGGCCACTGTTGGAATACTGCATGCAATTCTGGTCTCCTTCCTATCGGAAAGATGTTGTGAAACTTGAAAGGGTTCAGAAAAGATTTACAACGATGTTGCCAGGGTTGGAGGATCTGAGCTACAGGGAGAGGCTGAACGGACTGGGGCTGTTTTCCCTGGAGCGTCGGAGGCTGAGGGGTGACCTTGTAGAGGTTTACAAAATTATGAGGGGTATGGATAGGATAAATAGGCAAAGTCTTTTCCCTGGGTTTGGGGAGTCCAGAACTAGAGGGCATAGGTTTAGGGTGAGAGGGGAAAGATATAAAAGAGACCTAAGGAGCAACCTTTTCACGCAGAGGGTGGTACGTGTATGGAATGAGCTGCCAGAGGATGTGGTGGAGGCTGGTACAATTGCAACATTTAAGAGCCATTTGGATGGGGATATGAATAGGAAGGGTTTGGAGGGATATGGGCCGGGTCCTGGCATGTGGGACTAGATTGGGTTGGGATATCTGGTCGGCATGGACGAGTTGGACCGAAGGGTCTGTTTCCATGCTGTACATCTCTATGACTCTATGACTCTAATGGTGACCAAGAATCCATTGCTGATTATTGCAAAACACCATTTTTTCACTGAGGTCCTTTAAGGAAAGAAACTGCTATCCTTAACTGATCTGGCCTACATGTGACTCCAGACCCACAGCAATGTGGTTGATTCTTAACTGCAGCCTGTGATAGGCTATAAGTTCTGGCTTAGCCAGCAATACCCTCATGCTACAAAAAAAAAGTGGCATTCCCCTTATAGATGGAAGTGTCCAATATTTTGGAAGGTGCAGTCTATGGAACTCTGGTGAATTTTTGCAGTGCATCTTGTAGATGGATGAACACTGCTGCTACTGAGCATCAGTGGTGGAGGGAGTGAATGTTTGTGGATGTGGTGCCAATCAATTGAGCTACTTTGTCTTGGGTGGCTTGGATTTGGATTCTTGAGTGGGAGTTTTGTGAGAATAAGTTTTTTTTTAACAGGTCAGAATGTCATTTGGAACGATGACTTACATGCATAATTTCCAAGAAAACATGATGCTGCAGTTAAATGCTTGGCTTGACCCCTGTACTGGTAATGCAAGGAATGTTTGTACTGCTGAGTTTATAACTGATCAGAAAACCACCAGCACAGCTTTTGAGTTCATTTCAGAAGATTCAGGAGTTCTGTTCAGGAGGGAGAACAATTTGTTACTAGCAGATGAATCAAGCTTTCATTTCAGGGAGCTGGTCACTGTAACTGAAAGGTTTAGTTTGTAGAGCCTTCTTAGAATTGAGAGCATTTCATCCTTCAGAATTCTGAAAGGTTATTGCAGTAGACTTGGGAAGGAATCATAAAACTGTCTCAGCATTCCAACGAAAAGGAACTGGGATGAGTCATTTAAATTAAATCTTAAAGAGCTGAGATAGCAGTGAAATCTCTCTGGAATTAAATATCTGTAAAAAGATAGTTTTGTGGAAAAGGCAGACATGTTGTTTTGCTGTTTATGTTAAGATCTTTCAAACTATCCTATTTTTACAACCTTGACCCTTTAAAGTTGTTTTGCAAAATAAACTTACTCTCTGTTGTTAAAGAATATTTGTAACCTCTTGGGAATATTTCAGTGACTAACCACCATAGCAGAGAACTGCAAAAGTTAACCATACGATTGATCAAGCCAGGTTTTATTCTGTGATCTGACTTGTCCATATTACCACCAGCTAGAATCATAATAATATTATTAATGAACCCTTTGCAGGTCAGATAGGTTGCAGCATGTGTACCTACCCTGGAGGATGAATGGAGTCTGTGTAGCACTGCTAGCTGTGACACTAGGCCAATTAATTCCTCTTCATATAAACAGTGTTCACTGCCTCAGAGCAACACCCGACCTTGCTGCATTAAAAGTAGACCTTTCTGCACTCAGTGTAAATCTGTCAAATTGCAAGCAATTCTCTGCTGCAGGTTTGTGACCCATTAGTATCTGCTCTTGCAACTGAAGAAGAAAAGGTCACAAAACCCATTACCCTGAGCCAGACTTAAATGCAGATTCTGGAAATGAAAAGGTACTTTATTAGACCAAAATTCCTACACTCTCATTTCTCTCTTTCGGTTTATATCGCATCCTTGAAAACTGAAGGTTTGCTCATCCTGCTTTATGCTACATTTTCATTCCGGTGCTTGGTAGATGGTCTCAGCAACTATCTCTGAAACTATAGAGACCAAGCTCAATCCTTTAGTGATACTCTGCACTACACGCTAGCTTACTGGGCTCACTGGCCTCGCTGCTCTTGGATTTTGTGTAACAGAATAGAAATATTTCTAATAGCTGCTAAAATACTCGCACCAGTTGCCACTGCTTCTAATTTATAACATAAATTTGATCATTTATTTGGTAATTGATAAGTTGAATATGATTGATAAATGGTGTATCCTTGCATGAATTTGCACGACGCGAGACACCAAATTGCCATGGAACGAGGGGCTTCCATCATTCTGTAATTCCATCAATTCTTGCCTGAAGTAAAACTTAAATTTCAGAGCTTTGTGAAGTGGTTAACAAGATCGACATTGTCCATTTGAGTTCACTAGTAAAGTATCAAGTTATGATGGCATAATTTTTTTATCCTTCATTAAGCATTTAAGGCAACTAGAAGGCAGATATTGGATACTTGGATACTTACAATGCCTGGAGGACCAGGGAAACCACGTTCTCCTTTCTGACCCTGTTTACAGATTAAATAAGACAAGGATATAAAAATTCTGATGGAAAACATCAGTTTTTGTTCATGAAATATCCACTCAGCTGCTATATACAAATGTTAAGATTTAAAGTGTAATTATTTTTAATGAGGTTGTTCATCTGTAGTTGACACCTTTCAATTCTGTTCATTCTCATATAATCCATCAACAGGATGGCACGGTGACTCAGTAGTTAGCACTGCTGTCTCATAGTGCCAGGGACATGGGTTTCCTCTGGATTCTTCGGTTTCTTCCCACAGTCCAAAGATGAGCAGTTAGATGAATTGGCCATGCTAAATTGCCCATAAGGTCCAGGAATGTGTAGGATTGCTGGATTAACCATGGAAAATGAAGGATTAAAGGGATAGGATGGGTCTGCATGGGATGTCTTTCGAGGATCAGAATGGACTGCTCCCACTCAGTAGGGATTCTGTGATCAAACCATTAACTTATTGCAAATTGCTATTTCTTTCATTAGCTCAATCCTCCACTCCAATCCGTTGTGTGTTTTTGATCAATTTGTCATTAAATACCAGACAACAATCTTTCTCCATTTCCGATATCAATGCTCTGTGCCATGGTATTCATGGATCACCCAGTCAGAGAGTGAAATTTGATTTAAAAAGGTAGAGCAGTGATTTCCCTTTCCTCACCTTTTTGGCAGAAAGGTACTTCATTCCAGTGTTGGCCAAAAACCAATGAAGCCTGCTCAACATTGACTGAGTTACAGGCAACCTTGACTTAGAATATTCAGTTTTTCATGACATTCTGAAACCTACAACTTCCAAAACGCCCATTTATATTTGAAATGTACAATGTGGGAAAATAAACATGAGTGTATACTTCAGGACACAATTTGAACAAAATATTTTAGTTTCATTTTGACTAAGGAGTCGCTTCAATAACCATGATGTTGTCAAACTGGTACCCACATTAACACATTCCATTATCTGTTTTAAAAGCCAAATGCTCAGATGTTTCAGGTTGAATCTAGAATTCAGTCCATTGTAGAGCCATCAAATACATGGTATATTTGTAAGTGTCAGCAGTAATAGATGTTGGGCTATGTGCTGAATTGTTACAGCACAGGAGGCAGTCATTCAGACTGTCGTGACAAACTGTCTAGGTAACATCCTCAGTGCTTGGGAGCCTCCTGTGAAGCGCTTCTGTGATGTTTCCTCCAGCATTTATAGTGGTTTGCCTCTGCCGCGTCCGGTTGTCAGTTCCAGCTGTCCGCTGCATTGGGTCCAGGTCGATGTGTTTGTTGATAGAATCTGCGGATGAGTGCCATGCCTCTAGGAATTCCCTGGCTGTTCTCTGTTTGGCTTGTCCTATCTATCAACAAACACACCGACCCAATATACCGGCCACTGCAACGGACAGCTGGAACTGACAACCGGAAGTGGCAGAGGCAAACCATTATAAATGCCGGAGGAAACATCACAGAAGCACTTCACAGGAGGCTCCCAAGCACTGAGGATGTTACCTAGACAGGGGACGAACGTCTGCAACACAAATTCCCAGCTCGGCAAACAGAACCACTACAACGAGCACCCGAGCTACAAATCTTCTCACAAACATTGTCCTGACAAACAGCAGGAATCAAACAAACAGCCAGCATGTCCACTCTAGATGTCTATTCCATAACTTCTGTTGGAAAGTGCACGAGTGTGGAACTGAATTGGGGACAGACTGAGTCATAACCTCATGGTGAACAGTCTGATATGCAGACTGGCCAGTTAGGGAACACTATCTCCCAGAAACAGCTAGCCCAGAAGGATTAAGCATCTTCAGATACAAATAACCATAAAGTCACAGTAATTTTTAACAATGAGGAATTTTGACATCAACATTCTGACAACATGCTGCTCCTACTCATGTTGTCCCTGACTCTTACACTTGCAAGAAGTGCGTCCATTTGCAGCTCTTGTTTGACCACATGACGGCTCTGCAGCTGCAGATGGACTCACTGTGGAGCATCCGTGATACTGAGGAGGTCGTGGATAGCACTATTAGTGAACTGGTCACACTGCAGGTTAGAATTGCTGAGGGAGACAGTGAATGGGTGACCAAAAGGCAGAGAAAGAGTAGGAAGGCAATGCTGGTGTCCCCTGCGGTCATCTCCCTCCAAAACAGGTGTATCGTTTTGGATACTGTTGGGGGAGATGGCTTACCAGGGGAGGGCAGCAATTGCCAGGATCATGGCAATGTTCAGAAGGGCGGGAAAAAGATTCGTAGGGCCATAGTCATAGGGGATTCTATTGTAAGGGAAGTAGATAGGCAGTTCTGTAGCCGAAAATGAGACTCCCGGATGGTATGTTGCCTCCCAGGTGCTCGAGTCAGTGATGTCACCGGTCGGCTGCACAGCACTCTGAAAGGGAAGGGTGAACAGCCAGTTGTCGTGGTGCATATAGACACTAATGATATAAGTAAAAAAATAAGATGAGGCCCTGAAAGCAGAATTCAGGGAGCTAGGAGAGAAGTTAAAGAGGAGGACCACAAAGGTAGTAATGTCAGGATTGCTACCAGTGCCACGTGCTAGCCAGGGTAGAAATGAAAGAATAGGCAGGATGAACATATGGCTTGACGGATGGTGTAGGAGAGAGGGGGTCAGATTTGCGGGACGTTGGGACCGGTTCTGGGGAAGGTGGGACTATTACAAATTGGATGGTCTACACCTGAACCAGACTGGAACTAGTGTCCTTGGGGGAGTTTTTGCTACTGCTGTTGGGGAGGTTTTCAACTAATTTGGCAGGGGCCTGGGAACCAGAAGAGAAGACTACTAGACGGTGAGGTGGACACTGGAGACTGTAAGGATCATGAAGTTAGCATTACCAAGGGGAAGAGTAGGCAGAGAGCAAATGAACGCAAAAGAACTGGCGGCCTGAAGTATAGTGGGTAAGGCAGATGAACTTAGGGCTTGGATTGGTGCCTGGGAGTATGACGTCATTGTGATCATAGTTTGAAAGTTGGAGGAAGGGTATGATTGGCAACTAAATGTTCCAGGATATGGATGCTCCAGACAGGACAGGGAGGGAAGTAAAAGGGGGGAGGAGTTGCATTGCTGGTAGGGGATGATATCACGGCTGTGCTAAAGGAGGACACTATGGAGGGCTTGAGCAGTGAGGCATTATGGGTGAAGGTGAGAAATAAGAAGGGTGCAGTTACATTGGTGGGGCTGTAGTACAGGCCTCCCAACAGTGAACATGAGGTAGAACAAATAGGTAAACAGATTATGAATAGATGTAGAGGAAACAGGGTGGTAGTGATGGGAGATTTTAATTTTCCCAACATTGACTAGGATACACTTAGCGTCAGAGGTCTGAATGGGGCAGAATTTGTAAGGAGCATCAGGAAAGTTTTCTCGAGCAGTATGTCAATAGTCCAACAAGAGAAGGGGCCATATTGGACCTGGTGTTGGGGAATGATCCAGTCTAGATAGTAGAGATTGCAGTTGGGGATTTCTTTGGGAATAGTGACCATAATTCTGTAAGTTTTAGAATAGTCGTAGACAAAGATGAGAATGGTCCTAAGGGAAGAGTACTAAACTGGTCCAAGGTCAATTATATCAAAATTAGGCAGGAGCTGGGAAATATGGATTGGACACAGCTATTTGAAGGAAAGTCCACATTTGATATGTGGGAGGTTTTCAAAGATATGTTGAAGATGGTGCTGGATAGGCATGTCCCTTTGAAAACAAGGGATGGGAAAGGCAAGATTCGCGAACCGTGAATGACAAGAGAAATCGTGCGACTAGCCAAGAGGAAAAGGGAAGGGTACATAAGGTCCAGGCAGCTAAGAACAGAACATGCCTTGGAGGAATATCGGGAGAATAGGACAAGTCTTAAACGAGGAATCAAGTGCATTAAAAGGTGTCACGAAATAGCTTTAGCGAGCAGAATTAAGGAGAATTCCAAGGCCTTTTATTCTTATATAAGAAGCAAGAGGGTAACCAGAGAAATGGTTGGTCCACTAAAGGATAAGGGAGGAAGGTTGTGTGTTGAACCTGAAAAAATGGATGAGATTTTCAATGATTACTTTGCATCAATGTTCACTGAGGAGAGGGACATAATGAATGTTGAGATTAGAGATAGAAGTTTGTTTACTCTGGATCATGTTGACATAATGAGGGAAGATGTGTTGGGTAGGCAAAGGATATTAAGGTGGACAAATCCCCAGGACCGGATGGGATCTCTCAGGTTGCTGAGGGAGGTGAGAGAGGAAATAGCTGCGGCCCTGACAGATATCTTTGTAGCATCCTTAAACACAGGTGAGGTGCAGTAGGACTGGAGGGTTGCTTATGTTGCCCCCCTGTACAAGAAGGGTAGTAGGGATATTCCAGGTAACTACAGATCAGTGAGCCTGACGTCAGTGGTGGGAAAATTGCTGGAGAAGGTACTGAGAGATAAAATCTATTTATATTTGGAAAAGAATGGGCTTATCAATGATAGGCAACATGGTTCTGTGCGGGGTAGATCGTGCTTTACCAACTTAATACAGTTCTTTGAGGAAGTGACCAAGTTGACAGATGAAGGAAGGGCTGTTGATGTCATATACATGGACTTTAGTGAGGCGTTTGATAAGGTTCCCCATGGTAAACTAATACAGAAAGTGAAGTCACATGGTGTGCAGGGTGTTCTAGCTAGGTGGATAAAGAATTGGTTGAGTAACAGGAGACAGAGAGTAGTAGTTGAAGGTAGTTTCTTGAAATGGAGAAAGGTGACCAGTGGTGTTCCACAGGGATCAGTGCTGGGGCCACTGTTGTTTGTAATATACATAAGTGATCTAGAAGTGGGCATTGTTGGTCTGATCAGTATGTTTGCAGATGACACGAAGATTGGTGGAGTAGCAGAAAGCATAGGGGATTGTCAAAGAATACAGGAGAATATACATAGACTGGAGAGTTGGGCGGAAAAGTGGCAGATGGAGTTCAATCCAGACAAATGTGAGGTGATGCATTTAGGCAAGTCTAATTCTAGAGCAAATTATACAGTAAATAGAAGAGCCTTGGGAAAGGTTGATGGGCAGAGAGATCTGGAGTGCAGGTCCATTGTACCCTGAAGGTTGCTGCACAGGTGGATAGAGTGGTCAAGAAGGCCTATAGAATGCTTGCCTTCATTAGATGGGGTATTGAATATAAGAGTGGCAAGTCATGTTAAAATAGTACAGATGTTGGTTCGGCCACATTTAGAATACTGTGTACAGTTCTGGGCACCACATTACCAAAAGGATGTGGATGCTTTGGAGAGGGTGCAGGGAAGGTTTACAAGGATGTTGCCTGGTATGAAGGTGCTAGCTATAAAGAGAGGTTGAGTAGGTTAGGTTTGTTTTCATTAGAAAAAAGGAGATTGAGGGGGGACCTGATTGAGGTTTATAAAATCATGAAGTATATCGACAGGGTAGATAGAGTTAATCTTTTTCCCATGGTGAGTGATTCAATAACGAGAGGCCACGCATTTAAGGTGAGAGGAGAAAAGTTTAAGGAGGATATACGTGGCAAGCACTTTACACAGAGGGTGGTAGGTGCCTGGAACACGTTGCCTGCAGATAGTAGAGGCAGGCACAGTAGATTCATTTAAGATACATCTGGACAGATGCACGAATAGGTGGGGAGCAGAGGGATACAGATGTTGAGGAATTGGGCGATAGGTTTCGACAGTGGATTTGGATCGGCTCAGCTTGGAGGGCAGAAAGGCCTGTTCCTGGACTGTAAAGTTTTTGTCCTTCTTGCTCTAAAATATAACTCAATGAGATCATTGCTGAATGGCCTGTTGTTGAGCTGTAAATGTCTCTGCTATGTTATGTCGGCACATAGAGTTCAGGAAAGGGCTCATGTTTTGGGCATGAGCTCTTTCCTGAAGAAGGGCTCATGCCCAAAACATCGATTCTCCTGCTCCTTGGATGCTGCCTGACCTGCTGCGCTTTTCCAGTAACACATTTTCAGCTCATAGAGATGTACAGCATGAAAACTGACCCTTAGGTGTAACTCGTTCATACTGACCAGATATCCCAATCCAATCTAGTCCCAGCTGCCAGCATCCAGCCCATATCCCTCCAAACCCTTCCTATTCATATACCCATCCAGATGCCTTTTAAATATTGCAATTGTACCAGTCTCCACTACTTCCTCTGGCAGTTCATTCTGTACATGCATCACCCTCTGCATGAAAAAGTTATCCCTTAGGACTCTTTTGCATCTTTTTCCCTCTCACCTTAAATCTGTGGACTCTCCCACTCAGGGAAA
Organism: Chiloscyllium plagiosum; assembly: GCF_004010195.1. Lineage (NCBI taxonomy): Eukaryota > Metazoa > Chordata > Chondrichthyes > Orectolobiformes > Hemiscylliidae > Chiloscyllium > Chiloscyllium plagiosum. The sequence continues at coordinate 61,456,419 of NC_057724.1, forward strand.
AGACTTTGCCTATTTACCCTATCCATGCCCCTCATGATTTTATAAACCTAAATAAGGTCACCCCTTAGCCACGACACGCTAGGGAAAATAGCCCCAGCCTGTTCAGCCTCTCCCTATAGCTCAAACCCTACAACCCTGGCAAAATCTTTGTAAATCTTTTCTGAACACTTTCAAGTTTCACAACATCTTTCTAATAGGAAGGAGACCAGAATTGCGCGTAATATTCTGAAAGTGCCCTAACCAATGTCCTGTACAGCTGCAACATGACCTCCCAACTCCTATACTCAATACTCGACCAATAAAGGAAAGTATACCAAATGCCTTCTTCATTATCTTATCTACCTGTGCTCTACTTTCAAGGAGCTATGAACTACGACTAGGAGGTGTAAGTCATTTGGCCTTCAAGCCTGCTCCATGGTTTCATAAGATCATGTCTGATATGGTTGTCTGCCCCTCCCCCAACCCTTGTTTATCAAACATTGATACAACTTTAGCAAGGCCCTTGATAAGGTTCCATACGATAGACTGGTTATTAAGGGTAGGTCACATTGGACCCAGGGAAAGCTAGCCATTTATATTCAAAACTGGCTTGATGGTAGGAGACAGAAGGTGGTGGTAGAGGATTCAGACTGGAGGCCTGTGACCAGCAGTGTGCCACAAGGATTGTTGCTGGGTCCAGGGTTGTTTGTCATTTATATAAATGATTTGGATGAGAATATAAGAGGAATGGTTCCTAAGTTTGTGGATGACACCAAAATTGGTGGCATTGTGGGAAGTGAAGAAGGTTATCTAAACGTACAATGAGATCTTGATCAACTGGGCCAGTAGGTGAGGAATCGTAGATGGAGTTAAATGCAGATAAATGCAAGCTGTTGCATTTTGGCAAGACAAACCAGAGCAGGGCTGAAACAGTTAATAGTAGGGCACTTGGGAGTGTTGTCAAACAGAGAGACCTAGAGGTACATAGTTCCTTGAAAGTGGCTTCACAGGTGGACAGATTAGTGAAGGCAGCGTCTGGCATGCTTGCCTTCATCGGTCAGAGCAGAGTATAAAGGAGATGCGATGTCATGTTTCAGATGTACAAGACATTGGTCAAGCCACATTTGGAGTACTGCATATAATTCTGGACTTCCTGTTATAGGAAGGATGTTATTAAAACTAGAAATGGCACAAAAAAGATTTACAAGGATGTTACCAAGACTGGAAGGTTTGACTATTAAAGAGAGGCTGCATAAGCTGGGATTCAATTCCCTGGAGTGTAGGAGGCTGAGAGGTAACCTTATAGAGATGTATAAAATCATGAGGGGCATAGGTAAGTAGAATAGCCAAGGTCTTTTTCCTAGGTTAGGGGAGTCAAAACTAGAGGGCACTGGTTTAAGGTGAGAAGCTAAAGATTAAAAATGGACCTGAGAGGCAACTTCTTCACACAGAGGGTGGTGTGTATATGAGCTGTCAGTAGAAGTATAATAGGTGTGTACAATTACAACATTTAAAAGACAAATTTTCAGGCACATGGACAGGAAAGGTTTAGAGGGATATGGGCCAAATGCAGGTAAATAGGATTAGTTCAGTTTAGGAAAACTGATTGGCATGGACAAGTTGGGCCGAAGGGCCTGTTTCTGTGCTATAGGATGCTGCCTCTACAACTCGGCTTTGGATAAATTTAATGACCCAACCTTCACTGCTTTCTAAAGAAGAGAATTCCAGAGGTTAAAGATCTTCTTAGAGAAATAACTCTGACTTAAATCTTACCTTGTGTCCATCTCTACCTGCAATTCCTGGTTGACCTGCATTTCCTGGAAGACCCTGCAAAACAAATGATAGAATGCATTCACCTGGCAGCTCCTGGAATGCTCCTGTTAGCAAACGAATGAAGAACTGCTACTTCTTGCAAAGATGCCAAGTTGCCACTGACACAGGTCATAAGGTAAAGGTTCTGACAAGGCAGCCAGGAGAGACTGCTGAAATTTACTACCAGAATCGCAAAGGAATCTCATCACTAAATAAATCCAAAATGTGGTCGAAAAGGTTTTCTTTGTCCAAATTTCTAACAGAGGCTGCTATGCTGAGAAAACTGCAGGGCGAACAATTCTGTACTATCCCAAACAACGTTCCCCACCCCACCTCCAGCCCAGGACTGGCCTGCAGGATAGAGGAGGGGTGTATACTGGGGAGGCATGCTGCCTCCAATGGTATTTTCACATCAGCCTGGTTGGGAGGAGGGGCCCACACCTCATAGCGATAGGACCCATGCTCAGTGGCAGTGGTTCCTCCTGTACTCAGGCACCCTGTACTCTACGGAAGGACACCTAGTGACAAAAGAAACCACTGTTGCCCATTCATCCCTGTAGCTAGTCTCACAATTATAAACCTCCCTCCCCATTCCCCAGACAGACCTACCAGACTGGTCTGAGCTAAGTCATCCCACCGTCATGGTTGTCCCAAGCCATCATTGTTCCTCAGTAGCACTGCTACCTCTCTGATCAGTTGATAGGTCTAATAGGTGGGGCATTCTCACACATGGTGCAACCCCCTCCCCCACCCCAAACACCGTTAACACTGGACCATCATAAAATGTAATCATGCCTCCTCCAGCCCGAAAATGCCAAGCTCACATCCAACTTCCCAGCCAGTGGTCAGAGCCCCTGTGATGAACTGTGGACACAGACTCAGTATTATTAAGTATGTAAATACTTACATCAAATCCAGGGCTACCTGGTTCTCCGTCCTTTCCTGGTTTACCCTGTTAAAACAGAAGTAAGAGATGGGTATGCAGGAAACAAATGTTTGAACATTGGCAGCTACACTAACCAGAGAAAGATTAACCAAAAGTGCCTTGCTGTTACAATCTTGTTTTTGAGCAATTTATGTACAGAATACTGTTACTTAATGTCAAATTATAAAATATAACCAGTCTTTTTGACTCTGAAATTTACTTGTTTTCTGCAGAGGAAATCTTCCTTTGTTACATCTTACGGGAATTATAATCTTGGGATGCTTTGCTACATTATAGTAGAAACCTACTATTTTACAGTTGAGAAGAACTCTATCTGCATCTACTGGAGAGTAAATGTCAATGGACATCAAATAATGGCTCAAAACGTAATGTGTCCAGTTATCACTTCATCAAATTAGTGCGAACATGAGCAAGGTGATGGAAAGTGTTGTCAACAGTCCAAACAGCATTTACACAATAACAATCAGCTCACCAAAACTCAGCTTGGATTCCATCTAGGCAACCCAGCTCCTGACTTCATTATAGCCTTGGTCCAACTGAACTCCACTGGTGAACTGAGAATGACTGCCTTTGACTTCAAGGTAAAATTTCGCTGAGCGTGGCATCAGAGAGCCCAAGCAAAACTTGAGTTCAATAGAAATGAAGGGGAAACTGTTCAACTAGTTGGAGTCAAACTTGGCACAAAGCAAGTTAATGAAGCTAATGATCTAAGCTCCAGGTCATCATCAGAGGGGTTCTTCAGGGCAGTGTCCTAGACAGAACATTTCCAGCTACATAAGCAATGACCTTCCCATCTTGCGGATGTTTATTCATTCCTTGTTTACTGAAGTAAGCCATATACAAATGCAGCAAGACCTACAATAGTGGCAAGGAACATTTGTGACACATTAGTGTTAGGCAATCACCGAGTCCAAGAGAAAATCTAACCATCATCCTCAGGACCACAACTATTCATATTATACATTTACAATCTGGCCGAAGGAACTTAAGGCATTATTGCTAGGTTTGCAGGTAACAGAAGGATAGGTGCAGGGATAGATAGTGTTGAGAAAGCAGGGTGGCTGCAGAAGGACTTGGATGGATTAGGAGAATGGATGAGGAAGTGGCAGATGGAATCCAGTGTGGGAAAATGTAACATTATGGACTTTGGTAGGAAGAAATCAGACATAGCCTATTTTCTGAATGGAGAATAGCTTCAGAAATCTGAAGCATCAACAGACTTAAGAGTCCTAGTTCAGGATTCTCTTAAGGTTAACATACAGATTCATATGCAAGTTAGGAAGGCAACTGCAATGCTAGCATTCATTTCAAGAGGGCTAGAATACAAGAGCAGAGATGTACAACTGAGGCTGTATCTGTCTCTGGTCAGTCTGCAATTGGAATATTGTGAGCAGTTCTGGGCTCTGTATTTAAGGATAGACATTCTGGCATTGGAAGGTGTCCAGAGGAGGTTTGCAAGAATGATCCCAGGGATGAAGAACATGTCATGTGAGGAGTAGTTGAGGACTCTGGGTTTGTACTCAATGGAGTTGAGAAGGATGAGAAGGGATTTGATTGAAACTTACAGAACATTGAGAGGCCTGGACAGAGTAAGATGTGGAGAAGATGTTTCCAATTGTAGAAGAGACTAGGACCCAACGGCATAGCCACAGAGTAAAGGGACGATCCTTTAGAACTGAGTTGAGGAGGAATTTATTCAGCCAGAGGGTGGTTGATCTATGGCTCATTACCACAGAGAGATGTGGAGGCCAAGTCATTGAATGTATTTCAGACAGAGATAGATAGGTTAGTGAGATGTCTTCTGAGATAGTCTGCCAATTTCTCAGCAACAAACCCAAACAAGCAGACAAAACACGTTCAGAAACCCTAGCCATTTTCCCCTACATTAAAGACATCTTGGAAATGATTGCCAGACTACTCAGACCTCTTGGCATCATGATAACCCACAAACCCACCAACACATTAAAACAGCAGCTAATGAACTTGAAAATCCCTATACAGACAACAATAATACCACCAGTACTTTATCTGGAGACTCACTGATGATGTTATCTAGTATGGTAACGAAACATCTGAAAATGAACCTTACAGCTCAGCGATAGGTTATTGGGATCAAGGATTACAGAGAGAAGGTAGGAAAATGGGGTTGAGAAACATATCAGCCATGATGGAATGGTGGAGCACACTCAGTGGGTTGAATGGCCTACTTTTGCTCCTATACCTTATGGCCATTAAACTGCATTAGTCTGGATGTACCACACTAACGTTATCCAGCTGGAAACTTCTTTTTTTGCCCAGTAGCATTAGCTGAGCAAGTTCCATCTGGAAAGCTCTTCATTTGGTTCTGTTCGATTTCCTTACTTACTCTCTTTCCTGGATCTCCAGGCTCACCCTTCTCGCCTTTGCCGCTAAAGCCAGGGGGGCCCTGTAACAAATAGAATAGGGACTGAGTGGCAACCTACCAGAAACATCGTGCGCAAGCAATGCTTCAAACACATTCTGTCCAAGATCTATAGATAATACTTACAGGAGGGCCGGGGTTGCCCCTCTCCCCTCGCAAACCAGGTGGTCCTATCTCACCCTAGTGAGAGCAAAATAGAAATTAAACTCAAGGCATTGCCTGCCAATATATTATTATAACAGGAAGGAAAAACAGACATTCTCACTTTGTGTGCAACTGTTGGATTGTTACTGAAGTGCAATCTGTAAGATATAGAAAGATTCAGCAGCCAATTGACCCCACAGCGAGGCTGCACAGACAGAATATTAATGCACTGTTGACTGGGTGAGAAAATTTATCTAAAATACCAGGAGGACTCTTTGCTCTTCATTCAAAAGCTTCTGAATGGATCTCTCAAATTTTGAAATTTAATGTTGACCTTGTTTTTTGTGCACCTTCTTTGCAGTGCAGCTTGTATTCCTTGCTCTGTTCAGTCACCCTATGATCTTTCTATGCAATGATTTGCAGGCAAAACAACACTTTTCACTGTACTTAGGCACATTTGACAACAATAAATCAAACCAAAAAAAAGGAATTGCATTTCTACACCCACTTTAATGGGTAGAAGGGGATGTTAGTCACAGGAATAACAGAATCTCCAATAACTCCTTCATCATAGTAATGACATTTCAGAAGAGCTTAATACTCTGCACGCTTTATCCTTTTTCTATGCACGTTGTATCTGAAACTAAATTGAATGGGCTCATCCAGTTGTCTCAATTAGTAAATATCTTCCTAATTTCCTGTGGTGGTGTAAGTCAAAAAGGCTCCAGTTTCATCGCTAGCTGTGTTGAAGGGATGGTAACAGGATTGAGAGCTTTGGCTTTCACACTTTCATCATAAGTTGGGCTTTGGGAGGTCGTGGGAAATGTAGGATAGGGACAGTCAGGGGCTAGATTAGAGTGGTGCTGGAAAAGCACAGCAGTTCAGGCAGCATCCGAGGAGCAGTAAAATCGACGTTTCGGGCAAAAGCCCTTCATCAGGAATACCTGTATTCCTGATGAAGGGCTTTTGCCCGAAACGTCGATTTTACTGCTCCACGGATGCTGCCTGAACTGCTGTACTTTTCCAGCACCACTCTAATCTAGACTGTGGTTTCCAGCATCTGTAGTCATTGTTTTTACCCAGATAGGGAGAGTCAGTCAAGGAAAGAGGTTTGGACCAATCCTCTTTTTGGTCCACTGTTTGGTGAATTCTTTCAATTGCCTGATCTTGGGTAACAATCTGATGTCGTTTGAAGGTTGGTAAAAGCCCACAATCTATGGCAAGTGACGAAACAGTTACCTTTTCTCCTTTCTGGAAATCAACACCAGGAGAATTCAGCTGTTCCAACTGTCCTGGGGGACCTGGGGGACCTTGAAGACCTGGATCACCCTGGAAAAGATGGATGTATAATTATTAAGCAGAAGAATAGCCAAGATCACACATCATGCTATTGACAGTCCTCTGATACAGTGCTTGATTACAGGTAGAGTACTCATATTTTGCAAACAAATGTTTTATGCAGGATTCTGGAAACTACGGCCTAGATTTTCATCGCCCAGTTGGGCAGTGGGAGTAGGGAAAATTCTAGCCTTGCCTGGGCCACCTCGGGGATAATGTGGCTCTGGAAGCACAAACTTGTGTTTTTTTGTTTGGAAGGGTGGGGGTGGGCATGAGCTGCAGTTGGGGCCAGCTGACTGGGAAAGAGTTCCAAGACAGTTCCAACGCTGAGATGGCCTGTTTGTAAGGTCAGCCTTAGTGTTGCAAGACTTTACTAAATTATAATGGAAAATGGCCATCATTCCTTCGCGACCTCTCTCCACAAATCCTCCTTGCCCTATTCATGATCCTACTCCCATTCATCCCCATGGACATTCACAGAACCCCATTCCAAACTATGCCAACAATCACAGCCCCTCATACCCACATGTCTGGCCATGGCACATCACGTCTCATCACCATGACACATTGTATAAAAGCAATAAACTCTTCAGTAACAATAGGATAAAATAGTCCAATAAAAAAGCTTCTCCATTCACTACTTCCTAGATTCTTGAAAATAAATTAAGTGTGAGTCATTCAGACCCTTTAAAGTATCAATAGCAGAGACTGCACTCACTTAAGACTGGTTAATTTCATACAATAAAGAAAGTGTGTAACTAACAAAATAGATAAAAGATTCAACTGTTTTGAGAAATTAGTGGGTGTTTGGGCTCTCAGCCAAGAAAGTCCAACAAGGCTTGGTTGAGAGCTCAGATGTTCATTAGCCTATTGAAACAGGTGAGTCCCAGGAGCAACATTGCCTGATTGAGTGCTCTAGCTCTCTGATCCACTCATTAATTTTAAAATGTTTTCTTACAAATGATGAATATATTTCCAATTTCTGCTGGATACTTTAAAGGCTCTGGATGATTGACACTTCTATTTTCTAAATTCAACATGGGATGTGGCTGCTGTTGGCAAAGCCCTTATTTAGTGCACACCCCTGATTACTCAGAGGTAGTTAAGGGGTGCTGTACTGATGTGGGTCTGGATGCCAGACCAGGTAAGGCTGGTTGATTTCCTTTCTAAAGGACATTAGCAAACTAGATTTTTTTTTTGACAATGGATAATGGTTACATCAGCATCATCCCAGATTTGTGTTCAAATTAAACTTCACAATCTGCAATGCATGGCCCCATAACATTAAATTGAGGTTCTGGATTATAACATAATAATGGCTTGCAGATAAAAGGCATTTTTCAAAAGGAAATGTGGAGCACTGACTAAATGACTCGATTTTGTAACAGATCCCATTGTCACCAAAAGGTTGAATGCTTCTATATCATGTACAGTCAGTGAATGGGCATAGTTTAACATGGGTGCATGAGGTGCCACTGAGCAGATAGGCATGTGTGGGGTAATGGCAGGCAATGGGGAGTGGGTGAGGAATAGCCTGGTATGAGGAGAAGCTTTTGAATTTATCTATCCAAAGGTTTTCTTGTGCAAATTATGGTTCACAGAGCCTCTGAGGTGCATTAAGAAATTATTCTCTGTAAAGCTGGCCAGACTCCATGAAATGTGCAGAGGAGTAGATCGCACTATCTTTGCAATGGAGCCGGTCTGTTCCGGAATGCCGGATGGGGGCTTGCAATCTAAGCCACCCAGAACCTTAAAAAGCCCTTCTGAAAATCAGAAAACATGGCAATAGGGTCAGCAATCCTCAAATTGAGACCTACCTGCCATTCTTAAAGTTGTCCCTCTAGGGTGCTTTGCTTCTATACCATGTGTGGTCAGTGAACAGGCATAGTTACATGGATGCATGAGGTACCATTGATTGGATAGGTGGGGAGCATAGCCTGGCAGTTATGGGGAGTTATATCACTTGGCAAATGTTTAGGCTAATGTTAATCTTAGCGCCCACATTGGCCCTTCATCAACAACCACTTACAACTGACTTTGTCTGCATTCCAGTGATGAAAGTCATCCTAACTGCAAAATCCTCATCCTTTGCATATGAACCCATGCTCTCATCATCATTAGCCACCTCTGTCGGCTCTCCGGCTTCCAACAAGGTGACTTCTCACATGCTTGTCCCTGCTGACTGAGTAATTCTCTCCAGTGACACCACAAGTTTTCACCTTTCTCGTCTTCCAATCTCAAGTTACAGGTAGTTCTGCCATAGAACATATAGAAGCAAAGAACGCTAGATTGACAACTTTAAGAATGGCATGTAGGTCTCAATTCTAGGATTGCGGACCCTATTGCCATGTTTTCTGGTTTTCAGAAGGGCTTTTTAAGGTTCTAAGTGGCTTTGGATTGCAAGCTCCCATTCGGCACTCCGGAACAGGCCGGCTCCATTGCAAAGATAGTGCGACCTACTCCTCTGCACGTTTCATGGAGTTTGGCCAGCTTTACAGAGAATAATTTCTTAATATTTTGTCAACATGAACTGGCTGTAACTTGACTGATGAATAGGGGACACTGTTTCTAAAGTGCAAACATTTAAAATGGGTGTTGGCTGTAACGCGATTATATCGCCAACACTTTCAGTGCTATTTTTATTGCACGATTTTTAGATACAGTGGGCTTGCACAAGAATGCAACTATTGCGTAACAGCAGAACTACCTGTACCATTTATTACCAGGAGGAGACTTTTCAGCCATGAGGTCCCTACCTCTTGCATTGTAACCACCATTAAAAAATGAATCATTCTGAAAGCCCTTCTCTCTCCAAGGTGACTTTGCTCCAGATTCCCTCATTCCTTATTGGAGGCTCATTGCTTGCATTCTCAGGTTCCAAGGTCTGATATTAATTGTATGTTACAATCCTATAAAGCAAACACTGAACCAGACATAGGCAGGAACTACAGCCATGCAGCGACAGACCACAATGCAAGGATATTAATACTGAAGATACCAAGTCTTAATCACCAATAGGAATAAATAAGCATGTTCTCACCTTCTCCCCTTTGGGTCCTTGGAAATTCAAGCCCATGTTTCCCTACAGCAAAACGGAGGAAAGGAAAAGCAGTGAATCTTTGGATGCAAATCCTCCATTTAACAAACAAACAGTCCGCTTTCCTTCCGTGATCTTACCTTTGGACCAGGTGGACCGGGAGCACCTGGAAACCCCTGCAAAAGATGAAGCAGTTTCACATGAATTTAACAAGGTACGGCTGTAATGGCTCCATTCTGACAAACAATGTTTAGGCCTGCAAATAACCAAACCCTCCACTTCTATCAGGATACTTGGTAAACCTTGCCTGCCTCCACCTACTCTTACAAACCCACTGTCCTCTTCAATGCAGGTTCCAGATATCCTGACCTTTAATGTTTGTGAATCTGATACATTGAATAACCTAGGGAGTTCTGAATTTGCTGCAACAGATGCCATCCTCATCTTCACAATGGCTTTTGTTATATTTCTACAACGAGATTTCTTAACGTTATGGTGCCCATTGACAATGTGCTGAGAATTGCAAACTCTAAGGAGCGGGGAGGAGACCTTTTATATTGCCTCTGTGTTTGACGTTCTGAGAAAATAAATGTAATCGCTCATTTGTGTTGTGAGATGTGCACATTGCAGTAGGTAGGGCGATGAAAGCAATAGTTTGTAACACCTAACTTTGCTGCAACTTTACTTACCGGCTGACCTGGTGGACCGAGTGGACCAGAATTACCTGGTCCTCCCCGTGGCCCCTGGGGACCCTGTGAAAGACAGAAATTTGTTAGCTTCATGCTTAAATCTTATGTCAAATGTAGCAATAGTTTAACAGATCGTACAAGTTCATTTTACTAATGTCGACTTCAAACACTCATGTCAGCCTCAATACAACTGAGTATTACAATTTGCACATTTGAAAAAAAAGTCCTGCTGCCTTCAGTCGCCTGCAACCACAAGCAGTTTGTATTATAAATTTTCTTATTTTTTAAAAAAATACAGTGGAATACACATCTTCCACTTCTTCTGATGGTGGACGTTTACTTTATAAGATCTGCCGTAACACTTCGGTAAAGTTAAACTAGAAGTAGGGCTTATTTCACTCTCTTAGATGCAGGGAGCACTTTGCAACACAGGCACACTTGCAAACAAGTACATTGAGAAGGAATTCGAACGGTTAAAGAGATTATTCAATTCAAGTAAACAACGCAATAGAGGAATATCTATTTAACAATGCCCTTGCTTTTAAGATGGAGTCCAAAAGTTCAAACCTGGGGCCAAGAGTTTAGAAATCCTTTGTGGTTCTGGTCGATTGCCTGTTTTCGTTAGCAAATTCTGTGGAAAGGAGTTTTGGGATATCTTGATAATTTTAAAGAAAGGGGCTTCTTATGATCCCAGAAAAATGGCAAAAATATTTTTAGAATCTCCTCTTTGAGGCTCCTCCATTGCCAAATGCAACTCTAGTTAGCCTCAGCTGATGTAAAACTTTCCTTATTCAGGACACTGGTTAAAGTAGCAACAGAAATCATTGAAGCTATATTTGCATATTTAAAGAACCCTGCAGTTTCCATAGGTATCACTCCTGATCTACTCACTACAATAAGTTAACTCTCAAAGGCTGCAGAAAACGAGTGGATCAGTGATCAGGAAATATCCTGGATGATTTTAATTGCTCAGAATCCAGGTCTCTCCTGAGCTGATTGACTTGCCATTGTCCTCTTCTCTCAATCTCAGAGTAGCACCTCTTATTGCTGCTAAAGAGAAAGATGTTTCTGGTATTTGCTGGCTGCACAGTGGTTCGAGGAGTCACAGTGCGGCAGATGTACATTATGTAGAATCAATTGTACAAGTCACAAGCCCATTCTGACTTTGATGGCAGGTTTCGCCCTTTCACTGCAGCTAACAATTGCAAACAAGGGAATCCTCGCTGTAATAGTCATATTTCACTCACACCTGTCACCAGGTTCCCATCCTAAAATGATTACCCATTTTATATTCTGATGAAAAGACATTCAATCAAAACATTCACATTTTTTCACCCTCCACAGATACTGTGAGGCTTGCAGATTGTTTCCAGCAATTCAGATTTTTAGCAAACAGTTTTTAGTCATCTCCTCTCTCCAGAACCTGTCGCAATTCTAGTTTAAAAAACTAGCAGTTCAGCCAGTCTAGTTACTGAGGCTTCCCATTTCTCATCATTCCTCTCCAAGTAAAGCCAACAGGAACCTAACTATATACAGGGCAGAGAGAAGCCTGCTTGTAAAAATGTTATCTACTCAGACAAATCAAGCATCAAGTCCCATTTTGTCCAGAGCTAAGTGTTGCTGAATTATAATAGTTCTAAGAGGCAGCTATTTTTATTGAACTTGTACCTGACATAGAACCAAGTCAGTACTGACAGCAGCAATGGTTTACCATGTCTTAAAACCCCTTCATCAGCCAAATACAACATTTACAACATGCTAGTCTCCACAACTGATCAAATATTAAAATTATTGAACTGCATAAGAGAAATCTATTCCAAATGCATTTCATTTTGTCAATAGTCTCATTTTTAAGAGTTATTTTTGTGGTGCCATTTCACCTCATTACAAACCAGAAATCAATCACATACCCATCAATCATATTTATGTCCACTTAAACATTACAAACAGGCAGGAAAACCAACCTGAAACTGATTGTAACGAACATAGACAAATGGATACAAAATTGGTTTGTTGGTAGGAGACAGAGGTTAGTGGTGGTGGAGAGTTGTTTTTCAGACTGGAGACCTGTGACCAGTGGTGTTCTGCAGGGATTGGTGCTGGGTCCACTTTCATTTGTAATTTATATAAATGATTTGGATGAGGATTTAAGAAGCATGGTTCGTAAGTTTGTGGACAACACCAAATTGATGGTATTGTGGACAGTGAAGAGGATTATCTCAGATTACACAGGGATCTTGATCAATTGGACCAATAGGCTGAGGAGTGGCGGATGGAGCTGGAGGCATTGTATTTTGATAAAACAAACAAAGGCAGGACTTTTACAGTTAATGGCAAGGCACTAGGTAGTGACAGAGAGACCTGTTTGACAGGGACACAGATCTTTGAAGATTGCATCACAGGTAGACAGGGTGGTTAAGAAGGTGTTTAACATGCTTGCCTTCACTCTCAGACCTTTGAGTAAAGAGATTGGGATGTCATGTTGAGGCTGTACAGGATGTTGGTCAGGCCATTTTTGGAGTACTGTGGACATTTCTGGTCGCCCTCCTATAGAAAGGATATTATTAAATTGGAGTGGATTCAGAAAGATTTACCAGGACATTGCTGGGAATGGAGGTTTGAGTTATAACGAGAGGCTGGGACCTTTCTCACTGGAGCATAGGACGTTGAGGAGCGACCTTGTAGAGGTTTATAAAATCATGAGGGGCATGGATAAGATGAATAGAAAAGGTCTTTTCCGTAGGGTAAGGGGGTTCAAAAATAGAAGGCATATTTTTAAGGTGAGAGGAGAAAGATTTAAAAGGGACCTGAAAGCCAATTTTTTTCCACAGAGGGTGGTTCTTTTATGGAATGAATTGCTAGAGGAAGTGGTAGATGCAGGCACAGTTACAACATTTAAAAGATATTTTAACAGATACATGAATTGTAAAGGGATATGGGCCAAATGCAGGCAAGAAACACTAGCTTAGCTTGGGAAATTTGGTTGGCATGGATGAGTTGGACCGAAGGGTCTGTCTGGGTGCTGTATGACTCTGTGACTCTGTTACTTACTGGTAAACCAGGGACACCGGGCATTCCTGGATCTCCTTTGTACCCAAACGCCTGTGATGACAGCACCTCACCTGGTTCACCCTAATGCAGGAAGAGAAGAAACACAGAAAAGAGAAGTTAGACAAGTGAGCATGGAATTTTTACATAAAGAAGAAACAGATGAACAAGTCATATTTTAGAGCTTACCTTTTGGCCTGGAATCCCAGGGGGTCCCTGAAAAACATTCACAGATTATTAAAATGCTTTTGAGACTTACTTGTCAACTGCCACAGAATTTAATGCAATCAATATTTTCTTGGTACATGTGTCTCAAAGAGTTTAAACAGTACTTGGCTGTTACATCTTTAGGGAGCTTCCTTTCCCTCCTAGCTTTCATCCTTTCTTTGCGGCAGGGATTGACTTTTGCTGGGTGGACACACACACACCGCACAGACAGACAGACAAGCAAACAAGACATATCTGTCTGCAGTTAATGGTTTGGGTCTTGCAATCCATCATGGATTTATTGGTCACGGTCTGGGGAAAATGGCAAGTCCAGCAATTAAAAAAAGGGACAAATAGTCTAAACTGTCACTTGGGGTTGTTCTGATGCCTCTCCCAGTGACAGTTATCAATGAGACGTGTGAAGTCTATACCTGGCTGATTTATTACCCAGAGACACCAAGGTGAAGAAAATAACTAAGAAAGAAGTCTGTTTATCACAAATAAATAAAGAAACGTTTGGGCTGCACTTATTGCAGGTGACAGGAGATACCTCCAAACAAGCTGGAAACAGGGTCTAGGAATGCTGAGCTGAGCCAATCATATATACATACTTCATAAAAATCTTCATGCCATGGTTGAGATGGGCAGATAACTACTGCTCCCACTGAATTAATTCAAAGTCACTCCACCTCTGCTCCCAAAGTTGTCACAGGATTCATTTTCACACTGCATTCACAAAAGTAAGCTGGAAAATCACCCAGCTGTTCAATTATTGACTGTGTCCTTCCAATTTGGAATTGTTTCTGGAGGAGGCACTATCTATCTAATGTTGGGTTGATGAACAATGATCGCAATGGAGGAGTACGGAACAATCTCGATTATCCGAATGAGACGGGCCGGGAGTATTTGGTTCAGATAACTGATGGTTCAGATAACTGATCTGATCATAAGCAAAGGAAGCATTTACGGGACCCTGAGATCTTGTTTGGATAATCTGACATTCGGATAATTGATGTTTGGCTAACTGAGGTTGTTCTGTAATTTCAATCAAATAAGGATCGCAGAAAAAAATAAATTTACTGTTAAAGCATGAGTTTCTCCCCCTTTGGAATGTCAGCAACATGTCATCTTTCCAAACACAATAGACATTGCCATGTAACAATCATTATATGGGGGCACTAACTCATGACACTATGCATGATGAAGGTTCCTATGATTATCCTTAGTAAGTGGAGTAAGGTACTGGGCTGTTTGGCTGATTGTGATCACAAAAAAATACGTTCTGGTCTAGCTAGTGAGTCTGTTGAAGTGAACAAGATCTAGGCCTGGACTTTTCAATACAAAGGTGGTCTTGAGGTAGTGTAGATTGAAGTTGCACATCACTAACAACTCTGATATAGAGTCAGAGACTACAGTTTGGCAAACACGTTCCAAGTGTATTGAGGAAAATCTAAAACACAGTAAAGAGATTTACGATGTTTGTTAGAAGAAGGTTGTGCACAGGGATGCATCATAAAGGACTGGAACCTATACTGTTTTCCATCTGAAATAACTGCACAGAGGCTGGTATCCTGTCACCAAGTCACCCTTCACTTGCTTGGCCAGCCAGCACAGAAGTCAGTTCCTGAACTGATCCAACAGCAGCAGCAGCAGTTACACACTGACTGTGACCCAGCCAGGACAGAGTCAGTTCCCTAATACTGAGGAGATTCTAACTCTGTTAGTTATATATTTGTTTTTCTGAGGGAACTCTAAATCTCCTGGTTATATATTTTTTCCCTACCCCCACTAACGCTGAACTGTGGTAGTGCTTATATTTTCCCCAGCACCCATGTTGTGTGTGTTCAGGTGTCAGACACTGTGAAAGACACAAGGTGCACAAATCTTTATTCAATTTCCACCACCAGGAAGAAAGGAAACACCCGAGTGGCCAGTGACAAGCAGTGCCCTTCTCAGAGGGCAGTGCTGCGTGATCAAACAGTGAAGGGGAGGGCAGGGATTAAATCAAAATAGAGCCTCTCCTGGTTTTATACATATTTTTTCTTCTACTCTTTTTTGTTTTTTTCTTTTTTGCTTATTTTTTCCCAGAACCCATGTTGTATGTGTACAGTGTGAGACACAGTGAAAGACACAAGGTGCATGAATCTTTATTCAGTTTCCACCACCAGGAAGCAAAGAAACACCCGAGTGGCCAGTGACAAGCAGTGCCCTTCACATCAAAGGGCAATGTTGTGTGATCAAACAGTGTAGGGGAGGGCAGGGATTAAATCAAAATAGAGTCTCTCCTGGTTATATTGGTCAGCCAGGGCTTTCCTGATTATCCCAGGTTAACAACCATAATCAATGACCTCGTGTTCAATGATGTCAACCTGGTTCCTATCTCTATAAGAAACTGAACTGGACCAGCCATGTTTGTATTGTGGCTACAAAGGCAGGTCATAGGTTAGGAAATCTATAGTGAGTAACTCATCTGATGGTCCCCAGTGATTGTCCACCATCTACAAGGCACAAGTTTGGAGTGCGACATTCAAGCAGCTGTTGAGGACAAAACAAGCCATTTGACCAGTATCCCATCCACAACCTTCAACACTCGCTTCCTCCACCTCCAACATAGTGGCAGCAGCAGTGTGTCCTGACTACAAGGTATACTGCAGTAACTCATTGATACTCCTAAAAAGCACCTTCCAAACTTGAGACCTCTGCTACCTAGAGCATCAGAGCAACCAATGCATGAGAACACCACCATGTACTAGTTCTTCTTGTCACAAAGCTGGTCTTTATTTCTAAAAACTGTTCCTTTTCTCAAGGATACGGTGTCCTTGGTATTTTTCAGAGGGGTCATAAAACAGACCAGGCTCTGAATCGACTGATTTAGTATAGAGATGATAAGGGTATTCTGAGGCCTTTTCATTTATACATAAACAGGTGAGACTTTAGACCAAAGCCTTTATGTTTTAGAAGTGATCTGTATAATGAAAGGAGAGTGGTCAGTCTAAAAGCTGAAGTCTTGTTTGAGTTAGTTCAACAGTGGGCTGTGTGGAAACAGGCTGCTAGATTCTCTCTTTTTCTGCCCTTCTAACTTCAACCTGTAAGCCTCTGTTTTAGTTTTACTCTGTGTTTAAGGGATTTGTTTATTGAGACTGTTGTGTATTTTCGGAACAGCATAATTAAGACTAGTTTGGATAGACTGAGTTCTGTTGGTATTCTGTTCTTTATGTTTCATTCTATAATGAATACATTTTTGTCTGTTTTAAAACCTGGTAGTCAACCTGGCTAACTTACTCTGGGTAATTTTCACTGTACACTTACCAAAACAAAATGCAAAGCTACCTGCTTAAGAATGTTTCAGTGGTCTGCTCTAGGCCATAACACTCTCCCAGTTACAAACCATCCTGGCATGGATCTCACTGTTCATCCTCTGATGCTGGGTCCAAGATCTGGAATTCCCTCCTAACAGTACAGTGGGTGTTCCTACATCCCAAGGCCTGTAGTAGTTTAAGAAGATAGTTCACCAGCACCCAGCCCAGGGCAATTAACAATGGGTAATAAACACTGACCAAGCTAGGGCAATTAGGGATAGGTAGTAAACATTACCAACTAGGGCAATTATTGGTAGGTAATAAACACTACCAAGCTAGGGCAATTAGGGATGGGTTATAGACACTGACCAAGCCCGTGACACCCAAATTTCTTGAGCAAAATAAAAACTTTGACAGAGACATCATCAGAATGAAACTGATTTTTGATGACAATATCAAATTAGGAAAAAGAGCAGCGACTAAAGGAGAATGTAGGAGGTTAGAAGACAGAGTTTAACAGAGCAGGTGTGGAGATAGCTGATACGAACATAAGAGAGAAGGAGGAGCAGACCCTTCTGTCTTTAAAGTTCTGCCAGAAATGGAGCTGTGTTTCCTACTCCTCACCCCCTAAATAAAAGCAGCCAGCAAATTATACCTAAAGGGAACACCATCTAAGACACATTGACTTGACTGGATTTAAATTGGTCAATAGTTTCCCTTATTATTCCTAAGTATTGGTAAATCCCTTCAGCTGGGAATAAGGGAACAGCTGCAGGAATATCATGCTGAGGTCTACAGTAATCAAAAAAGCTGAAACAAGATTCACTGGAATATGATATCAAAAAAGATTGAGAGATTTTCACTGAGACACGGTTGGTTAAAGGGAACCCAGTCAAGGTTTTCAGTATCTATGTCCCTCAGCACTTTGAAGCTTTGGATCAACTTGCTGTTTTAGATCAATATTTCCTATTCTCTGGGATAAACAGGATCGAAGTTAGGACCACCAGCCACCTTAAGCTGAATGCAGTAAAACAAACACATCAGAGTCCGTGTGCAGTTATCTTATTTAACAGCGCAGATGATGTTTGGATTCACTTACTAGACGACCCTGTGCCCCAGGATGGCCAGGACCACCTGGAAATCCTCGTTCGCCCTGTGCAACAGAAATAAAAATCCACAGGCATTAGAAAATGTTTAAAAATCTGAAATGAGAAATGGCTAAAATAACTTGAAAAGAACGTACCTTCGTTCCATTACAACCTGGGATGCCTGGAGGACCCGGAGGACCATCCTGACCTGGTAACCCCTGGAAAATAAAATGGAAAATAAATAAATGATATGTTACTCGTGGCTAATTAAAAAAAAGGGGCAGTGTGTGCAGAAAAAAAAGGAAAGGACTACTTTTCCAGACAAGATCACATGTTTTATTCAATGTTTTCCACTCAGGAATGGCATGGCAAGAAAATGAACAATGTCAGTTGGGCCCTATGGGGCAAAAGCACCAGTGAGGAAATAAGCTGCCTGAAATGCTTATTTGTGTTTGCATGAGGCTATCCCAGACTGAAAAACCTCAGTTTACTTCATTCTTTTACAGGGCGTGCACACTGCTGGCCCATTGGCTGCCCATAGTGCTTTGAGGGCAGTTAAGAGTCAACGACCTTGCTGTGGGCTTGGAGTCACAAATAGACCAGACCGGGTAAAGACAGCAGATTGCTTCCCTCGAGGGCATGAGTAAACATGACAAAGCTGATGACAATCCATGATGGTCTCATGGTCACTTTTGCTGAAACTATTTTTCTTTCTTTTTTTTCTGATTTATTAAGAGAATTTCACTTTTTAGAAGTTTTGGGCCAGAGTTTCTTGCCCATCCCTAGTAGCCCTTGAGAAGGTAGTCCTTAGCTAGCTTTTTGAACTGCTGTTACTGAGGGAGTTCTAAGATTTTGAGACCACACCCCGTCCAACAGTGAAGGAATGCCAATACAATTCCAAGTCAGGATGCCTTGGAGGAAACCATTCCAGGCATGATTCATCTGTGTTTCAGCTCCTTCACCTTTCCAGGTGGTGGAGGTCACAGTGGGATTCCTGTAGTGGGATTTGAACCCTGGGATTAACTTTGGTATCTGGATGACTAGTTCCATGACTTTAACACTATGCCCACCGTCTCCCCGAAAATATCTGATATTTTTTGATGTACATGGGCTCTTTTCAAGTAACTGCAATCATTGGGCTAATCTCTTGATTTTTGCATTGCTGATTTTGAGAAACTAAATGAAAGGGACAAATATCATCCGTGTTACTATTCAATTGGGAAATGCATGCTTGCATTGTCAGGTGAGAAGTCTTTCGGTAAAGCCGCCATTTGATACTGAGTCACACAGTTCACAAAACAGAACAAATACAAGTAAAATGGCTCCATCATTTTGCTGTGAAAAGGAAGCCAAATTTGCTACTGCAAACATTTGAAGCAAACTTTGGACATTTACATTTAAAAGGCATCTGAATAGCAAAGGTTTAGAGGAATATGGACCAAATACTGCAAATAGGACTATATTAATTTAGAATGTCTGGTCGGGCATGGAAGAATTGGACCAAAGGGTCTGTTTCCATCCTGTACAACTCCATGACTCTGAGTGGTGGGATATATGTAGCCCAACTCTTAGTTTCCTTTTGCTGTTACTCCCATATTTCCCATGTGAAACCTAAGTGATGGTCCCAGATTCATCATCCTGCACAGTGCCAGAATTAAACAGAATCAGTTGGACAGTATGTGAACCTGAATAGGGTGGACCAAATCTGCCGACAAAAAAACAAATCAGACGATAGCTGTATGGATGGAAAACCAAAGATCTATCAGACCCTACAGCTTTGAGGTCCCAGTAAACATGAGATGAAACAGTGCAGCAAGTCTTCAGTTCACCATATTCAACGGGGGAGGAATTAAAAGTACACCTGGTCCTGAGGAGGCACAGAAAAGGATGTGGAGGGAGCTATGAGCAAACCAATATCCTGCCCTGTTACATTTTCTGAAAAGTTTTTATTTCATTAAATTGGATCTTAAGGCCAATTAAAAAAAAATTAAAACATTCTCATCAGATATCATTACTTTTAAAATCAATGAGGAAAGCACACAGTGAGACATTTCAAAAACTTTCAAGAAAGGTTGCTTTCATACTTACTGGAACACCAGGGGTTCCGGGAAAGCCTGGAAGACCTGGAGGTCCCTGTCAAACCATGAAACAAAGGTCAAGTGAACAGGATAAACATACGCCAGGATCATTTTGATAACCAGCTCATGAAGAGTCAACAAATGAACAGTTGTAAACGAGTCACTTGGTTACACGGTGCAGCATCCCCTCTAAACAGATGAAGATATGACCTTCACCTTGTAGTGCCCTCAGTGATGACATCACTGCCAGTGCAGCCATATTCCTGACACATGCTTAGCTTTCAAATTGTGGGCACAGCCCCTCTAACTCTCAAAGGGAGAGCCATATTAACTCAATATATCCATTCACAGTGGGTAGTGCTAGCTGAGACCAACATTTCACACAGAGGGGGGGAAGCTATAAGAGCCCAACTTAGTCCATTGACAGATGGGGTACTCCTAGTTCGCACTATTATTTAATAAAAGACAAGTATCAAGATTACACAAATCAATCACCAAAGGACAACTCAAAGGACACAACGGTACATTCACAAAGAGGGCATGTCAGAGAAGACAGCAACTCATTTACTAAAGGTTAGGTCCAGTGTACATAACATCCATACGTGGGAAGGCAGAGTACTTATCCAGACATACAGAACATACCAGGCCTTCACCAGCTTTGTAAATATCAAAGTCAATGTTCTCTCTTCAGGACGCTGACCTCTGTGTCATCACTCTGACCTTCCATTCCCCACCCATCCGATCGTGTAGAGAAAAGAGACTCTCCCAACATGCCGTCACTGAACTGCACTGTTTCAAATTTCCATGGAGGTCAGAGAGTCACTGACTCTTGGCCTCTGTCTGACAGGTCAGCTGGAGTGAGAAATTCAGTCTGGTTTTATCTATCCATGAGTGACAAGCAATTTAAACAGCTCTAGCCTCATTCCACTGTAAAACACAACTGATGACTGTGCAATGAAGCCTGCACCATCGTGGATGTTCTGTGGTATTTTCTGTGACATGGTACAATGTTTATGTGAGAATTACATACGGCTTAGTGAGTTTTGAGAAGATTTGTAGCTCAGGTTGAGGTTTTAGATATAGGTTTGCGTGCTGAGCTGTAAGGTTCATTTCCAGACGTTTCATTACCTTACTAGGTAACATCTTCAACGGACCTCATGCAAAGCAATGCTGAAAATTCCTGCTTTCTATTTATATGTTTGGGTTTCTTTGGGTTGGAGATGTCATTTCCCGTGGTGATGTTATTTCCTTGGTGAAGTCACTTCCTGTTCCTTTTCTCAGGGGGTGATAGGTGGAGTCTAACTCGATGTGTTTGTTGATAGAGTTCTGGTTAGAATGGCATGCTTCTAGGAATTCTCGTGCATGTCTTTGTTTGGCTTGTCCTTAGGATGGATGTGTTGTCCTTCCTCATCCGTATGTGAGGATACTAGTGAGAAGGGGGTCATGTCTTTTTGTGGCTAGTTTGTGGCTAACCTACATCCATTACATAGGGCGTGTAACACCAGTGAGGCAGCTGGATGGTAACATGTTAAACTTACAGTAAAGCACAGGATGTTGTGGAGCCACTACAATATGCCAACAGGCAAGTGGCAAATCCTAATGCCCATTTCAAAACCTTTCTCACACTAAGAATCTTTCAAGTGGAATAGGAATTACACCCTTTCCTAAACAGAATGTATTGCATGATTACTGTGTGGTTGAGCTTCACAAAAGCTGCTGGCTTTGTGCTGGCTCCATTCTAACATAGCTGATGTGGGCATTGCATCTTTTCTACAGGGGCTGAGTGCTTACACACAACAGGATAGACACTTGTCAGTGTACACACATGGTATTGAAGAGGTTTGGCGCAGTAGTAGTAAAGTCCTATGGGCCTGAAGGTCAATTCAATCCCCTCCCATCATGAAATTGTGTGATAAAATGTCCAAAGTCATGGGTTAAAGAACCTTTTACTTTCCAAATAACAGCTGGTATAGTAACACTGGAACTGTGCGACTGTCGATCACCTCCCACATTTCCTAACTGTGGTAAACCTTGATGTCAAAGTGTTTAATTTGGCACCACCTGTGGGTCAGCCTCTCCCAGGTCTCTGTCACTTACTCTTATTCCTTTAGGTCCTGAAAACCCAGGTGGTCCAGTGTCACCCTGAAACAAAAAGAGAAAATTGAAACATTCCTTGGTCCACAGATTGAAGGAATAACATGCCTCATGCCTTTAGGAGATCCAGGCAGGAATCAGGCCTGGCAGCCTACCGCCAATTGGAATCTAGTGCAGGCAGCCCACCACCAGTCAGATTCAAGGCCTAGCAGCTAACTGCCAATCAGACTCCAGCCCAATGACAATCAGAATCCCAGCCTGGCAGCCTACTGCCAATCAGAATCCAGGCCTGGCAGCCTGTTGCCAATCAGAATCCAGGCTTGGCAGCCTGCTGCCAATCAGCTGATGACATGACATGGACTCTTAGATGAAGAATGGCTAAAGGTATGGGAGTCAGATGGCTACCAGGACCTGTGGGAAACAAACATCTGCGCTCCACTCCCCCTCCCAGTTCAAAAGACGATCAGAAAAAAAACAAGATTATCAGTTCAAATAACACCCGTCCCTGAGTTAAAAACATTTTAAGAACAAAAATCACAACTTCATTCATTCCCAGTGGTGTTCATTTGGTTGTACCTGAAATAATTCTACAGAGGCCAGTATCCATCACCAAGTTACCCTTTAGTCACATGTGGGGAGTCCCTGACACTGATCCTGCTTCCTCAGAGCCAGCTCTCAGAATGAACAGAACCCCAAACACCTTTTTTTCCCCCTTTTTTTGTCTTTTTTTAACAGTGAAGAACAACAAGTGTGCAAATCTTTTTTTTATATTCCACCACCAGCAAGGAAGGAAACACCAGAGTGGCCAATGACAAGCAGTGCCCTTCTTGAGAGACAGCAATGCTGCGTGACCAAAAAAAGTAAATGGGAGGGCAGGGATTAAATCAGAATAGAGTTGAAGGGGGAAACACTCCTGTTCTTTTTTTTTAAGGCAGCTCTCAGAGTGAACAGAAACACTCCTGTTTATTTAGTTTTTTTTTAAACCCCCACACTAACACCTAACTGCGGTAGTGCTTATTTTTCCCCCAGCACCCATGGTCTGTGTGTGCAGGTGTGAGACACAGTGAGAGACGCAAGGTGCATGAATCTTTATTCAGTTTCCACTACCAGGAAGGAAGGAAACACCCGAGTGGCCAGTGACAAGCAGTGCCCTTCACATCAAAGGGCAATGCTGTGTGATCAAACAGTGAAGGGGAGGGCAGGGATTAAATCAAAATAGAGTTGGAGGGGGAAACACTCCTGTTCTTATCTGTCAGCCAAGGCTCCCTGATTGGACCAGGTTAACAACCCCAATTAGGGAACTCATATTCCAGGAGGTCCACCTGGCTGACCACATTACAATCACTACAATACCAGACTCTTATGTACCCATTAAACCCTTGTGACATTGAATGATCACACTAAGGTTGTGAGACAGAAAAACATCAAGCAACTCAAATACTTTCAGGAACTGGAACTTTCGAAAGTGAACTAACATAATGAGCAAAGGCTAGGCTTTCGATTAAACCTTTCATGTCAGGAATATTGGGAAAGCTGTTAGAAGGATGTAGGTGAAAACTCAATTTGCTATTGCATAAGTAACGAGAGAGTGCATATTGATGTATGCTGTGGTACCAAATATTGGTGTCCTATGGTGAGGGTGGAGCGTTGACTATTATAAATAAAACAATTGATGCCACAAAGTGGGATTTGCAACCCTTGAAGAGCACGATAACAAAAATACAAATCACAAATAAAATGTACAAATTAAAATTAACATTCCACTTCGGTTGGAGTACTTATACACTGCAGCACCCCCAAGGCACTCACTGGTCAGATGTGGACGTAACACCAAATGGGAGCAGGCAGGCAGGCAGTGCAATCATCCCCTCTCTGCCTGATAAATCCTCTTTTCTACTATTGTATTATAACCAAATTAAACTACGCTATGGTGAAAGCCCCCTGGTGAGCACTGCAAGGTTATATTCAGAGGATGCTTCAATTAAACTATTATTATGGGTTCTGGGGGGAAATGATGATGCACTCCAGCCCCTGTGGTGCCCACCAAACTAACAGTGTGTCGTAAAACTAACCTCAGTTGGAGATTTGAATTTGATTTTTAAAACAGAATTAGCCTCAAGCACTGCCCAGAGTGAGCTGAGAGTGCGACCGTATATTCCTTCCTCCTACCTTAAGGCCTCTTGGTCCCGGTGGCCCCTCTGGCCCTGGGAAACCAGGTAAACCCATGTGGCCCTCCAGTCCTGGCAGACCCCTCGCACCCTGTAAGGAGAAATACCATGAAGTTCACATTTGGCCATTGGTTTCATACTGCATACTGAAACACACTCCTTCAATCACACAAGGAAACGCCTGTTATTATTTGGTTCATTATGCCCTCTATTGTTTGGAACTAACTCCAATTTCTGACTGCATTCCACCGAAACAGCAGAGCGCGGGCAATTGATGAGCGGCTTGTTCACGGGGACTGACGGCAGTGGCACATTTGGACAAGTTGGAGTTACCATCGGTTGTTGCAATGTGCTGCTGCGTGACCTCATTCCAATTCAGTGCACAGTTCCCCTCTGTAGGAGAGAGCTGTGCGGAAGAGGGGGAATCCAGGAATTCTGACTGTACACACAGCTTTATGTCTGGATATGAAATCTCCGGTGGGAGATAGGTGCAGTGGGATGAAAGTTAAAAATCACACAACACCAGGTTATAGTCCAACAGGTTTAATTGGAAGCACACTAGCTTTCGGAGCGACGCTCCTTCATCAGGTGATAGTGGAGGGTTCGATCGTAACACAGAATTTAAAGTCTCCTTTAAGCTACTCTTCACCTGGTTGCTAAGAGACAGCAGGTAGCCATGACAACAGCCTGCTGAGCCTTCTCCCACCAAGGCAGTGACGATGACTGAGAATTCAGCTAGGGAGTGGAAGAGGACGCAAAGTGTTCTAAGGAATATGTGCTTCACTCTACCAAGATGTCCCAGACAAACAGTGGGGTACAAACCTCCCTCGGGATTTAGAAAAACAAGCACTTCTGCCAGAATTACTCTTCCAATCACTTCGAAAGACTTCCAGTCTTCATTAACTTTCATTCATTGTCCATCTGGGACTGGTAGAAAGTGAGGACTGCAGATGCTAGAGATCAGAGCTGAAAAATGTGTTGCTGGAAAAGCGCAGCAGGTCAGGCAGCATCAAAGGAGCAGGAGAATCGACGTTTCGGCATTAGCCCTTCTGCAGGAAAGCCCTTCCTGAAGAAGGGCTAATGCCCGAAATGTCGATTCTCCTGCTCCTTGAATGCTGCCTGACCTGCTGCGCTTTTCCAGCAATACATTTTTCATCTGGGACTGGTGATGAGCAGCTGAGGTTGGTGAATGATTCAGTAGTAGTGAAGTCATGGAAACGTCACGTGAAGTTGTGTTATGCAGAGGGAAGTCAGGGCCACTTGATATTGAGGGAGAGGTTCAGAGAGGAGGAGAGGGCACTGAGATCACCAAAGTCATTCAGTACTAAGGCTGAGAAAAGGAGGGCGAGGGAAAATTTCATGCTGGGGTTGGGAAGATTTTCAACCCGAGGCCACAGGATGGGCTAAGGTGGAGTTATTGAAGGTGGATCAGAGTTTGGGGAGAGACCAGTGTGTTTCTTTAACCAATCAGGTCAATGTTACCCATTTGGGCAGGGCAGGTGGTGGAACGTGCAGCCAGATGGACATGAGACAACATGACCACGCAAAGTGGTTTCATCTTTATTGGGAGATTACTGCCACATGAGTGCCATCTGGTGGAATATGTCTGCACTGCACTGTATTGGAGCCTCTGAGGGTTCAGACGGTCTGTAAAAACACAACACTCAAGGCCTGTACGATTTTACAAACACCATAAGATATTACCAAGCAGCAAGTAATATTGCGAGAGAGGCAGATGACTGCATTAAGCCCAGGGATGAGTCAGTTTGTCAGCAAGTTGGCTATCCTGCTAAGTTTCTGCTCTTGTGATTCATTGCTGATACACACATGTTGGGCTGAAGGGCCTCCTCTATACCATGATAGTTCTGTGATTCTGTGACTTTCTGGGGCAGACATGGTGGCAAAGCAGCACAGGTTGAAGTTTAACGAAGTAAAACTGGTGACAACAGGTACTGCGAACAAGGAAATGCCAGGCACCTTCTCAAAGAGATGGAAGAGGAGACTTTGTCATATGACCAGGAAGCACTTGGCCATTGCCACTGTAGCTTGAACCCCAGTGCAGGCTGAACTTATAGCAGGTAGTGAAAAAAGAGTGATCTTCTCAGGATGCATGGTCCTGATTAACTCTCTGTGCTGGACATTGTCTCAAATGGCCTGACCATATCTCGCTTTTCAACCAACACAAAGAATGGCCACTTCTGAGGGACTGAGGAACTGTCAGTGTGGAATGAGAGGGGCAGGGGAAGCATTCTAAATGAACACTGCTTCATGAGCGAGAGAATCTCAAGGAAGCATCAGGTACTTTATGGTGAAAATGTGCAAAAACGTAGCATCCTGCAGTCTGAGAACGGAAAACTATTAGAACAGCAGAACTGTCCGTGGTCTTACACGCAGGAAGGTAAGTATATTTAAATCAAATTCAAGCCTGCACTTGTAGTGAGAGGCTCATTTCAATTAATCCACTCCTTAAAACTCACACTCCACTGATTACTAGCTCCCTATTTTTATACACCCAATTGGCACCCAATATACCCATAGCCTGCCAATGACAACATGGGTGATTTACTGGTGGCAATTATTAGATGAAAACATGCCACAGGTGATTGAGGGAAAAAACAATCATTTAGCTGTGTAACGGATAGAAAAAGGGCCCCTGTGGTGTTGTAGTAGTCCCTACCTATGAGCCAGGAGGCCTGAGTTCAAATCCCACTTGGTTCAGGTGTGTGTAATAACATGGCTGAATGGGTTGATTAGAAAATACCTGTTGCTGTCACCTGTTCCCACATTCTGTCAGGTCTCAGGCATTCCTTCAGATACATTTGACGATAACACCCTGTTGTACTGATTCACAATGAAGGGGAATCTTCCTCTGGTCCCATGCCAATTCTGACAGAGCTGCCCAAGGGAATGCTCCACCTGGTGGGCAAAGCCTGTGTCTGCAAGTTCAGGACAAAACTGACTTTGGAAGGTATTCAACTACTCAATTAGAAAGACATTTGGACAATATATGAAGGAAAGAAGAGAGAGGTGACTGTGACCCAGAATTAGCTGGCATTATGATAGTGAGGTCAAGTTTACTGTGACTTTCACAACATTACAATGTTTTGTCTGGAAGAAGCTTAACCATAGGATACTAATGTGTTCATTCAATATTGCGTCTTGATTGTCCCTTTCCATTATACATTCAGTGGGGGCTGCTTTTCTGAAGAGGTGGATGCTTCAGGTCAGTGAAAAGTGGTGCACTGTTTTCCTGGGAAGAGCCTCCAAACTCACTTTACTTACCTCCCCAGGAACAGGGTTTTAGAAACCTACCTTTTCACCTTTCACTCCACTGCAGTCGCAACCTGAGGCTGGCGCACACCCATGACAAGCCTGAAAAAGATAAATAATAGGTTTTTTAATGACCAGAACTACAGAATGCAAAAAAGCTGTCATCTCAATTCAAACAATTCTGTTGATGTGAGGAGTGAGCATCATCATTCATTGATACAAACTGTTAACCAGCTCCTATTGAACAGATCAGAAAACCTGTATGCACCTGCTAGTTAGATTTCCTTGCTAATGCTGGAATGTTTTGACTTTGGTAAGTACTGTACCTGTCAGAGATTCCCTTTGTTATGACCCACTTGGGAAAGTGTTCTGCTTCTCAAGCCTCATTACTTGCAGAGCCACTTCAAATGTTATTGATTCAAATGAAGCTTGCAGATATCCCTATTTCCCTCTGTTGTAATTAACAGAATCACTCACCAGCTCCCTGTACTTAACAAGAACCACTTTTTGTTATAAATAAGCACATTCTAATCATAAGTAAACTGCTATGAACCATCAAAAGAGTCATAGAGTTATGCCGGACAGAAACAGACCCTTCAGTCCAGTGAGTCCATACCAAACATAATCCCAAACCAAACTGGTCCCACCTGCCTGTGCTTGGCCCACACCCCTCCAAACATGTCTTCTTCATGTAATTACACAAATGTCTTTTAAACTGCACCCACATCCACTACTTCCTCTGAGAGTTCATTCCACACATGAACCACTTTCTGTATTAAAAAAAACTGCCCTCAGGTCTTTTTAAAATCTTTACCTTCTCACCTCTAAAATATGCCCCCTAGTCTTGAAATCCCTCATGCTCGGGAAAAGATACTTGCCATTCATTTTATCTATACTCCTCATGATTTTATAAATCTCGATAAGGTCCCCTCTCAATCTTCTAGTGAAAGAAGTCCTAGCCTTTCCAATCTCTCCTTCTGATTGAACCCTCCATTCCATTCAACACATGATCCTACTGAGACGCTGTACATATACATACAGACAGACACAAACAAAAAAAACACTGGTTTTATGGGTGGAGAAAAAAATTGAGAAACACAGTTCAATATCACCAGTCCACAGGGCTCATTTACATGTTCCTTCTGAATTGCTGGGACTTATTGTTTTGCAATGTCCTTTTCTCTTAGCTCTTTCAGTTTTTTGCACAAAGTAGAGGGTGATTGACACATTGTTAAGAAGACATTTGGTGTGTTAGCTTTTATTGGTAGAGGGATGGGGTTTCGGAGCCATGAGGTCATGTTGCAGCTGTACAAAACTCTGGTGCGGCCGCACTTGTAGTACTGCGTACAGTTCTGGTCACTGCATCACAGGAAGGATGTGGAAGCTTTGGAAATGGTTCAGAGGAGATTTACTAGGATGTTGCCTGGTATGGAAGGAAGGTCTTACGAGGAAAGGCTGAGGGACTTGAGGCTGTTTTCATTGGAGAGAAGAGGTGATTTAATTGTGACATATAAGATAATCAGTGGGTTAGATAGGGTGGAAAGTGAGAGCCTTTTTCCTTAAATGGTGGTGGGCAGCATGAGGGGATATAGCTTTAAATTGAAGGATGATAGATAAAGGACAGATGTCAGAGGTAGTTTCTTTACTCAGAGAGTACTAGGGGCGTGGAAGGCACTGCCTGCAACAGTTGTAGACTCGCCAACATGAAGGGCATTTAAATGGTCATTGGATAATCATATGGATGAAAATGGAATAGCGTAAGATAGATGGGCTTCAGATTGGTTTCAGAGGTTAGTGCAACATCGATGGCCGAAAGGCCTGTACTGCGCTATAATGTTCTATGTTCTGTATTAACTACAAAGTTCATTAGCTACTGGTTAAGGACAACAGCTTACAGCAACTGGTAGGAAGAAAATTTAACATCCTTCAGGCTTCAGGTATTTTTACTTCAGAGAGAGACATAACCTACCATCCAAATAGTCCGAAGGCTTCTCA
Source organism: Chiloscyllium plagiosum (assembly GCF_004010195.1). Taxonomy (NCBI): domain Eukaryota; kingdom Metazoa; phylum Chordata; class Chondrichthyes; order Orectolobiformes; family Hemiscylliidae; genus Chiloscyllium; species Chiloscyllium plagiosum. The sequence goes on from NC_057724.1 coordinate 61,486,012, forward strand.
CTCTATCTTTCATACCCACACGCTGTCTGTTACGCAGGAACCAATCAAGGAATTGTCATCAGGCTGGTGACTATGGGGTCTACAACTGGTCACAATTGCATAAACCAATCAGCTACTTGTTGCAGGACAAATAATTCTCTGCACACACCCCTCTCTGCCTTGCTGCCTACAAACATCTCTCCGTACAGCTTGACGAAAGCAGTACCCACACACAATGAACTTTAGTAACTGATTTTGAAAAGTTCAGCATTTTCATCCACAATCCTGGTTTTTAAAATAGTCTTTTTTTTTTCCATTTTCGTCCACCATCAAAGAATACAGCAAGTAAACGATATGGTCTCGTTGCAATCACTACAATGTCCATCTTATAGGTGGACATCCAGGCAATAAATGTTTAAATGCAAAAAATGTTTTAACATAAAAGCTGAGTACATGAAAGAATCTAAATATTAGTTTGTGTTCTACCCCTGATTCTCGCTCCTCCTCTCACAAAGCTGATGCTTCATTGCAAGCCACTGGTGCCAAGGTACAAGCACCCTCAGGTACCAAGGGGTCTGAGTTTCATTGCTGAGCCTGGCAGAGAGCTCGAGGGAAGCAAGGCAGCAACACTGATTTAGCCTTTGCTCAGTTTTAATGTTTATACAATATCAGCCACTCAGATCACTGGAGCTCAACTGCAAGTTACAAACAAGCAAAAAGACTGGCAATTATACAGCACCTTTCACTACCTCACATTGTCCTGAAACACCTTCCAGCCAATGAACTGGTTTATGGCCAATGACTTTTGGATTGTAAACTGCAGCAAGCAATTTGCACACAGCAAGCTCCCTCCCAAAGTGAGATTGACTAGATACTGTGTTTGTGTGATATTACAGTCGAGGGACCAATGTTGCCTGCGACACCAGAGAGAACACCTTTTCTTTGAAATGCTGCAACTATTTAACATCAAGAAACAAATGGGCCCTCATTTTATTATCTCATCTGAAAGACAGAGCCTCTGTTGCTGTGACACTTGGTTAGCGCTGCACTGGAGTGCCAGCCTAGACTGTGTACTCAAGTCGCGAGAGTGGGACTTGAACCTAGAGCTTCTTGGTTCAGAGGTGATGGTGCTAACCAAGGAACTTATTACTGGCTTTCAGAGGGATGTTATTCATGCCCCCCGACACATTAACAGCACAAAGGTGGAATGAATGGAGAGTGTCAAGCTTCTGGGAGTGGCCATCCACAGGTTTCTTGGACTCTTCAGGTGGACGGATTGGTTACAAAGGCCCAACAATGTCTCTTCTTCCTCAGGTAGCTGAGGAAATTTGGCATGACGGTGAATATCCTTGCCAATTTTTATAGTTGTGCCATCGAGAGCATTCTGTCTGGATGTATCATTATCTGGTACGGCAACTGTACCATTCGAGATCAGAGACAGTTACAGAGAGTGGTGAACTCTGCCTGGACAATCACAAAGGCCAATCTCCCATCTATAGAATCCATCTACCAGGCCCATTGTCAAGGAAAGGCCGCCAGCATTCTCAAAGATCCATCCCACCCTGGCAATGTTTTTCTACAACCTCTACATCGGGGAGAAGGTACAGAAGCCTGAATGCACACACCACCTGGTTTCGAAACAGTTTCTACCCTACTGTTGTTAGAATACTGAATGGACTCACAAACTCTTAACATTTAACTGTACCTGTGTTTTTGCTTTGTCGCTGTTTACCTATTATTTACTATCTATGCTACTTAACTCTGTGATCTGCCTGTATTGCTCGCAAGCCAAAGCTTTTCACTGTGCCTCGGTACACGTGACAATAAATTCAATTCAATTCAATTCAATTCACTGGAGCATCAGAGGCTGAGGGGTGATCTTACAGAGGTTTACAAAATCATGAGGGGCATGGATAGGATAAATAGACAAAGTCTCTTCCCTGGGGTGGGGGAGTCCAGAACTGGCAAGCATAGGTTTAGGGTGAGAGGGGAAAGATATAAAAGAGATCTGAGGGGCAACGTTTTCACGCAGAGGGTGGTACGTGTATGGAATGAGCTGCCAGAGGAAGTGGTGGAGGCTGGTACAATTGCAACATTTAAAAGGCATCTGGATGGGTATATAAATAGGAAGGGTTTGGAGGGATATGGGTCGGTTGCTGGCAGGTGAGACCAGATTGGGTTGGGATATCTAGTCGGCATGGACGAGTTGGACTGAAGGGTTTGTTTCCATGCTGTACAGCTCTATGACTCTAATTAACACTACCCTTGCCTCCCATGGCATAGCAACAGATAAGGAAGAACACTGGGTGGGACTGGTTAATAATTATGGACTGTGGATGGATCTGGGATCAGCAAGCTGAGTCAGCCACTGTCCAACCGCACAGTGGAATTACGCACTGTCTTGTCAAATCAGTGATTTAGCAAATCAGAGAACAAGGAGGATCATGACTGATACCAACCTCAACTCCACATCGCGTTTCATCCCCATATTCCTCAATGCCCTTAAAGCCCTAAAGTTTATGGCGCCTCTCCTTGAATATACTCAAAACTAAGCACACACAACTCTTTCAGCTCGAGAATTCTAAAGATTCTTTGCCCTCTGAGGAAGAGAATTCTACTCATCTCAGTCCTAAATGGCCACCCCTTATCCTTTGACCCCTAATTCTAAACTCTCCAGCCTGGAAATAGTTTCCTGGCCTTGACTCTTATCACACTGTTGTATGTTTCAATGAGATCACTTCTCCAGAAGGGGTAGGAGCAGAATTAGACCACTCAGTCCATGAAGTTTGCTCCACCTTTCGATCCTGGACGATAAACTTTCCTTCCTTCTCTAAACTCCGGAGTAGAGAGCCCAAACAATTCAGCCTCTCTCCAAATCTCAGTCATCTCATTCCAGGAATTAACTTTGCAAATCTTTGCTGCATTCTGTTTGGATAAGGACACCAAAATTGCATGTAATATTCAAGATGTAGCCTCACCAAAGCTCAAAATAACTGCAGCAAGATCTCCTTACCATTATACCACAATCTGACAAGTTAATGCTTCTTCAAAAGACATGGATATCTCTGCAGCATCCTTACAATCTCCTCACGGCCTACTTGTTATCATTAGCAAACTTGGACACATAAAATGGGCCCCATCATCAAAGTCATGGATTATCGATTGTGAACAGCCAATGATCTTCACAACTCTGCACTGCTTAATGTGATCTACTAATTCCTGCTCTGTTGTCTTTCCATTAACAATCCTCAAATATTACCTTCAATCCCATGAACAAACCTGGTCATCAATGCCTTCTGAAAATTAAATTACACTACATCCTCTACTCATTAAACCTTTAAAAACCTTAAGGGGTGTGTCAAGGAAGATGTTGTCAGTGCCAGTTACATTGTGTTGATTAGAAAGGGATGAATTAGGATTGAAAGTTTAATGAAATGTCTTGCTTTCATTTCCCCAGTTATTCTCACTGATGAAGGAGGAGGATGTAGACAATTGCACCACCCAGTGGACGGAGGATTGATTGAAAAGTTCTTTCATGAATGGACACCACACAACAATCAACAGACAGGAGTGTTCCCTCCCAGTTGGAGAACACTTCAGCGGTCCAGGACATTCAACCTTGGATCTTTGGGTGATCATCCTCCAACACGGACTTAAGGACGTGCAACAGCGAAAAGTGGCCGAGTAGAGGCTGATAGCCAAGTTTGGTGCCAGTGGGGATGGCCTCAACTGGGACCTTGGGTTCATGTCACACTACAGGTGACCCCATTGCACTGTACACACACACAGACAGACACAGACACATAGACACTCAAACACACACAGAGACTCCTACACACACACATACACTCATACAGACACACACACACTCTCCTACAGACCCATACACTCACTCTCTCATACGCTCACACATACACTCCCACACCAACACACACACCCTCTCACAGACTTATACACCTTTACACTCACACTCACACACATACACACACTCTCTCACAGACACTCATAATCCCCCCCCACATGCACACATACACATATACGTTTGTGTGGTGAATTTGTACTTGCAGAATTACATTTTACTTTGCTCAAAAACTGCGTGAATCCATGTAAGATTCCGTAAATCCATTTCTTAGATTAGAATCAGTCTGACCATTGTGGCACAGACAGTCTCACACAGGGAAGCGCACACCTTAAATGCATTATCTGGGCCGACATGACACCAATTGTTAAAGTTCACTTGAGAATGTAACGTTTAAATGTTCTGTGATTTACATATGAAAGAACTGAAACCAACATGCTCACTCTAAAAGATGAGACTTAACAAACAATCCAGGTCTTTTTCAATCTACAATTTCAGTTACATCACACTGTAAACATTTGCTATAAATTCTGTGTCTTACGATCTTATGCTCCACAACCACCTGATGAAGGAGCAGCGCTCCGAAAGCTAATGCTTCCAAATAAACCTGTTGGACTATAACCTGTTGTTGTGTGATTTTTAACTTTCTCATCAAAGTGTTCCTATGGGCAGCCTTGTGTGGCAGTTTATTCAGAGACACCCCTGTCTGGATGAATAGCGGTCACACATCGCTTGGTCATCATATCCTGGAGTATGACTTGAACTTGGAATTTCTCAGAGGCAGAGATGCAATCCATTGTACAACAAGATCTCCCTCACCGCAGATATATTACCAATTAATCGAAATGATGGATCATTGACAATGGAGCTCTTAGCTAATGTCAGAGCAGCACAACAGTTCGTGGTGTACCTGGAGTGCACCACCATTACCACCATAACGAACCTAATAGTCATGGTGTTGCCTGGATTCAGTCACAGGCTCAGAGATAAACAGGTAGCATGTTAACCCAGTGGTCCAGTGCTTTGGTCAAACGTAATCAACATTTTAAATCAACATCTAAAAGATTAGTCACTTTAAGCTCTATCTCACAAATGCTTTGCTGTCAATGCAGTGTAGATTTGACATTTATCTTTGCAACTTATACCACCCGGTGGTCACAAGTTGAAGTGCAACATGACAACACTATCAGAAATGGGTGAACAACCTTAGCTTCTAATTCCAGTGTATAATATGTCAGACAACTGTTGTCCATGGTGATTTCAGGCAAAACTAATGTTTTCTATCCTGACAGAAGACACGCACCTTTCTGTCTCTCTCACTTCCACTCCAAGATATCCTGGCACCAACCAAGTGTCATGTATTTGGGCTTATCTATCAGGTTAATGGGACGTATTACCTTTTACCTAGGTTAATGGGGCCGACAACTTTGCTATTTCAAAAGGTCAAGAATCGCAAGCATATCTTCTGCTGTTTATTCTTTCATGGGATAGGCAGCATTCGTTGCCTATCTTAAATTGCTCTTGAGAAGGGGGAATGAGCCACCTTCTTCAGAGGCTTTTTCCCATGATGAAAAGGTCAACTGCAACAGGGCACAGGTGCAAGGTGAGAGGGGGAAGGTTTAGAGGAGAAATGCAGAGAAATGTTTTTCACAAAGATGGTAGGTGCCTGGAATGCCAGTGGAGGCAGGCACATTAACAATGTTTAAGGTGTATCTTGATAAACAGGTGAACGGAAGGTGACCAGAGGGATAGATACTGCGCATGAGCAATTAGTAGAGGGTCTAAATAAGGAATAAGAATCATCAAGGTTTGGTGGACTGAAGGGCCTGTAACTGTATTGTCTTCTTGAGGTCTTTAGGGTGTAGGTATGTGACCATAGCTATATTGCATTCTTGAGGTCTTCATGGTGCAGATATACATAGAGTGCTGCTCGTAGGATTGTGCCCCAACAATAGTGAAGGAATGACGATGCAGTATTCTGTCAGGATGTTTAGGAATGTGAAGGACCCAGAAAAGAAGACAAGAAAACAAATAGGAGAGGGGAATACAGGAGATAGAGGATTTAGAATGTCAGAACTTTTAGCATGAGATGTTTAATTGCTTAAACACTTAATTGTTTTAATTTTATTAAGTTAAGCAGATTTTATATTTATCTTTATGAAATCTGAAAAAATTGCTTTACCTTGTGCTTTAAACCTACATTGAGACACTGCAGTACCTTAAGCCGTCATGTCTGTACATACACTGTATATGAGGCTGCTTGTCTGTAAGTAAACCTTTTCAACTCCTTTTATTTTGTAACACTCCTTCAATTTACACCTGTACATATCAGGTTATCCAACTCAGCTCTCTAGTGCAATGTGGAAGGCCTCTCTCTTCACATGCTCATTCTAAATTGGTGTCTCCTGATCTATTGATGTCAAAGTCATAAGATTATTGACATCACCGGAATCCCATGATATCACAACCTCAGCTGTGAGATTTAAACCCAAGCTATATTTTTGCTTCACTGACAGTTCAATTCCCAGATACATTCTCCGCGGGACACAACTGCTTATCTTTCCTTTTTTGGGTAGTCTGCAGTTTCACCTGGATGACCACACTCAGCTTGTGGAATCTGAATGTCCAAGGACATAATCACAGATAATCAAACTAATTCTGTACAGTTAAAAGTAACATGGGAAAACTTTACAGCAAATGATTCATTTTTTTCAGGTCTGGGAAATCTTGCTCCCATTACCTTCCTCCTAAACCAAAACAAACCACTGGTACACTCAGGAAGTTAATAATTGCTCACCTGGACTAACAGAAGTGCAAGCTATAATTAAATGTAACATATTGAAAGAAGTAGTTAACCACAGCTGCCTGTACTCTGCCCACTGAATTCTGTATCACGTAACAGGCTTGTTACTTCGACGCTTTGTAGCTTCAATGGTCTTTGAAGAAGGAGGAAGAAGGTGAGACAAAAAGAAAGAATAAACGAGAACAAAACAGGAATGGAAGAGAAAGAAAGAATGAAAGTGAGAAATCAAGAATAAATAGAAAGAAAGTGAACTGCTCAGTTCAATCTAAGTGACATTATACAATGAACTATTTTATAAAGGTGATTCAGAGACAAAATGAAAGGTACCTTTGATGATTGGAGAGAGTGCCTGGTTTCTGGCATTCCCCCCTGTTTCTTGTTAAATACTCAAAACTATACAGAGATGATGTAGATGATGACTTGCTCCTTGGTAAATATTGCTACTGAGTGAGCATGAGGATTTTTACATCCTCAGCAGAATTAGCTCTTTTCTAGTCCTGTGAACCTATATGTCCCATCATTGAGCATATTTAGACCATTTGTTAAACCTTGTGCCCCATGTGTGAACCTGTTCAGATTTGCTGCAGTGTAAGTAGGTTTGAACACACAAACACTAAAGACTCATTAGATATCTTGATCTGTTCTCCTCCCTTTATTATCTCATGGGCCTCAACTGTTTACCACTTCTAGTTTTGATCAAGGCTTTTTGTATGGTCAATGTTGCTTTTTCTGTCCTGATCTGATTTTGCAATTGACGAGTCATTTTTTTCTCCACTTCAAAATCAAAGTTTCAGCTCAAGTCCCACAAGCAGCACGTTGTAGTACAGCCGTTGAATTGATGCGGGAGATGTTGGTGTATTTACTCAAGAATGGTCTTGAGTACTGATCCTAGATTACACTGACTTAGCCAGTCATAGCGAGAGCCAGCAACAGGAGATCATCGATTCTTCAGAAAGAACAGATCCGCTAGTATTCCTGCTCTCACCTGCTATTTAATTAAACTTGCTGGAACTTGCATGTTTTAGCAAGTGAGGGAAAGACTGGTTTAATTGTGAAGTCCCCAGTGATGAAATAGTCAATGTATTCAATGTCTGGGGACATAAATAATGATGAGGCAAGAGCGAAGCAGCAAGAAGACTAAGATCAGTTTTATTTTTATAAAATAACATTTGATGATACAGGTATTTATGAATGCATAGCATATTGATCCCTGATTAAACAGTGCCTTAATTTTAAGTTTTCATTCTTGTTATCACATCGCTCCACATTCTTGCATTCACTATTGCTGTATTCACTTCCAGCACTACAAATATTCCCGTCTCCAACAATCAGGGAGCCCTGTACATCAGTGCAACAGACAAGGTTGAAACATTTGAATCCTTCTTCAATTCCAAACACTAGATCTATCTCAGTGTCGGTCCTGTGTCCCCCAGTTTCACAGTTGCCAGCCTTCAGTCATTTTCATTCACTCCAGATGATACAATGAAACAGCTGAAGATAAAGCAAAATGCTACGGTTGCTGGGAATCTGAAACAAACACAGAGAATGCTGGAGAAATTCAGCAGGTCTGGCAGCATCTGTGGAGAGAGAAACAGAGCTAATGTTTCAAGCCTGATATGGTTCTTCCTCAGAACAGACTGGCTGATGTAAATGGATATTGTGAAGGCTATGGGCCCTGTGAACATTCTGGCAATGGTAGGCAAGACCTATGCTCCAGAACTGGCTAAGCTACTCACCAAGGTACTCCGGTACAGTTACAATACTGCCACCTAGCGGGCAATGTCTATAAAAAAGCAGATTCAATTCCCTACAATGTGGAAACAGGCCATTTGGACCAACAGATCCACATTGAACTCCGAGGAGTAACCCACCCACACCCATTTCTCTTTGATTAATGCACCTAACACTAAGGGCAATTTATCATGGCCAATTCACCTGACCTGCACATCTTTGGACTGTCAGAGGAAACCCACACAGACAAAAGGGAGAATGTGGAAACTCCTCACTGACAGTCACCCAAGGCTGGAACTGAACCCAAGTCCCCGGTGCTGTGAGGCAGCTGTGCTAACCAGTGAGCTATCGTGCTGCCCAAAATCAGTTTAGAAACTGCAGCACTGCGATGGCCAGGAATCAAATCTGGGTCAACTGATTGGAAGGCAGCTGTGCTCACCACTATAACACCAAGACAAATCCAATCTGAGAATGACTCCCCTTGTCCATCTACTCTCAATCAGAGGCAAAACTGATAGAAGGGACTGTCGGCTGAGCGATCAAGCAGCATTTACTTAGCAACTTGCTCAGTGATGCCCAGTTTGCATCGCCAGCAACATCCACATCCTGTGAAAGAAAAAAATAACTAGATGGATATTTGTCTCTTTTCTGTTGGCAGTTCCTATGATCACTCGTGAAACTGCAGTCCAATAGACAGCTGTGTTTTCAGAAGGAGTAGGTGAAATTTAGTTCTTGAACAATGATCTGAACTTGTAAAATATATCCAACCACGAGAGGGCGGTGCAATATTTTTCTGAAAGGCTTCATCCAACTCCTGTGTCCTGAGAGGGAAATGTCCTGTACTGCAATCAAACAACAAACTGTTCTGGCTACAATAAGAGCATTCGAGCGACAAAACATCCTAGTTTTGCTGGGACACTCTTGGATTCTTAACAAAGTTCCATTTACTTGGGTTGAAATACCGTGGTGTATAAATGTTTGTTCTAGTTTCCCATAGTTATATGATCTCTACTATGAGGAACACACCCTGTAGGCAGACGTCCTAAGTTTCACTTCAATAGAGTCCTCATGCTGAGCACACTACTGTGTTGTATACTCAAAATATGGTGTCAGAAGTGCCGAGTGTTGAGAGCTGAAATAAAACACAGCTGTAGAACTGAAAAAGAAAAAAAACCAAAGATCACAGTGAAAACACTGCTTGAGTGAAAATGGCTACAGCTTTTTCCCTACTAGGTCCTGTTGAAATGATGAGGACATGTGGCAAAAGCTGTGTATTATTCCTCAAAAAAGGGCAAAATTAGGTAATAGCTATGGAATTGTTGAATAAACCAGAACAAGTACAAGTTACTGCACTTTTATTGCTGTTAGGAAGTTACTATTCAAAATACATTCCACCTTAAATCTCTCCAAAGAGCAAAAAAAAGACAGAAATTTTATAAGCACTGAAGATACGCTTCAAGCCGCAATTGAATGTTATGTATGAGTGGTACACATTGAAAACTAGAGAACAAAGGCAGAAAGGAGACTATTAATCAATAATTAACACAGATAACTTGTCTTGCAGTGACTTGTGAATTTGCGCAATTAAAGGATGAACTAATTAAAGGATTACATTGGGAATCAGGGATCCAAAAGTGAAATTATGTCTACTGAGAGAAGACAAACTTGACTGTGAATCAACAGGTACAGCCTATTCGTGGTAGAACAGACCAAGGCTTGCATGATGCTCCAGGCACATGGCAGAACAGTCACTGAATAAAGGGCAGGCTGCAAATACTGCAGACATCATCATCCAAAAGGAAAGAACCGTGCCCTTCTACCTACTTGGAAGTGACAGGTGAGTCTGACCACAAGCCACTACAAAGCTCTTTCATCAAGCCGCTACTATCTGCTCCAAAGGGTTTGCAAATAATGTTGTTCCAGTTACAGCAATATCATCAGGACAGAGCATACAAGCAACACGATGTGTTTTCAGACATGCTGTCAAGAGCAGCTCTCCTAATGGAGAAATTGAACGATGATAGAGCAGAGTGTGAACTCTTCTAGATTCCGCAGCTTGTTATACTTTGGAAGTCATCAACCCAGCAGAAGCACTGCTTCATGAAAGATTGGGCAATTCAATACTACACCTCATCTCCACACTAGTCAAATGGGAAGACTAAGCAAACAGTGGAAATCACAAAGAAGCTAAGCAAATTTTGTTAGGTGTTTAAATCCTCAAGTGTAGAAACACACCTACTGAAGGCACAGAACATAGCCCATTACAAAGACAAACATCACTCTGCATGCTACCCTTCTAATTAACAGACGAAAGACAGAAGTAGCAATAGGTGCCAATAAAGACATCATGGTGAACTGCAGAAAGCCAAATTTCATTGTGGCAAGATTACTAGGCCATTGCCAGAGTTGAATACTGGCGAGACAATCAGGGTACAAACATTCAACAATCTCATCAGGAGCGAGTGTGGAGCAGTTGACACCTCGATTGAATGCCACAGAAGTGAACAATCAGATACACCCTCACAACCTGCAGGCATACATGCCCAATTGCAGAAGCTGTTCCTCAATTGCAGGCAGCTAATCAGAAAGGAGTGAGCACATCACCGACAGAGAACTACATAAACCACAGAAAACCAACATCAGAAATAGAACCATAGCTACACAGCAATTAGGAATGACAGAGGAACAGTACTCCCAGGAGAAATAAAGTCAAGCAGGTGAACAGCTAATGAGAACAATACAGGCACCAATCACAGATCAGCACAATTTAACAAGTATGTGTGCACACCGAGATTGGGAGTCATGTTGCAGCTGTACAGGACATTGGTTAGACCACTTTTGGAAAACTGCGTGCAATTCTGGTCTCCTTCCTATTGGAAGGATTTGTGAAACATGAAAAGGTTCAGAAAAGATTTACAAGAATGTTGCCAGGTTTGGAGGATTTGAGCTATAAAGAGAGTTTGAATAGGCCCAGGCTAGTTTCCCTGGAGCTTTGGAGGCTGAGGCGTGACCTGATAGAGGTTTATAAAATCATGAGGGGTATGGACAGGATTAATGGACAAAGTGTTTTCCCTGGGGTGGGGGAGTCCAGAAGTAGATAGCAAAGGTTTAGGGTGAGAGGGTGAAAGATATAAAAGAGACCTAAGGGGCAACGTTTCCACGCAGAGGGTGGTATGTGTATGGAATGAGCTGCCAGAAGAAGTGGGGTACAATTGCAACATTTAAAAGGCATTTGGATGGGTATATGATTAGGAAGAGTTTGGAGGGATAAGGGCCGGGTGCTGCTAGGTGGGACTAGATTGAGTTGGGATATCTGGTCGGCATGGACGAGTTTGACCGAAGAGTCTGTTTCCGTGCTGTACATTTCTATGGCTCTACGACTCTATAAATGCAAGTCATTTGCAAGATAGTTGTCCTGGATAGTTGTTGTCATGTGACCTTGATGATGAGCCAGGCATCTCAAACTTCATTTCAATAAAACCTTGGTGTTGAATTGTACACCCGATAAACCTGCATCTCAACAATAACTTCAGAATGTATTAGATGTCCCATTATCTGCTTTCCCACTAATTCTGCAGAAGCAAAAGGTGTCTTAATTAAAGTTATGAAAAAGTGAGGAATTCAGATGCTGGAGATCAGGCAGCATCCGAGGAGCAGGAGAATTGACGTTTTGTGATGAAGGGCTTTTGCCCGAAACTTCGATTTTCCTGCTCCTCGGATGCTGCCTGATCTGCTGTGTTTTTCCAGCACCACACTCTCAACTGTGAATTAAAGTTAGGTCTATACACGCAGTCATTCAACCCTACCCAGGGCCCTACCATTAATTGTGTAAGTCTTTTACCCAACACTCTCTACATTCAACACTCCAGGAATTCAAGCAAAAGCTTCCAGTTTCACCTTGCATGCATCAAGTCTAACAGTGACACTTCCAGACAAGAAGGGATTTCCCTAATTGTTGTTTAAACCTGTTCTCCACTCCCTACCCAATCCTCGCCCAAAGCTCTTCCTTCTTAAATCAAGCATCACTGCAGATTATTGATTTCAAAAATACAAATAAACCTTAGTGCTATCTGTGCTAAGACCAACTTGGTTGGCAAACCACCAGACAGCTGTCGGTAGAACCTCACAGGTACAGACTTCCACCTACTGTAGAACCTGGCACCCACTGCTAGTACTTGGCACCCAGCCCACAGCCGTAGGACAGCTTCAATTACCAGCTTGTACGGCTAAAGAGCAGAAAGCATGCAACACTCTTTTGAAAACTGGCTAATCCCAGTGCAGTTCAATGTGCCAAGTAATTGATACCATCACAACAGACTGAAACACACATGCACTAGACCATTCTGTGGCTGTAATAATGAATAGGATTGTGGTGACATTGAGTTGGTAGAACACTGGGTGGAGCTCCTTCCTACTTGGTGGAGGTAGGAGGGATACCCATCTCAATTGCAAGGGATTGCAGAGCGCAGAAATGATACTTCGACATAATGTTCTTGTTTAACATCACAAACAGAAGTGGTCAATTTCTGCATTTGTAAAAAGAAAGTGACACAGCAATGTCCACACTTTATTATTGGGGAAAGAATAATGATTGAGGAACTTTCACTTAGGTCAACACACTATACATTGCAATTGTGTTTGAATGCATTGACATTAGTTATAAAACCTGCTTCGTGTATGGTAGCCCCTCAGAACAATTATGACACTTCCTCACGATGGTGTCTGTACTGGCGCGGCCTACAAAGGATTCAGAGTGACGAGGGCGTCGATGGTGGTGAGATAGTGCCAAATAATGGCAACTTTCATTTCAGTGACAGCAGCACAGCAAAGGGGACTCGTATCTGGCCACCAGGTCCCTGGCCCACGGCCGAGCAATTAATATGAAAGATTGTAAAGTTCAACACTTTTTCATTGTTTCTTTGTTTTTTGCCTTTATATTCTATGTTTCAGTTTATTTTTCTGTGTTTATTTTCTACACAACACTTTACACTGAATTTTGTAACAATATATGCATATATCCTCAATCTGAATGCAAATCCTTTGGCTAGGCTATGATACTACACTGCACCAGATAACTTCCTCATCTATTTGCTGTATTCCTGTACCCAGGCTTGTCCTGTTAAATATCCATCTAGAAAATGCAGACCAGCTCACCAAATGCTTTTTTCAATTAATCCAAAGGCATGTAATTTTGCAAAGCTGATCCTTTATCATGTGAATGCATCCTAAATTCATCAATTGCAAATCAGTCTCAAATGACTGATAATTTGTGGTTCTAGATCAAAGGTTTCTTCCACAAATTTGGAAGCAATATAAAGATGATAGTGAGTTGAACACAGAAAATTCACAATTTCAATGCTACATTTGGATATACCCCCTCCTATATCATCGGGCCAGATCTCCTTGAAAAGTAACAGCAAGTTTACAGCAAACATCTCTGAACCTTATGAAGAACTTGCTAAATTTGTATAATAATATACATTAAAAACAGTTAATTAAAAGCGTAAGTATATTTTTTAATAAATGTGTGAATTGTTTCAGCAGTGCTAATCAACCTCTCTGGTCTACAGTAGGAACAACGTAAACTGTAAAATCTTATTCCAATATACGATCAATTATTATGCAATTACAAAGGAATGACCTCTAACTTCCTACCCCCCTATATATTTCTGATGGCTATGGTCGCTGTCACCCAAAAGCATAGATCAACAAAAACCTATTTTCAATGTTTCTAGAATGAAAATCAAATAATGAAAGGGTGCACCAGTTAAGAGAAATGAAGCATTAAAGAAAGTAAAACTTTTATTCTATTTTTAAAAATTGGTTTCATATTGTTGGAAAATATCTGTAGGATGCATGTAAAGTCAACAATTATCATCAGAACATTGGTGTTAGCAAACATATCCATATCATTTATTTATCAGAAATTGATATGATTGCTATATATAAATCTATATGTACAAATTTCTTCACAGATCCTAATGGGTTCCATTTCACTATTGAAGTGGAGCATTCTAACAAGCTCCTTTTCCTCAATGTATGTCTGATATTCGAGCACATTTCAGTTCCAGGTCATCACTGAAAAAGTTCCTCAAAGTAGTGTCCCAGGCCCAACTATCTTCAGTTACTCCATTAATGACCTTCCCTCCAACATAAGGTCAGAAGTGGGATGTTTGCTGATGGTTACCCAACATTCAGCACCATTTGCAACTCCTCAGAAACTGAAGTGGTCCGTGTTCAAATGCAGAAAGACCGAGACAATATTCATGCTTGGGTTGGCAATGGGCAAGTAACATTTGTGCTACTCAAGTGCCAGACAATGACCATCTCCACTAAGGGACAATCTAACCACTGCCCCTTGACATTCAATGGTCAATGAATCTCATACTGTTAACATTTTTGGGGTTACCATTGACCAGGAAATCAATAGGATTCACCACACAACACAGGTCAGAGGCTAGGAATAACGTGGTGATTAAATCACCTCCTGACTCCCCAAAGCCTGTCCATCATCTACAAGATAAAAGTCAGGAGTGTGTTGGAATACTCCCTACTTATCTGGATGAGTGCAGCCCCAACAACACTCAAGAAGTTTGACACCATCCACTTTATTGGCATCACATCTACAAGCATCCACTTCCTCCTGTACTCAATATTAGCAGTGTGTACTATCTGCAAGATGCACAGCAGAAATTCACCAAAGATCCTTAGACAGCTGTTTCCAAACTGACAAGCACTTCCATCTAGAAGGACAAGGGCATGAGATACATGAGATTACTACCAGCAAGTTTTGCTCCAAACCAGTCACCATTCTGACTTGGAAATATTTTGCTGTTCATTCAGTGTCACTGGGTCAAACTCCTGAAATTCACCCCCTATTGACATTGTGGGTCAAACTATGGCACATGGACTTGGTGGTTCCGGAAGGAAATAGTTTTTTTCTTAGATTCCCTACAGTGTGGAAAAAGGCCCTTCAGCCGAACCAGTCCACACCAACCCTCCGAAGGATAACCCAGCCAGACCCATTTCCCTCTGACTAATGCACTGAACACCATGGGCAATTTAGCATGGCCAATTCACCTGACCTGCACATCTTTGGACTGTGGGAGGAAACCAGAGCATGTGGAGGAAACCCACGCAGACACGGGGAGAATGTGCAAACTCCACACAGACAATTGCCTGAGGCTGGAATTGAACCTGGGACCCTGGTGCTGTGAGGCTGCAGTGCTAACTGCTGAGCTACTGTGCCACCCCTGTCTTTCCCTGTTAACACCTCGAAGACTTTGACCAGATCACCCCTTAACCTTCTAAACTCTAGAGAAAACAGGCCTATTTTGTATAATCTCTCCTCATAACTTTGCTTTGATTTGATTTGTTTCTGTCACATGTAGCATGACAGTGAAAAGTATTATTTTGCATGCTAACCAGACAAATCATACCGTACATAAGTACAAAGTTAACAATCACACAACACCAGGTTATAGTCCAGCAGTCATGATTTGGAGATACTGGTGTTGGACTGGGGTGGACAAAGTTAAAAATCACACAACATTAGGTTATAGTCCAACAGGTTTGTTTGGAAACACTAGCTTTCGGAGGGCTGCCCTTTCATCAGATGGTTGTGGAGAATAAGATTGTAGGACACACAATTTATTGCAGTGTGATGTAACTGAAATTATATATTGAAAAAGAGATTTGTTAAATCTCTCATCTTTTAGAATGGGCATGTTGGCTTCAGTTCTCTCATATGTAAATTACAAAACTTTCTTAAAGTTACATTCTCAAGTGAACTTTAACAATTGGTGTCATGTCGGCCCAGATAATACATTGAAGGTGTGAGGTAACCTGTGTGAGGCTGTCTGTGCCAATGTTCAGGCTGATTCTAATCTAAAAAAAGGATTTACAAAATCTTACATGGATTTAAGCAGTTTTGATCAAAATAAAAAGTAATTCCGCAAGTACAAAATCACCCCACAAAGTTATATATGTGTGTGCGTGTGCGTGCGCGCTTGTGGGTGTGTGTATCGTCCTTGTAAACCTCCCAGATGAATAATTCCTTCCTCACAGTCCTCCAAGCAGGGTCTAATCAGGGGCTTGCTGCACCGGAACTTCTGTATCCTTATATTCCAGTACTCTAGATATGAATACCAGCATTCGATTAGCCTTCCTGATTATTGTCTGCACCCGCTCATGACATTTAAAAATCTATGCACTTGAACTCCCCAAGTGTTACACCAGAATTTCAAAGAATCAGCTTGCAGAGGTGAATGTAGTGACCATCACTAAAGAGAAGGTGCTGGGGAAGCTGAAAGGTCTGAAGGTGGATAAATCACGCAGACCAGGTGGACAACACCTCAGAGTTCTGAAGGAGATAGCTGAGGGGACTGTGGAGGCATTGGTTGTGATCTTTTAAGAATCACTGGAGTCAGTGAGAGTCCCAGGGGACTGGGAAATGGCTAACATAACACCCCTGCTCAAGAAGAGAGGGAGGCAGAAAACAGGAAAATATAGGCCAGTTAACGTGACCAGGCTTTGTGGGTAAGAGTTTAGAGTCCATTATTAAGGATTAGATTGTGCAGTACTTGGAAGTGTATGGGAAAATAGAGCTGAGTCAGCAAGGCTTTGTCAAGTGGAGGTCATGCCTGACAACTCTGTTCGAATGTTTTGAAGAGGTAACAAGCAAGTTACAGAGCCAATGAATATGATCTACTTGAATTTCCAGAAAACCTATGACAAGGTGCTGCACTGGAGGCTGCTAAATAAGATAGGAGCCCATGGTGTTAGGGACAAGGTATTAGCACACATACAGGATTGGCTCACTGGCAGAATGCAGAGTGTATGGATAAAGGGATTTTTTTCATGATAGCAACCAATGACTAAAGGACTTCTGCAGAAGTAAGTATTGGGGCCACACCCATTTCAGGCTATACATTAACAATCCGGATAAAGGAACTGAGGGCATTGTTGCTATGTTTGCAAATGACACAAAGATACATGGACGGACAGATAGTATTGAGAAGGCAGGGAGACTGCAGAAGTATTTGGTTGGCAAACGTGGTGCCACTGTTTAAGAAGGGCGGTAAAGACAAGCCAGGGAAGTATAAACTGGTGAGCCTGCCCCCAGTGGTGGGCAAGTTGTTGGAGGGAATCCTGAGGGACAGGGTGTACATGTATTTGGAAAGACAAGGACTGATTCAGGATAGTCAACATGGCTTTGTGCATGGGAAATCATGTCTCACAAACTTGATTGAGTTTTTTGAAGAAGTTACAAAGAAGATTGATGAGGGCAGAGCAGTGGATGTAATCTATATGGACTTCAGTAAGGTGTTCGACAAGGTTCCCCATGGGAGACTGATTAGCAAGGTTAGATCTCATGGAATACAGGGAGAACTGGCCATTTGGACACAGAACTGGCTCAAAGGTAGAAGTCAGAGAGTGGTGGTGAAGGGTTGTTTTTCAGACTGGAGGCCTGTGATCAGTGGAGTGGCACAAGGATCGGTGCTGAGCCCTCTACGTTTCGTCATTTATATAAATGATTTGGATGCGATCATAAGAGGTACAGTTAGTAAGTTTACAGATGACACCAAAATTGGAGGTGTAGTGGACAGTGAAGAGGGTTACCTCAGATTACAACAGGATCTGGACCAGATGGGCCAATGGGCTGAGAAGTGGCAGATGGAGTTTAATTCAGATAAATGCGAGGTGCTGCATTTTGGGAAAGCAAATC
>NC_057724.1:61504242-61518640 GCF_004010195.1 Chiloscyllium plagiosum
AAAGGGTTCAGAAAAGATTTACAAGGATGTTGCCAGGGTTGGAGGATCTGAGCTACAGGGAGAGGCTGAACAGGCTGGGGCTGTTTTCCCTGGAGCGTCGGAGGCTGAGGGGCAAGCTTATAGAGGTTTACAAAATTATGAGGAGCATGGATAGGATAAATAGACAAAGTCTTTTCCCTGGGGCCGGGGAGTCCAGAACTAGAGGGCATAGGTTTAGGGTGAGAGGGGAAAGATATAAAAGAGACCTGAAGGGCAACTTTTTCATGCATAGGGTGGTACGTGTATGGAATGAGCTGCCAAAGGATGTGGTGGAGGCTGGTACAATTGCCACATTTAAGAGGCATTTGGATGGGTATATGAATAGGAAGGGTTTGGAGGGATATGGGCCGGGTGCTGGCAGGTGGGACTATATTGGGTTGGGATATCTGGTCAGCATGGGCGGGTTGGACCGAAGGGTCTGTTTCCATGCTGTACATCTCTATGACTCTATGACAGGCTAGGAGAGTGGGCAAAGAATTGGCAGATGGAATTGGTAAAGTGTGAGGTTATGCACTTTCGTAAGAAAGTCGAGGCATAGACTATTTTCTAAATGCAGACATTTATGAAGCACAATGAGACTTAGAAATCCTAGTTCAGGGTTCTTTTAAGGCTAACATGCAGGTTCAGTTGGCAGTTAAGAAAGCAACGTTAGTACTCATTTCAAGAGGGTTAGAGTACAAGAACAGAGATGTATTGCTAAGGTGTATAATGCTCTGGTCTGTCCATATTTGGAATATTGTGGACAATTTTGTATCTAAGGAAGTCGACGCTAGACTTGGAGGGGGCCCAGAGGAGGTTTACAAGAATGATCTTGGGATGAAGGGCTTGTCATATGAGACGCAGTTGAGGACTCTGGGTCTGTATTCAATTGAGTTTAGAAGGATGAGGTGGGGATCTGATTGAAACTTACAGAATACTGGGTGGATATGGAGAAGGTGTTTCCACTAATAGGAGAGACTAGGACCCGAAGACAAAGCCTCAGAGTGAAGATACATCCCTTTAGAACTGAGAAGAGGAGGAATATTTTCAGTTAGGGAGTTGTTAATCTGTGGAGCTTGTTGCTGCAAAAGGCTGTGGAGGCCAAGTTATTGATTATCTTTAAGACAGAGACAGATAGGTTTTTGATTAGTGAGGGGATCAAAGGCTTCGGGGAGAATACAGGAGAAACATATCAGCCCATGATCGAATTGTGCAGACTCAAGGGATCAAAGGGCCTAATTCTTGTCCTATATTTCATGGTCTTATCGAATGAATAGTCTTTGATGGGAGAAATAGACCATGGTATCCAGTTTCTGTCAAAGAATTTCAAATAATGCTCATAAGAAAACTTGGTCTGTCAATGTAAAAGCAGATGGATATCAATTCTCATGAACACCACACAGCACCACCAGGGAGCCCAAAAAAAGCAACTTCTAGAGCATGGCCACTTGTTAAATGGTGGAATCATGCATTTCTTTGTAAGCTAACCACTTTATTTATTTTCCACTCTCACGAGCTAGGGGAATGCAGGGAAACATAAAGGAAATATCAAAACATCCAAGTAGTCTCACAAGAAAATTCTGCCCATTAATTGTGATCAGTGCTGCAGAACTGTACTCCTGTATTCTCCCCGAAGCCTTTGATCCCCTCACTAATCAAAAACCTATCTGTCTCGGTCTTAAAGATAATCAATAACTTGGCCTCCACAGCCTTCTGCAGCAATTTTGTAACATAATGTCTCACATAGTATGTCCGTAGCTTTCCTATGTGAAGATTCCAAATTAAAAGTAGCAGTTCTGGCTCTTTTGTTGTTCAGAGGGAGATTGAACCAATCTCAATACTGATCGATCTTCAGGAGTACTAAGGTGACTGACAGAAAATTAAAAGAAATAAAGTATATTCAGATAAGAGTTCCAATATTGATCACTATCTATTGACCTCTGCCGCAACAGTATGCTTGTGTGTGGGATTACCTGATGGCTCTAAAGTTGAATAGTCCAGCAAGACTTAAACTTTACATGATTTGGAGATGCCGGTGTTGGACTGGGGTGTACAAAGTTAAAAATCACACAACACCAGGTTACAGTCCAACAGGTCTAACTGGAAGCACTAGCTTTCGGAGCGCTGTTCCTTCACCACCTGATGAAGGAGCAGTGCTCTGAAAGCGAGTGCTTCCAATTAAACCTGTTGGACTATAATCTGGTATTGTGTGATTTTAACTTTAAAATTTACACTGTCGGTGAAGAATGTCTGCTTATGAAGTTTCATTGGCTGAAGTACGCCCCAGCATAACATTGTGTCGAGAGGAGGGAATTAGTGTGCAGAATATAGTAGCTGAAAATGTGTTGCTGGAACAGCGCAGCAGGTCAGGCAGCATCCAGGGAACAGGAGAAGCGGCGTTTCGGGCATAAGCCCTTCTTCAGGAAACGTCGATTCTCCTGTTCCCTGGATGCTGCCTGACCTGCTGCGCTGTTCCAGCAACACATTTTCAGCTCTGATCTCCTGCATCTGCAGACCTCACTTTCTCCTGCAGAATATAGTTCTTTCGGAATTAATCAAGTTGCCCATTATATGTCTCTCTCAATTTGCATTTCATCAGTTAGGTGAGTTGGATATTGAGGGGTGAATCAAAATTTCCCATTTTTCACTATCGCACCAGGTCAGAACATCACCTTTAATTTATGCTCCAACTTGAAACGTCCACACCCAGAACATTTGTAGGTTATTTATGAGTAACGATTAGGTTACTAGGCTAAACTCAAAATAACCTGGATCACAAAGTTAAAGCCCTGACAACATCTGGGACAGAACAAAACAAACATACATGAATGGAGACCAACTGTCTGCAGATAGTCTTCCTCTGTGGAAGATGATCATTTCCACTGGCACTGAAATTGATCAGCACCTTACCTGTGTGGACGGCAAGCATATTTCAGTCAATGTGTGAGAGTGGCGAGGGAGGGGGAGGAATGAGGAGTGCAGGACATCAAAGTAAGGGCTGCACTGGCCCTCAAAACATCTACCAGTGATCAGTGAATACTGATTGTTGGTTCATACTGAATGTCCCCTTTGAACTGGATCACTGAACACAACCTTCGCTCGTCCTTCTCCTACCACTGTCAATGTTTTAAAAGGCAACAAAATACTGAAGAGAAAGGAACAAATAAACTGTGAGGGTAAACTAGCAAGTAATAAAGCAGACAGTAACAGCTTCTTTCAGTATATTAAAAATAGACATCAAAATGAACACCTGTCCCTTAGAGAATGATGCAGGGAAAATAATGATGGGAAACCAGGATATGACAGAGCTGTTGAATAAATATTTTGCATCAGTCTTCATGGAAGAGAATACTAATAACATTCCAGAGATACTAAATCATTCAGGGGCTAAAATGGGAGAGGGAGAAGCAGATACAATAACTATCATTAGAGAGAAAATACAGGAGAAACAATGAGGGCTAAAGGCCACCAAGTTCCCTGGACCTAACTGGATGCATCCTAAGATATTAACGGAAGCTCCTACAGAGATGGTGAATGCACTGGTAGTAATCTTCCAGGAAACCTTAGATTCCTTGAAAACTGTTAATGTAACACCCCTATTCAAAAAGGAAGGGAGACAAGAAAAACAGGTAACTGTAAGACAGTTTAACATCTGTCATGGGGAAAATGTTAATGTCTATTCTGAAGGATGAAATAGCACAGCATTCAGTGACACTTAATATGATCAAGCAGAGTCAGTGTGGCTTCATAAATGAGAAACCGTGCCTGACAAATTTATTACAATCCTTTGAGAAGGTACAATAGATAAAAGGAAACCAGTAGAGGAAATATATTTGATTTTCCAAAAGGTGTTTAATAAGGTACCGTACATAAGATTACTTAATAAGAGCACATAAAAATGGGGATGGTGTAGTAACATGGATAGAGGATTGGCTACATAACAGAAGACAGAGCTGGGTCAAAATGGCATTTACAACATGGCAATCTGTAACCAAAGGAGTGCCACAGGCATCTTTTTTGGGGCCACAATTTTTCACAATATAGATTAATGATTTAGATGGTAGAAGTAAATGTCACTGGTCAAAATCCTAGCCTTCCACTGCTAATGGCATTGTGGATCTACCCTACAGTACATAGACTGCAACGGTTCAAGATAGTACCATCCTCTCAAGTAGCTAGAGACAAAAAAAACTGCAGATGTTAGAATCCAGGGTAGACAAGCAGGAGGCTGGAAGAACGTAGCAAGCCAGACAGCATCAGGAGGTGGAGAAGTCAACATTTCATACTTTCATCCCAAACTCACCTCATTAACTCAGTACCACGCTCCTTTAGTAATTCGCTTTCCCAAGTCCCCCTCCACCTCATTTATCTAAACCGTCATCTGCCTAATTTAACTCCCTCCCCAGCCATAGGTATTTCATGTCGGGGGGGCGGTTCTGAAAAAGAGTCATATAAGAATTGAAATGACAACTGTTTCTCCTTCCACAAATGCTGACAGACCCTGCTGAGTTTCTCCAGCATTTTCTGTGTTTATATTGATTAAACATGTCAGATCCAGTAACACACTGTTTCTGCATCGACACCAGAGCATTGCTGTCTGTTGATGAGCCCCTCTGAAGTACCCCTTTCACTTCAATGTCCTTTTATTTCCACCCCTTATTGATTAAGCTCCCCATCACAATTGTAATCCTCTCTGCAACCCAGCATCTGCCTCCAATCCCAACAATTATGTTCCCTGATTCCCTGCTGTAGCTGTGGCCCCTTATAGTGCCCCTTGAATTTTGGTGACCACAGACTGTCCATGACCCACCCCAGACTGATATTCTTCAACTCTTTGACTGTCTTCCCTTGACATCCCGGATTGTTGCACTGGTCTTGATCTGGAGGAAGGATGGCACGTGTGGGGTGCGTATAAAGTTGGGCACCCTGAATGTGTTATAACACCCAACTCCTGTCCCATCCAGAGGTCTTTTACCCACATTGGAAAAGGCCTCAGGCAACCCACATGCTCTCGTTTCTTCGGAAGCCCTTAAGTGGCCAACTAATGTCATTCTATTTCATTAATTAACAAATAACTGTTGGAGTCCTACCTGTGGCAGGGGAGGTTAGTGCTATGGGTCCAACTTTGCAGGTGAAACTCGGAACAATTCTGGCTGGGTTTGGGGATGTGTCTCCTTTCTCAGGCACTTAATGCACATTGGTGGCCCTGCATGACAAATTGTTTCTCCACACCCATTTCTGCAATCAGACCCACACTCCCCCCAAACCCATCCCCATCAGGATGATGTGCATGTAAAACACGGTCTCCAAGTTGGGCCGAAGGGTCTGTTTCCGTGCTGTACAACTCTATGACTCTTAAGTATTGAGAGCCGAGGAGCTTGCAAGGCCATTAGAAAGGATTGTTAAGAGTCGGCTCCATTGACATGAATCTATAATCATGATCTGACCAGATCGGATACGAATGGCAGGTTTTGTTCCCTAAGAGATTGGGATGAAGTAGTTTTCTTTTGGAAAAATCTGATAATTTGTTCGATTGACGAACAACCACTTGAAAAGGGTGCCAGATGGCAGTTGACTCCCTTGAAAACACTCTCTTGTGCCCTTTAGAAACAAAGCTGATAGAAAATAGGAGAAAGGAAAAGACACAAAATGTATCAGTTGAGAACAACACAGACTTATCATTTACCGCTTAAACATCCTGACCACTGGCAGGTGCAGAAGTAGAAAGGACTGGAGTGGGGGCAGAGGGATGACACACAATAAGTACCATCCTTGTTCAAGATCAAAAAGGACCGATTACATTCCTAATTTCACCAGAGGCCAATAGATTTAACTACAATGTACTGGAAGAGAGTAAACTAATCTCCATTATTATTACTGAGAAAAGGCCTCCAGGCTGCATTCTTCAAACGTTAAAAAGATTTTGTCTCTCTTTCTCTCTCTGTATGGGCAACAGTTGCTGTATCTGGGAATCCTCCCAATCCACATTCCTGACATTTATCCATAGTTAGGTGATCATATAAAGCTGCAGCCTTAGAACACAAGGAAGAACTCATTTGTTACTTCCCCTTCTTATGTGCAATAACCTCCTGAAGAAAACCACCAGGAAACACTCAAGAAGCATTCCCTATATAGATCTGACCCCAGCACAGTCACCACTGGGGCAGGCTATAGCCCCTAGGGTCAATTACTGTCACTGTGAATGCAATGCTTGTCCAGAGGCACTCAGCGCTAGCATGGCAATGTGAAAGGAGCGATTTCTCTTCCTCTTTTTTTTCACATGCACACAGACACGGATGCAGAATCCACACAAAATCTCAAATCAACCAAAGCATTGGGAAATAGACTGTTATTTATCAAGGCAAAAACACTTGTATCCACATAGAGTGTTTAGAGTAAGAATGGAGCTGTGAACAAAATCCGCCTGGTTTCAATTTTATAAGGCTCTAAGATTTATTTCCTTCCTCACCTTGCTTTCTTGCTCTCCAGAAAGATGTAGCTGGTTCTGAACTGTGATTCTAAAGCTCACTTTGTATTCAAGGCCAGCAGTGAATGCCTGCAGGCAATGTGACCGTGACACTCGTAATACCAACAGACCTGACCTCTGGCCTTGCCCAACAGCGAATAAATTTGCAACTTCCCCACTGGGATTGCTAGTTAGCAACCAAGCAATTGTATTGAAGCTCATCACTAACAACCTGCTAACTGGAGAGTCTACATTTGGGTGGAAATCATAGTCTCAAGATAAGGGCCATATGAGCACAGAAACATACGAATAGGAGTAGGCTACTTTTCAAGACTCAATGTAACTTTCCTGCCCAAACCTGACATTCTTATTGTGATTTGGAGATGCCGGTGTTGGACTGGGGTGTACAAAGTTAATAATCACACAACACCCAGGTTATAGTCCAACAGGTTTAATTGGAAGCACTAGCTTTCTGAGCGCCGCTCCTTCATCAGGTGGTTGTCAGGTAGACTATAACCTGGTGTTGTGTGATTTTTAACTTTATTCTTATTGCGATTGTTTAAGACTAACTTAGAGTCATACGACACAGAAACAGACCCTTTTGTTCAACCCGTCCATACCGTACATAATCCCAAACTAAATTAGTCCCACCGGCCTGCTCCTGGCCATATCCTTCCAAACCTATTCCAAATATCTTGTAAGTGTTGTAATTGTGCCTACATCTACCACTTCCTCAGGCAGTCAAGATTAGAGCGGTGCTGGAAAAGCACAGCAGGTCAGGTAGCATCCGAAGAGCAGGAAAATCAACGTTTTAGGCAGAAGCCCTTCATCATTTGCCCAAAATATTGATTTTCCTGCTCCTGGGATGCTGCCTAACCTGCTGTGCTTTTCCAGCCCTACTCTAACCTTGATACTAATCTCCAGCATCTGCAGTACCCACTTTCGCCTACTTCCTCAGGAAGTTCATTCCACAGGCAATTCACCCTCTGTGTAAAAGATCTGCCTCATGTCGTTTTTAAGTCCCTCTCCTCTCACTCTAAAAATACGCCCCCTAGTCTTGAAATCCTCCATCCTAGGGAAAAGACACCTACCATTAACCCTATCTATACCCCTCATGATTTTATAAACTTCTACCAACTTTTGTCAATCTCCGGTGAAAAAAGTCCCCGTCTATTAAACATTTCCTTATACCTTAAACCTTCCATACCCGGCAACATCCTAGCAAATCTTTCCTGAACCCTTCTCCAGCTTAAATAATACCTTTCCTATAACTGGGCCTCCAGAACTGTACACAGTATTCCAGAAAAGGCCTCAAAAATGTCCTGTACAACCTCAGCTGGTGAAGGAGCCTTGTGAACCTTCAGAATTTTCAAATGCAAAGGGTTTGTATCATTGCAAATAGTCCAGCTTGAGACAGACACATGTTCGGATCAAGAAGAGCGAGAGGCCATGGTGTTTGGTTATTAAGCTGGTATTGAGGTCAGGGGTTGGCCTTTACTTTATACAACAGGGGAGCATGTTCAAGGAGTTACACTGGTGATCTACACTGCCATAACCAAGACAGAGTTCCTGTGGTAAAATGAAGAGTCCCGGAAATTTCATGCTCGTCCTGGGATAAAAAATGCAGGTAATATTCAGGTGGTTTTTACACGGTAGCTACGAAAATCACCCACACAAAAACTAGCCCATTCACCATGGATACAAGAGCAGTAAAGGTCAGAGATGCTACACCATCAGCAGCCAACTTACACATTAAGAGCAGAAGCAAGCCATTTGGCCCCTCAAACCTGTACTGCTATTCAATTAGATCATGGCTTAGACCACATTCCAATCTACCCCCAAAAAAACCTTTGCCTCCCTTGGCTAATAAGACTATCTACCTTCACTTAAAAATATTCAATGGCTCCACCTACACTGCCTTCTGAGGCAGTGTTTCTGAGGGAGGCAGTGGCACAGAAGTAATGCCGCTGGATTAGTAACCCAGAATCCCAGGCAACTGCTCTGGGTTTGAACTCTACCATGGTCCATGCTGAGATTCAAATTCAATAAAAGAAGAAGAAAGCCAAATGGTGGCCATGTAACACTTTTGGCTTTTGTTAAAAACCCATTTGGTTCTCTGCAGTTCATTGTGGGAGGATATTTGCCATCTTTACCCAATCTGGCCCACGTGAGACATCAGACCCACAACATGGTCATAGAGTCAAAGAGGTCTCCAGCATGGAAACAAACCCTTCAGCCCAACTTGCCATGCTGTCCAATTTTCAGAATTAAACTAGTCTCACTAGCCTGCGTTTGGCCCCTATCCCACCATAGCTATCCCATCTATGTACCCGCCTAAATGCTTCTTAAATGATAAAATTGTACTCGATTCCATCACTTCCTCTGGCAGCTTGTTCCATACACTAATCACCCTCCGTGTGAAAAAAATACCCCTCTGGAGTCTTCTGGGATATGGATGACTCTTGAGCATTGGCAATAAATGCTGCCTTAATCAACAATGCCCACATCCTGTGAATGAATTTTTTTTGATAAAAAATAATTTCCCCTCATCTCCGTTCTAAAAGGGTGATCCTTAATTTTTAAACAATGTGTTGCATTCAACCACAACATGAAACATCCTATCAACATCCACCTTGGCAAGACAGTTCAGGATCTTTTTTCTTCAATCAAGTCACTCCTCACGCTTCTAAACTCTAGTGGATTTATGCCCAAACTGTCCGATCTCTCTTCATAAGACAAGCCGTTCATTCCAGGTATCAATCTAGTGAACTTCCTCTGAACTGCCTCCAAGAGAAGGCAGTGAAGCAGTCAGATATAAGACAAAATATAGAGCCAATAAATGTGGAAGGGTGGCAAGTGATTTCCTATTGCAGGCTATCTCTGTATATCTGCCCAGCAGGACAAATATGTACAGCTGACTCCAGTGGAGATAAAATGAACAGCAGACTGCAAACAATGGAGCACTGTTTATTGAAAAGGCAGGGGTCTTTTTTTATACATAAAGTACTTTGCCTCTTCTCCTCCTCAAAGGGCAGGGAGTATATTCAGTGCACACAGTTTAAATAGATTAACATGACAGGAGAGCTCAGGGGATTAAGGGAAAAAAAGGTTTGTTGCATTCAAAAATAAGATATAAAAAGAAGCTGCTGTACACTGCATTGCAACAAAGACTGTTTCCATGGCGATTATCTGTCCTGTGGATTTTAATTTGAGTTTGGTGTATCTCTGAATAGCATGATTTGCTTGTTACAATGGGAAGAGAATGCTGGTGATTTTTAGATATAATCAGGCTACATTGTGCATTGGACAGAAAGAGGCATGCAGCATTTCGAAGGAAATTAGCCAGAAAAACCCAGAGGACGCACTGTGTAGTTAATTTGATAGCGTTTGGACCTTGAGAATTTGTAAGTGTATTAAACCAAGTGGGCATTCACATCCTGCTTGAGCAGGATTTAAGAAATATTCACTTAACGCTGGGAAGCAAATTAAGAAGGAAAAGGACACACTGTTGGATCCCTGTTTGTTTCAGAGTCTGTGGTTTTCAGATGCTGCAGCAGTGCAGGATGTTGTAATTCACTGCAGTGCCTCAGACTTGGGAGAGACCCCTACTGCCAGGGATACTGAATACTGCAAGAAGGTATAGGTGTGGCAACAGTCAGACAAAGACTGGGCTCATATGCACACATACATACACATGCACGCACACACGCACACACACACACACACACGTTAGAAAATCATAGATTCCCTACAGTGTGGAAGCAGGCCGTTCGGCCCATCGAGTTCACACTGATCCTATGAAAAGCACACGTGAGATTTTGGCACTGGTGACATCATTGGGCCTTCGACTCAGTGTGCAGAGCAAAGTATCTTCCTACGGCACAGGAAACTGTAAACTGCTGAGTTGTTCAGTTTGGTTATCTGCTTTAGGAATCCTTGAGATAGGCAATAAAACAGAACTGGGTAGAAAGTGTAACTACTCTTCTGCGGTGATTCACTCAAGGTCATGACTGTTTATAGAGTAGCTCCGAAAAAAAGTAACCTTCAAATTCTTGTCAGGTTAGATTAAAGACCAGGGGTTAGACTAAATGGGGCACTCACTCGACCCAATTTTCTTATGATGAAAGTGGTTCTGTGCACGGTATGTGGGTGTGACACTTTGAATCTGGAATTTTCTTCCGGGTGTTTTAATGTCTCACTCTCATCTAAACTTAGTGGGTGAGGGTGACTAAAATTCCACAATCCTCCAGAGTGGCCGCATTTGGGAAACAAAATAGAGTTTGAAAACCAAAATAAAAGTAAGCCTGAAGCACTGCTTAGTCTGTCTTCGAAAATGAAAAGAACAACATCAGTTCAGCGCCCTTATTAGATTGGATGACTTACAGTATCAACATGCCACTTCTTAAAGGCTCACTTTCTAAGACCCACTTAATATGAGTGAATAAGCTGTGTATCAGGTGTACAGACATGACCAAGGAGATACCTTAATTGTGTCATGCTTTAAAAGTACTTTTACTTTCTAAAAGCTCCCATTCTGCAACCTCACTGTGACCTTTCACATGCATTTTCCATTGTCCTCACCTGACTGTTAGCAGCCATGCTTTTAGCTGCCCAGGCCTCACACTGTGGTATTCCGTTCCTAAACCTCTCCACATCCATGTCTTCTTCAGAACCTTCCTCCAAGCCTTTGGTCACACAACCTTATGTGCATTTAGATTAGATTACTTACAGTGTGGAAACAGGCCCTTCGGCCCAGCAAGTCCACACCGACCTGCCGAAGCGCAACCCACCCAGACCCATTCCCTTACATTTACCCCTTCACCTAACACTACGGGCAATTTAGCATGGCCAATTTACCTAAACTGTACATTTTTTTTTGGATTGTGGGAGGAAACTAGAGCACCCGGAGGAAACCCACGCAAACACGGGGAGAATGTGCAAACTCCACACAGACAGTCATCTGATGCTGGAACTGAACCCGGGTCACTGGCGCTGTAAGGCAGCAGTGCTAACCACTGTGCCACCGTGCCGCCCATTTAAGGGGACTTCAGAATAATACAGAAAGGTGTAGGGAGTAGAAGCAGCTACAGGCACGACTGGATATTGTCAGGAGGCTGAGTGTTCAAATGGAACACTCAAAAGTATTTGAAGTTGAATTTGAATTTGCTTTATTGTCACATATACTCAAATGAGTAAAGTGAAAAGTTTACAGTCGCCTCTTTATGGTGCAAGTTTAGGTACAAAGGTATCGAGGTAAAGATTCTTAAGAACAAATTCTTAGGGAAGAAGAAATAGAAAAATAAAGAAATAAAAGTCCAGCGTTACAGATTACTTCAGTCAAATTGAATACCTTATTTCTGCTCTTTACACCCCAGAATTCTTTTGGTTTTATGTCTAATTTTCCTTATGCTTGAATTATCATGAGATGTTTGTCTACAGTAAATGTACGTTTCTGCAATAAATTATTAAAGAAAATGCTCTGATTTGATGCTGTCCATTCATGCTATTGCTAGAAATCCAGTGAAAGGTAACAGACAATTCTCTGATGTAAGTTTGTGCCTGTTAATAGGAGAGCTGGAGTGACATTACTATTGCATAAGTTTCAACACTCAGTTGTCCTTCTTTCAAATGGAGTAAGTCTGCGCACATTCCTGTGAATATATTCCTGTTTTACATTCAAAGATTTACCAGGATGTTGTCAGGAATGGAGGGTTTGAGTTATGGGGAAAAGCTAAGTAAAACAAATCCAGCAGCCATCTAGCCAAATGCGCTGACACTTCTCACAGCCTCCTGACTATGACAGTGGTCTCATAACATGAGACTTTCAGTTGAAAGTGTTGAGAGTGTGGTGCTGGAAAAGCACAGCAGGTCAGCAGCATCTGAGGAGCATGAAAATCAATGTTTCGGGCCAGAGCCTTTCATCAGGAATGACAGCTGAAACCTTGCTAAAGCAAGATGAAAAAATTAGTTCAGGAAATTTGTGGGCAAGAAATGACAACGAACTTGGTTAACTTCTTATTTAAAATATGAATTTAGATTAGATTATTTACAGTGTGGAAACAGGCCCTTCGGCCCAACAAGTTCACACCGACCCGCCACCCACCCAGACCCATTCCCCTATATTTACCCCTTCACCTAACACTATGGGCAATTTAGCATGGCCAATTCACCTAACCTGCACATTTTTGGACTGTGGGAGGAAACCCACGCAGACACGGGGAGAATGTGCAAACTCCACACAGAGAGTCGCCTGAGGCGGGAATTGAACCCGGGTCTCTGGCGCTGTGAGGCAGCAATGCTAACCACTGTGCCACCGTGCCACCCACTGTTTGATTTGTACTCTTCGGAGGGCGGGGGGGAGCCAAGCCAACTCTGGCATATCTGATCTCCAAGTAACAGTCACCCCCCACAATGTGGTTGACTGTCAGGGTTGGGTAATTAATCCTAACTTGTCATTGTTTAAAACAAGCTTAACTAATGGAGGCCCTGAGAAGCATAGGATTGTAAGTCAGCTGAAGACCACAATATTGGGGAGAGAGCAAGAGACCAGAAACAGACCCACACTCATTCCATTTTGATATCAGAGAAATCAACTCTTTCAGTGGCACAGTTCCATAAACATTCTAGCAATTAAATCATATCTCAAAGATAAACTGGGAGATGTCACAGCACCTCTGTACTTTCTAATATGCATACAATAGCCTAAACCAGAGGCATCATTACTATCTTGCAATCTGAATTGAAAGCTCATCCCATTCACATGTATATAACTTCAACTCTCTTAATGTAAGTATTAGCTGAGACAAGTTAAGATCCCAGTTGTCAAACTGCTTTATTTCATAGCGAGTTGACATAGAGGTCAATCGTCATGATCTTATTCAATGATTCACAACTTGCATTTCTCTTAGACCACAGAATAATGAACATAGTGATCATCACATCACATCAGTGTCTCGTTTTGCTTTAATTTAAAGTAAGTCCTAAATGGTCCCTAGCATTCTAATCTGGAGGGCATTCAGTAAATTTGGTTATTGTGGTTTTGGTTCTCCCATTGGGATCAGAATGACATCACTTAGCCAATTTTATCAATGACTGCCTCCACCATTGCACATAGACAGGATCTTCTCCTGCTTTTGTGTTCTTTTGGCTGTGAACTTGACTGGAAGAAGAGTAGCAGTTTGAGGATGTTTGGATTTCTGCGTTCAGTATTCATTCGTGGCATGTGGGTATCATTGGAGAGTCCGGCATATATTGCCTATTCGCTGTAACACGATATTTTGAACTCTTTTCTGTTACCCTGATATACTTATCTCTGGAAAGCAAACATAATATTTTTCACTGTATCTCTGTACATGTGTCAATAATATTAAGTCAATGCCTTTGTGAAAATGGTGGTGAATAGTGCAAGGTGAGAGGAAGAAGGGATAGGTGTGAGAAATATGAAGGAAGCTGTGAGTGCATTGCAGCTGCTGAATATGCACAATGTGCAGTAAAACCTCTCTTCCTGGTTTCCTATTGTTACCTTTCATGGCCCTCAATCACAATCCTTGTCGTCTTCTATTATTCATCAACTCACTGTCCCTCAGTAACATCCTCAAAAAGCACAATGTTAGTTTTCACATGTACACTAACAACAACAGCTCGACCTCATCACCATCTTTGTCAACTCTAACTGCTAAATTATCACATGAGTTATATGTTACCAAATATGACTGTAAATTTCCTCCAATTAATGTTAGGAAGACTGAAGCCAACTGTTTTTGGTGTCCCACCTCAAGCTCCTTTTCCTTGCAACTGACTCCATCCTCTCTGTGACAGCAATCTGAAATTAAACCAGTCTGTTTGCAACCTTGGTGTCATATTTGATCAAATTTATGAAGTAACAAAGATTGATTTGATTTTTGATTTGATTTG
>NC_057724.1:61519909-61535689 GCF_004010195.1 Chiloscyllium plagiosum
TGGCCAATTCACCTAACCTGCACATTTTTGGATTGTGGGAGGAAACCGGAGCACCCGGAGGAAACCCACGCAGACACGGGGAGAATGTGCAAACTCCACACAGAGAGTCGCCTGAGGCGGGAATTGAACCCGGGTCTCTGGCGCTGTGAGGCAGCAATGCTAACCACTGTGCCACCGTGCCACCCACTGTTTGATTTGTACTCTTCGGAGGGCGGGGGGGAGCCAAGCCAACTCTGACATATCTGATCTCCAAGTAACAGTCACCCCCCACAATGTGGTTGACTGTCAGGGTTGGGTAATTAATCCTAACTTGTCATTGTTTAAAACAAGCTTAACTAATGGAGGCCCTGAGAAGCATAGGATTGTAAGTCAGCTGAAGACCACAATATTGGGGAGAGAGCAAGAGACCAGAAACAGACCCACACTCATTCCATTTTGATATCAGAGAAATCAACTCTTTCAGTGGCACAGTTCCATAAACATTCTAGCAATTAAATCATATCTCAAAGATAAACTGGGAGATGTCACAGCACCTCTGTACTTTCTAATATGCATACAATAGCCTAAACCAGAGGCATCATTACTATCTTGCAATCTGAATTGAAAGCTCATCCCATTCACATGTATATAACTTCAACTCTCTTAATGTAAGTATTAGCTGAGACAAGTTAAGATCCCAGTTGTCAAACTGCTTTATTTCATAGCGAGTTGACATAGAGGTCAATCGTCATGATCTTATTCAATGATTCACAACTTGCATTTCTCTTAGACCACAGAATAATGAACATAGTGATCATCACATCACATCAGTGTCTCGTTTTGCTTTAATTTAAAGTAAGTCCTAAATGGTCCCTAGCATTCTAATCTTCTCACAGCCTTTGCTACCCCAACTGATTATCCATATCTCAGCCTTTGACATTTGCATTTATTCTGTTCACAGCTGGGAAAGAATCAAAGACTAATCACAAAGTTACACGTGAGGTGTTATTGTTGATTATTGGCAACGCTGTTGGATTGGGAGGTGGCGCTGAATAACAGCAAAGCTTAACTCATTACCATTTTAACCATTGATCAGGATCACTTTTTGAAAGTGCCATGTTTTAAGACACATACAAACGTTATATCAAATTCTTTGCTTGGGAAAAGTAACCTAAAAATAATAACAGGCCACTTGCTTGTAGTAAAGTATCATAGAATCATAACAATTTTATAGCACAGAAGGAGGCCACTCGACCCATTATGTCTGTACCTGTCTCCTGAAAGAGCTACCCACCTAGTCCCATTCTCTAGACCTATCTCCATACGCCGCTAACTTCCTCATTTTCAACTATATATCCAGCTCTCCTTGGAACTTTGTCTAGAATCTGCTTCCATCACACTCCCAGGGCGGATATTCCAAATCCTAGCAACTCTGAGTAAAAAGATTTCTCCTCAGCTTACTCGTCGCTGTCTTGAGATTGAAACTGTGACCCCCTCATTACCAACTAGTGGAAACAGAATATCATAGAATCTCTACAATGTAGATGGAGGCATTGAGTTTGCATCCCACGTACTGCAATCCACCCTATCCCCATAACCTCTGCAACCCCACATTTCCCATGGCTAATTTACCTAGCTTGCACATCCCTGGACACGATGGAGTAATTTTATAGCATGGCCAATCCACCTAACCTGCACATCTTTGTACTGTGACAGGAAACCGGAACACCTAGAAAAAACCAACACAGACACAGTGAGAATGTGCAAACTCCACACAGACAGTTGTTCAAGACTGGAATTGAACCCAGGCCCTGGTGTTGTGAGGCAGTAGTGCTAACTACTGAGCCACTGTGCTGCTGTTTCCTTCTTTTTCCTGTCAAAATTGTTCATAATTTTGAATACGTCAATTAGGCCAGCTCTTAACTTTCTCTGCTTCAAGGGGAATAAGCCAAACTCTCTAATCTTTCCTTGATTCTAAAATCCCTCATTCTTGGTAATATTCCAGTAAATATCTTTTGCGCTGTCTCCAGGGCTTTACATCTTTCTTCAGGTGTCCAAAACTGAAAACAATACTCCAAATGTGGTCTGACCAATGATTTGTACAGGTGTAGCATCACTTCCTTGCTTTCATACTCAGTGTTTCTGTTTTTAAACCCAAGAGTCCTGTAGCACTTCTGCCTCACTGCGCCAGGAACCCAGATTTGGTTCCAGCCTCGGGCAACTGTCTGTGTGGAGTTTGCACATTCTCCCCGTGTCTGCATGGGTTTCCTCCGGGTACTCTGGTGGATTGCCCATGCTAAATAGCTCCATAGTGTTCAGGGATTTGTAGGTTAAGTGGATTAGCCGTGGGAAATGCAGGATTAAAGGAATAGGATAGGTCAAGTCTGGGTGGGAGACCCTTCAGAGGGTCGGTGTTGACACAATGGGCCAAATGGCCTGTTTCCACACTGTAGAGATTCTATGCTTCTTAGCCTACTTTGGACATCGCTTGATTCATTAAACCCAGACATGGCTTTTGCCCAAAACGTCGATTTCGCTGCTCCTTGGATGCTGCCTGAACCGCTGTGCTCTTCCAGCGCCACTAATCCAGAATCTGGTTTCCAGTATCTGCAGTCATTGTTTTTACCTCCCAGACATGTACACACCGACTCCTGTGTGAGCAGGGATCTTTGCCTATTCTACACTCTCTAATCCAGGGCTAATCAGGCTAAATGTAGTACTTACAATGGAGACTAACATTGCAACATAACAGCGACTGAATGAGAGACCTTTCCCACTCTGATGGGTCAGTTCCACACCGGATTAGCTGCATGAAGAGCTTACATCAAAACTTACAAGTAGCATTGGTATTGTCTCCAATGTAACGTTTCTCAAACCAGGCTGTTCTACAAAGATACAACTTCTAAATATAATCTGAGGTGCTAGAGGAAGGCCCAACCTGATTCCTGTACTTTGCAGCAGAATATGATCTCTGTAATACTGCCAGAATTCTATTCCAGATACACAAGAGAGATTTATAATAATGTGTATCTGAGCTTATGTGAATCCTGTCTAGACAAGTACAGCACAGGTGTGGGTTAATGTCAGCTTTATCAACAGCTGAGTTATTATCCACACAACTTACTTCAGTGATGTGTATCATTCTTTACAAGACTGTATACAAATTAACCCTGTTTTGATTCACTCAAGCCAAGTTCCAGGCCATTCCCACAAACACTTTTCCAGTTGCTTCAGTTGGAAAACATTTGTGGAACAGATCAGGCTTGAATCAGAAATCTTCCCCCATAGTTCAGTAGGCATTTCCTTAACTGACTTTGAACTAAACACACAAACCATGCGACACTTAGGCTTGATTAGCAATCTTTACCAGGTTGGATCATCTCGCAGATGGAGTGGTTACGACAATCCAAAATAATTTAATTGCTTTGTCACACAGTATATCAAATTTTTGACTGACCTTTCCTGGAAAGTGTGCAGGTTAAAATAGCCTTGGCTACGTTGCCCCTTGCTCTCTGCAAGGGACAGTTTGATATTAGGCCAGACAGATGCAATTATCTTATTGGAGTTGAGGGCTCTCTGCAAGCATGAGAAGAGCAGCGTCTCACACTGAAACCATCATCAGCAGATGCTCAAGAACAGTGCTGTAGGGAGGTATGTGATTTTCTCTGGTGTATAAGGATATTCACTAAGTCTAATAGACTTAGGTTGTTCAACAGATTGAGGTCATGTGTATACCTCACTTCTTTGCATGATGCAGCAGGTAACTTCTGTGTCGAACAGGGTGGCACTGGAAACACACAGCAGGTCAGGCAGCATCTGAGAACCAGGAGAGTCCACGTTTCGGGCATAAGCTTATGCCTGAAACATCGATACTCCTGATATTCAGATGCTGCCTGACTTGCTGTATGTTTCCAGTGACACACCTTTCGACTCTGCTTCTCCAGCATCTGCAGTCCTCACTTTTTCCCAGTTAATTTGTGCACCATACCTGCCATCCTGAAAAAAATGGATCATTTAGAACTCCCATTTAAAATCTGCTAAACCACAGGATTTCCATTTTCTGTGGCATTACCTGAGTCATAAAGCCAGGTGTATGGTGATTGGTACTGTCATCTTTAGAAAAGATCAAGCGATTATGGTAACAGCTGGTCAGAAACCTGACCAAGATTCCACTGTAAACCGTGCTGTAAATCTTACTTAACCGGTATGCAATGTGCCAGGTGGTTATTTAAGATTTCCTGCCCTTTCTCATTTTGATTATTTATACATTTAATCATACTGTACACCCAGACATCCAGGGACAGATGACAAATGCCTCCAAAAAGCCCACTCAATGCAGTTTGTTTAACCTTTTATCCTTTTGATTTACACAGAACATTCCAGCACTGGTCAATCATTTCAACATGAGCGCGCAAGCACTGCAGCTGTTAATGCCCCAATAGTTCTGTTCAAGGTTTATTAAACTGAGCACATCCTTACATTCTCCGAAAACTAAGACACACACGCAACCATTTGATTCATCTATCTGAGGGCCAGATTGCGAAAGACTCAGCTGATTTTTGAACATGTATTTCAGCTGGTTCAACCTTTGGATTCTGTCCACTCTGCACATTTTTGTCCAAATCAATTTCTTTCCATCCTTATGAGATTGGCTTATTTACCTGAAATGGAATCTGATGCAGTTAAATCGTTAATGGCCACCTTTTTGAATTTGAAGATGAGCCCGAGTCAATGGGTGAAGACTGGTTAGGATGGTGGTAACTAATCAGTATTTGATACAATTGGAATTTTCTCTCTGCTCCAAATTGGAATGTCAGGGATTTTTTGGACTACTTCTGTTTGGTGAGAAAGACCTCCCTGGTAGAAGTGAAACAATTCCCTCTCTAGGGTATTCATGGTCAGCATCAAACATTCTCAGGTCAGGTCACAAAATGATCAGGAAATAACATTCAGGGGTGAGAGGCTCAAGGTGAGCCATTCAAACACATTTCCTGCTGTTCCTTTAATTCACTTGGTTATTAAGTACTATCAGAGCACAATTCAAAGAGCAGTGTTCCCTCAGTGTAGAGGCCAACATTCATTCTTGAATGAATATTACTAAATAAAACACAAGGAGAATCTTGCTGCCCTGTGCTTTATCATTCACCAACTCATCCAACTAAGTCCCCTATCTGTTACTTAACAGGCAGCCTCCAGGCTATGCGTTTCCAGACACTAAACAGGACCCTCCTTTTGACTGTGGTGGGCGGGAAGCTGACTGGTGAGATGTAAATAGAGTAAAGGCACAAGGGTTAAAATAGCCTAGACCTCGAATTGCTCAGTGGAGGTTTTTAAACATGCTTCACCATACCTGAAATCCACTTCCAGTTAACAACTGCTCTTAAATCTTTCCTTTTGAAAGCTTTTGTGACAAAGCGTAGAGACCAAAGTTCCTCAGGGGGTTCCACTGCTCTCCTGGGGCTGTGCCTCTATTGTCTCTGTGACTTCCCAATTTATCTTGCAAGGCACAGAAGCTGTGCCTACTCCTTTACAAAGTTAACACTGCCAAAGGGGAAGGGCTAAGAGCATGATGTATCTGTGGGGGAGCAGTGTGTTCACTAAATTGAGGTGTCGTGGTAATCACGTGGAAAGTTGTGGGTCTAATAAGTAAACTCCAAGTCAGTGAAGCCTCTGAACTCCTAGTCCGTTAAAGGCAGTGGACTACACAAGTCATAGCCACTTTCATCACACAAAATTTCCAAATTTCTCCAATAATTTCATCCATTTCACAAGTACAATTTTATTTGCAGTTCAATGGGGAGATAATTGAAATACCTTCCACCATGCCGGCAACTTTTATAAATCCCTGACTTTGGAGTTGTGGATATTGTAACTGGGCAACACAGATGTCAGTGGCGATGTACACATGATCAAACGCACTGCAAGACAATCCTCTCACCTGTAAGTGCCAGCATGAAGGAACAAGTGAAGTACTGTATCAACAACTTGTCAGCTCTGCTCAAATGAGTAATCACCCAGCCTAGAGAAATGGAAAATGTTCTGGAGTTTATCAATTAATCATGCGTGTATGCACCAAATTTGGCCAAGGCAGCCCTCTGCTCCTGAGAGACAGGTATTTCCTGGGAGAGAACCACACATTTTGCCCGGTTCACATACAGCCCACATTCCACTCACTGTTGCATGACTTTCACTGTATCAATAATGTACCGCAGGCATCAGGCAAGTTAAAAACTAACTCTTCAAGCCACTTCATTGTTTTTTGAGGCCATCTTGCATTACCATAAAAAAAGGAGAACATGAGTGACACAACAGAAAACTTCCCGAGTGAACACATTTGCAGTAAAATTGTTAAATCACAGTTTCATCACTGATAACAAAAGGTTGCTAATGATCTTTCCACAGCAATTAATGGCTTCATTCAGTGAATGGGAAACATTTACTACTGTTACTGTGATACTGTCACTTGATCTCGTCAGTTTCATGGTGTTTGGTGTCTGAGAGGCTAAATTTGGCCTCCCTCTCCCAGCAGCTGATGTAGAAATTGGATTTGTGGTTTAAAACTCTCTGGATTTGGACCTGTTTGGCAGTCAAAAGAGACTAAGTGGCTAATATTAGGACAGGCTGCAGCATGTGTGCCCCACCTGTCTGTTGGTAAAGATCCTGTAGAGGCAACTTGTACCTGGGCCTTAAACAAGCACTCAGCCTTTTGAAAGCACAACAACTTGTTTGATGTGTCCTTCGCAAAATCAGTAAGTGAATACTGTACTCAACAGCAGTCCCAACACTCTCAGCACCCCGGCTAAACCAGTTTCTTTTGACCAAAATGAGCTCTCGTAACATTATAATACAGATGGCCTATCTTTAAAGGGCATTTCAATAAAATGTTGAGTTTCAGTGATTTTTCAGTAGTTTTAACAATATTAGGAAGCAGACATCAAATCTGTGAAATGAGAGCTATTAAGAATCCATATATTGTAATAGTGTAGCCTAGCTCAGCCACTTTCTCTACAAAGAATTTTTCAAAATAAAAGGACTTTATTACAAGCTCATGGAGATATCCTCCTTGGTGGTGAGAACTCCAAGTAACATTGCTGACTAATATGTTGTGATATTTCTCATAATTCTAAAGAAAGATAGAATTATACATAGTGTAACCAATGTTGTAATTTAGGAAATTAAGGCATTGCAAAGTTCCAGGAACAGAAAAATAAGACCAGATACTTGTTTTTTGGTGAACAGTTGAGGGATAACAATTGGCCAGGATATTGGGGAGAGCTTTGCTGCTCTTTTTCAAAGATTGGTGTTGTTCTTTTACATCCATTGGAGGGGCAGATATGGCTTTGGATTTGTTGTCTCATCTGAAAGGCATCCCCTACCACAGTATTGCACTGATCATGCAAACAAAGCTTGGGGGAGAGGTATAAACTCAAAACCTTCGGACTGTGAAGAGACAGGTCTATTGGTCTCTTCACGTTAGTAGAGCTATCATATGACTGATTGAGCTATAGCAAGAAAGGGCCGAGTGCTAGGGCTCCTCTCTATAGGTCTCTGTGTCCATAGGGTGGATGCCAGAGCTCACAATCTTGGCTATCCAGCAACCATCCATTAAGAGAAATGGGTGTGGGATGAGCACTGGGTCAGAATTTGGGCTGCAATGGATTCTCACATCGTGAAAGTATCAATATCTTCAGGAGACCTGGGGAGAAAACTGAAAAGAACTTCCTTGAAAAATTGCTGCCTATGTTTTCTTTAGAGTACTGTATCTGCTTTTTTTTTGTGGCTGTAGAACAATTGCTCACAATTAAACCAGCATACAAAAGAAATAACATAAATACCACAGCTTTGAAGCACATAGCAGTTCTGGAGTACTGACATTTAAAAGAACACAGAACATACCCACAACATGTAGCATTGGCATAGTCTTTTGTCTAGAGCGAATTTGCCCTGCCCATAGCCTCAAGGTGGAATATAACAGCTCATTGGGCTAACTAAGCAACATTAGTACTGACAACCCTCGCCAAAACACAGACACAGAAATCTAATCTTGAGGAATGTCAATTATTTGCTTTTTCTTTGATAAAAGAGACAACAAGCAATGTTACAATAATCACTGTGCCTGTTTTCCTATCCCTTCCTTCCTTCCTTCCTCTTCTGGAGAAGCTGGGCTATCAATCTATAAGTGCTGGTCACTACCAGTTTACCAGTTGCCATAGGACCAGTTACCATATCCAACCATTTTAAGTTAGCGCAAGGGAAAACCCTGAGTTCTCAAGCCTGGTCATGCACCAGCAGGAAAGTACAGCTGGGACTGGGGAGAATCAGGCTGGGATGCACTGACAGAAGAGTTGAAAATGAGAGGTCAACAATTTAAGGTGATTAACAAAAGAACTAATAGCGACACGAGAGAGAAAAAAAACTATCTTCCGCTACAAGTGGTTAAGACTTTGAATGTACTATTTAACAGGATGGTGGAGCCAGATACAATCACGACTTTCAAAGACATACTAGATAATTATCTGAAGAGAAAGAATTTGCAGTACTATGAGGAAAGGGTGAATGAGTCAGACTAGCTGAGTGGCTCTTGTGGAAAGCAGGCGAGTGGCCTCCTCATTTACTGTAAGCTCTCGATGATGTAGATGGAATGCCCTGCAAATACCCAAACATAGAGAACTGTCATTGGACTTGGTAAACAGGGATGACCAGCTCACATTTATACTGCAGCATAAATATGACTTTGAATTGAAATGCAATTGTGAACAAATGTCTCTCCTGATCTGCTGTAGTCATGTGACCACCATCATGTCACACACACACACACATATATACACACACACACACACATAGCGAGCCAAAGATGTGCAGGGTCAGGTGAATTGGCCATGCTAAATTACCCGTAGTGTTAGGTAAGGGGTAAATGTAGGGGTATGGCTGGGTTGCGCTTCGGCGGGTCGGTGTGGACTTGTTGGGCCGAAGGGCCTGTTTCCACACTGTAAGTAATCTAATCTAAGTAATCTAATCTAATCTAATCCAATTTACAGACAGTTCAATAAAGAATTCATTCTGATAAGAACATGATGTCAGAAGTGCAGCTGAAACTTTTTTTTAATTTACTCTTGGAATGTGGGCATTGCTGCCCTAGCCAGCAATTTATTGCCCATCTCTAATTTCCTTTGAGGAGGCAGTGGTGAGCAGCTTTCTTCAACCACTGCAATCCATTGAGTGCTTAAAAAATAACATTACTCACAGGGCAACATAAGAATGTTCAGGTTAAGATTTCTGAAAGCAATCATAAGCAACTGAAATAAACTAAAATACAACAAAGAAACAGTGAGAAAATTGGCTGCGCTTATCTACTCTCCCAGAACCAGTAGGAAAGAACAGTGACATGAAACAAAACTAGCAGTTTTTTTCACATACGGTGGGAAATTATAAAATTGCAACAGAGAAGTTACACATCACTACACTCTTGTCAATGTTGGAAAGAGACTGTTTCAAAGTGTATTCCACTCTCAACCTCTCTGAATAGAAATAAATAAACAGTAGAAATTTTGAAAGTCTTGAAGACATATTTTGAACCCAAAATGAATATAACTTATGAATGGCACCTGTCGTTTGTGAAGGCCAAGTGTGCATTGGTGAATATGTGATCTAATTAACTACGTTTGCAGAATCTAGTGGATTTCCAGAATTAAAAGATGATCTAATTAGAGACAGGATTGTATTTGGTAGAAAAAAAATCCTGCATTGAGAGCACATCTATTGATTGAGTTCACTCACAGGACCACAATTGATATGTGCAG
Organism: Chiloscyllium plagiosum; assembly: GCF_004010195.1. NCBI lineage: Eukaryota > Metazoa > Chordata > Chondrichthyes > Orectolobiformes > Hemiscylliidae > Chiloscyllium > Chiloscyllium plagiosum. The sequence continues at coordinate 61,529,689 of NC_057724.1, forward strand.
AACTGCTGAGGGTGTAAATCTGCATCGTGAACATATTCATGCTGGAACTGACCAATGTTTGCAATTTACAAAGCCTCTGGGCACAAAAGGGAAGCAATAGCAGGCAAAAGGAAAGAATGTAAATGCTGCAAAGGAATAAGGAGAAAAAGACAAGTGCACGAGGGGAAAGCAGTGTCCTTATTGCAAGGAACTGAATCATTTTGCACACAAATGTATACCTAAAAGGAAGCACAAAAAGCAAGTATAGATGGCCACTGTGGAGATATCAGCTGAAGATTCTGAGAGATCACTTGACACCATACAACAGTTTGGTTCAATTAGGGTGATAGGTGATATATGACCAATGATTGTTGAAATGATGGCTGCAGAAGGTGGACATCAAGTCAACATTAAATGTCAGACGGATCCTGGTGCTTTATGCAACATTATCACCTTCACACGCTTGTGTGAAGCTGCTCAATATGGCTCAGAAATGAAAGCCTCAAAAGTAAGTTTAATGATGGAACCGTGCACAGGATGAGAGGACAGATTACTTTGTGAGTCCAATGTGAGAGCACAAGCTGAGATCTGGAATGCCAGATCATAGATGGTGAGCAAATGCCACTTATCTCAGCTAAAGCAAGTCTAAAGCTTGGTCTGGTGACCCTCAACATGCCAAATGAGATTTGCAATATGTCACAGCACACTAAATTATTGACCGTGGAAGACATTCAAGATGATTACAAAGATGTACTCAGACAGTTAAGATTCTTTCAGGAGTATGTCATCTTGAAATAGACCAATTCAGCATCAGCCAAGAAAAGTTGCAGGTGCCCTTGAATAGTAAGATGGAAAAGCTCAAAAAGTGGGTGATAATCCCTACAGAACGGAGTCACAATGCAGTAGCAGTGAAACAACTTGGAATCCGAGAGTATATATTGAACCATTGTATCTGAATAAAACTTTGAAGACAGCAAACTAACCCAGGCCAACCATCAACTAGCAAACACATAAATCTTCACTCAACTTGATGCAAAGGTTAGTTAATGGCAAGGGAAGCTGGATGAAAGCAACTGTTTTGGAACCACATTCTGAATGCCGTTTGAGAGATATTAACACTTGTGCATGCCTGGAGAACTCTTAATATGCACAACATTAGAGAATTGGTGATCTTCTGGAGTGGAAGCTGTAGTGGATGATCTGCTATTCTATCAATGTGGCGACACAATGGAACAAGCTGTTGCTGAAGCAGAACAAGGAAAGACAACATTTAAAGAATCCTGAAGTCAAGTATATGGGTCATGTGATAGCAGTAAAGGATCCCAAAACGATGAGAGTTATGGCAGCAATATAAAGACCAGCCAATATAAAAACACTACAACAATTTGTTGGGTTCTCTAAGTATTTGTCACAATAGTGTGAATCAATATGCCAACCACTGGCCAAGGATGTACAGTGATATTGGCTCTAGAACACGAAGCAGCATTCACAAAAACCAAGCCAGTTATTAGTGACAGTAACACCAGTGTTGAAATACATCATTCTGCAGTGTGATGCCAGCAAGACAGGACTTGGATTAACATTAATGCTGCAAATGACATCTGTTTGTATTTCCATCCAGGGCATTAACATATGGAATGATGTTATGCTCAGATCGAGAAAGAGTGCTAGGCCACTGTCATCGTGGGAGACCATTTTCATCAACACCTACTTGAAAGAGATAAAGTGCCAGTCGAGTCCAACTGTAATCCACTTCTTCAATCTTCTGGTAGCTGAACCAAAATGCCTTCAAAGAATGTTATTCAGTTACAGAGATACCACCAGGGTCTGCCATACAAGCAAGAGAAGCAGATGTACATTGGAGATGTACTGTCAGGAATAGCTCTCCTAATGAAATCCACAACCTGGAAGAGGCACTGAATATAATCAGCATCATGGTGGCTCACTGGTAGTGGGTAGCACAATGGTTCAATGGGTAACACTGTTGCCACACAGCGCCAGGCTTCCGGGTTCGATTCCACCCTTAGGCAATTGTCTGTGTAGACTTGGCACATTCTCCCCATGTCTGCATGGATTTCCTTCAGGTGCTCTGGTTTCCTTCCACAGTCTAAAGATGTGCAGGTGGAGTGGCCATGGGAGATGCAGGGTTACAGGGGTAGGATAGAGGGGTGGGTCTGGGTGGGATGAACTTCAGAGGGTCAGTGTGGACTCGATGGCTGAATGTCCTACTTCTGTAGGGATTCTGTAACAGGCATACACCTTACTCAAATCAAGCAAAGTACCCAACAAAATGCTACTCTCCAAGTGTTGCAAAAAGCAGTGATAACAGGATAGCCTAAAAGTATCAAAGACACATCAATTACTATAAACAGCAAGTTAGGCTTACAGAGATTAACTGACAATCCAATATGGCATAATCTCTCTGGAGCTGAGAGAAGATTGCTAAACCTTATCCATCCAAGCTGGCAAGAAATTGAGTCAGTTTTGGAAGGCAGGAGATGTCCTCTACTGGCCAAAGATGAGCAATGAATTCAAGAACCACATCAGCCAGTACTGGGCTTCTAAAGATTACTAAGTTAAACAAGCTGGAGAGCCACTGATGACACGTGACATCCCAAAAGATCATGGATGAAGCTAAGAGTTCTTCACTTTTGCAGGAACTGACTATTTTCTCACAGTAAATTACTATCCTGACTATTAGGAGGTAGACAAAGAGCTTGTCAAGAGCCTGAAGGCACACTTAGCCATTCCAGCTATCCAGACATTATGATGATTACAACAGCCCTCAGTGAAGAAATCAGATACATCATAAATGATTGAGAAATCCAACACTACACTTAATCTCCACACTCTTCCCCATCAGATGAAAAGGCTAAGGCAGCAATGAAAATTGCCATAAGAGTTATAAAAAGCATCAAACAAATTCCACACAGATATAAAGAAGGCAATCCTCAAATGGAGAAACATGTCAATGGATGGTATGGAATGTAGACATGTACAAATACTAATATCACATTGCTCACAAAGTGTTCTTCCAGTAACAATAATGGTAGATGTAGCAACAGGTCTGAATGACTAAATCAAGGGGAAATGGCAGAAACCAAACATAATTCAGTGTTTATTGCTTAACTCTTGCTGGAGTTGAGTATTTGAGACTAGATTAGAGTGGTGCCAGAAAAGCACAGCAGGTCAGGCAACATCCGTGTAGTAGGAAAATTGACGTTTTGGGCAAAAGCCCTTCGGTATTGGAGACCCAGTCAGGGCACCACACTCAATACTTCCAAAATAGGGGCAGTGGATACATGGGAATACTGCTACCTGCAAGTTCCCTTCCAAATAACATATCATCCTGATTCGAGCTATACCATCATTCCTTCAGTGTTGCTGGGCCAAAGTCCTGCAACTCTCTCCCTCATAGTAATATGGAAGTCTCTTCAACCTAAGGACTGCAGTGATTGAAGAAGGCAGCTCGCCAATACTTCCTCTAGGGTAATTAGGTATGGGCAATAAATGCTGGCCTGGCATCACACAAACTAATAGAATGAAATGAAGCTTGAGCTCATCGCAACAGCAAGTGACTCTTAACAGATTTACTGATGCATATAAGATCTTATTCCACTGGTGACCTTAACAAACTCGGATGAGGTTGCTTCAGTGATGTGGTAAGTAGAATGAGACCCATTCATTGGGACCATAACAACATGAAAACTCCTTTGCTGGTTTTACTCAAAATTTATCCAACCCTGAGGGAGTTAGATGAGCCAGAATTAACAACAGTTTTCGAGGAAGTCTAGTTTGTGATCTCTTGCTCTGTGGGAAACATGTTTCTTCTAATCTCTCGTCATGCTTACGGCTTGCCAACTTTCTACTCAATACTTTGACTTCAACAAGCATACTTAAATATTAAGTGACATGTTCACAATCTACATGAGCTATTGTCACATGCCACAATTACTTTAATCAACTCTAAGCAAAGCAAGGGACCTCTTGTGTATGGTGTTTTCAATAAAATGATACACAGCCTTGCTGGCTAACTTATATTCCCCACAAGAACAAAAAATTGCTTTACCATTTAATGTCTCACATAGCTGCCAAATGCAAGGACTTGGAACATGCCCCCACTCAAACTCCCTTTTCTCCAAAGACAACAAACTCAGCTCTGCACATCTATTTTTACAACTGATGCAGTTTTATTTTTGTTGTGCAAGAGCTCACTTCACTGTCCTGACCATTTGGGGCAAAAAACACATGTAGATTTTAAATTTCAGCCTGGAATAGGGCTCAAGCTCATATAAGGACTGAGCGAGGATCCAGAAGGAGGTGGATCCAAGCCTTCCTTGAGATTTGGGACTCCGTTTAAAAGCTGCCAAATGAGCAGGGCTGTGAAGGTGTGGGGGGTTGGGGGGCATGATTCTCGAGAGAGGCTCGAGCATGAGCTAGTGTCCGGCTATAATATCTTCGCTGTATCAAAAACTCTCTTGCTGCCTGAGCTATTTACATCTGGTCATTTACATTTTAAACTCAGCCAACAATGGGAGTTTATCGTCAGCCACGGAGCTAAAACGTGAAAAATGATTGTGACCGATCTGTTCTAAATCTGACCAATAGAACCAGGATTTATTGCCCATCCCTAGTTGTCTATGAAAAGATGGTGATAAGCCATGTCGTTGAACTGCTGCAATCTCTTTGGTCCAGCCACACCCATAGTGCTCCATTCCAAATATAGAATCCCGAGAAGTCAGAAAGAGGAAAACCAACCCATTATAATTTTCATTACACTGCTTTGAAGAAACACCTAGGTTGAAATCAAGGTTCAAGCCTCACCCCAGAAACTTAGGCACATAATTGAGACTGAACCTCTCGGGCTCCACTGTAGACAGTGCCACCTATCAGAAAAGATGGCTGAACCCTATATGCCCTCTCAGTTGCACAAAAGAAACTATAGATCAGACTTTAAAAAGCAGAAGAGTGACTTTCTTCACAAATTGACCAACACTGTATCAAGATTGCAGAGACAAATTATTTGCTTATGGATCTGTGGGTTATTTTTGTGGAAACTTGCTGTCTGTCCAATTAACTGGTGTATTTCCACATATTGCAACAGTGTATAGAAGTACATAATTTGTTCTAATTGCTTCGGACATCATGAGGTTCTGAAAGGCACTATATGAATGCAAGTTCCTTCTAGTCCTTTCCTTTCTATTAGCCTTAATAATGAGCCTTAATAATTAACAATGGAAATGAATGATTGCGGATTCCGACTGTAGGCTGGGATAAATTCATTACGGATGCACCCAGCACCCTGGGGAAAGGGAAGACAGGCAGACATAATTAAACATAAACATCCAGCAGGAATTCAACTATTTCCAGATTAAAACCTCCTCCCACCCAGAGCGGGCTCAAATAAAAACAGATCATTACACAGAATGGCCAAAGATTGCCTGTCAAAATGAAAGAGAGATTTAAATCTGTCAGCTAATAGTTACAGTTTAAGCAGAATGTAATTTTGCAAAAGCAATTGCTCTTTTCTAATTAATGTAAATCTAGATACTTCTGTAATTGTTAACAAAAGGACACAATCATAACTACCAAAGAGGGAAAACAGCAGAAGTATGAAATTTTGCCCTGAGGTTGGACTTTATTCCCTCTTCTTTTTTTCCCTTTAATCTCCTTTCTCCGCAGGGCAGTCTAAGCACTGGTCATCCTCAGCTATGTGGGCCAAGGTGGTCGTTATCAATGCATAACCTTGACAATAAGTGTGGAGAGACTGACAGCCCATCCTAATCTCACTGTATTCAGTGTCCATGTTCTTTAATTGGGGCTCCATCAGAAATGGGAACTGAAACCAAACCTTCCCCTCCTTAGGTAAAAACAATGACTGCAGATGCTGGAAACCAGATTCTGGATCAGTGGTGCTGGAAGAGCACAGCAATTCAGGCAGCATCCGAAAATCGGATTTTGCCTGTCTTCGGATGCTGCCTGAATTGCCTTCCCCTCCTTAGCAAAGTGGTGCTGAAACCAA
>NC_057724.1:61536189-61553818 GCF_004010195.1 Chiloscyllium plagiosum
TTAATCCAGAGACTCCAGGTAAAGTTCTTGGGACCTGGGTTCAAATCCTGCCAGCAGGCAGAAGGTGGAATTTGAATTCAATGAAAATCCGAAATTAAGAGTCTAATGGTGACCATGAATCTATTGGTGATTATCAGAGGAAAAACCCATTTAGTTCACCAATATACTTTAAGGGAGGAAACTTCAATCCTTACCTGGTCTGGCCTACATGTGACTCTTAACTACCCTCTGGGCAGTAAATACTGGCCCAGCCAGCGACGCCCTCATCCTATGAATGCATAAACAAAATAAAATTCTACCAACAATCATGGTTACGCTCAAGAAATGGAGAATTGCACATACTCCAGCAGCTTCAGAGAAGGAGAGGGATACCAGAAATATCAGTGTTAGGGGAAAGTACAGTTTTTAGTTGAACTACTGAGATAGCTGCCTTCCTTTACTTCCCCACCATTCCAAGAAACGGCACTGACTCTTGAATGATCTACAAACCTGTAGCTCGATTTTTTGTCTCTGTGTAGATAACCAAAGTTTCAACCTGCAGCACTTCTGACTCCGTTTCAGCATGAGAAGATTCACATGCCAATTTTACTCCATTCCATCTTGGAAGTAATTCCACAGACTGGAGTTCCCCTCTCCGGATATCAGTGTACCTGATGCACTCTGTACCTGAATCAAGACCTATTCTCCAGGATTTCAGCAAACTGTGTGGTCAAAGCGTAAACAGTCAAGGGAATGAATCCTGCCTGGGTCATTAGATGGCAATTGGAATCCTGAGAATATTTCCCTTCAATTGCCAAGGGATACTGAAAATCAACTGTGGTACTTTATCTTAGGAACACAGGAGATAGAGGAGAGATTTTACCAAAGTACCCAAAATTAGGGCGTGTGAGAGAGTGAGCGAATTTTAAAGCCCTAGTTCTGTTAGAAGAACTCAACAACCAGGGAGCTTAGCTTTAAATTAATTTACAGAAGAATTAGAGGAGAATTTTGAAGAGGGTGATGGAAATCCAGATCTGGCTGTCTGAAATGATGGCCAAAGGATTCACATTTAAAATGTAACCTATACATAATGAAACAAGAGCATGGAAGTGGGATTAGATTGAATTGCTCATTCTCATCTGGCACTGACTCAACTGGCCAAATGGCCTCCTTCTTTGCAATACATTTTCGTTGCAAGCTATACATTAGCCCCTGATGCATTCAACAACACAAGATTGAGAACGCAAACTGGATGCGGTTGTATTGCAGTGAGTTACCTATGAATTCAGAACAAACAAATTTGTATATTGCCATGAATTTATTTGTAGGCAATGAAGCAAAAACATAAAAGCATGGATTTTAACACTAGGTCTATTATTCCCAGACTATTTACGATCATCTCTATTCTAGCCAATTCAGTTAATCCCCACAAGGCAAGTTCTTTAAACGTTTCTGTCCTTTTTCTCCTCCTTCCTGACTCAATTGATCACTTTGGACCTGAATTAAAGCCATTCTAGTTCCAAGATTACAGAAGAGCCAGAGGTAAATATTCGTTTTGAAGGACTGCGTCTGCACTGTCATTTTATCCCAGTTTAAAGGAAGATACCTCAGGGTAGGTTTAAATGCTGGGATCCATCTGGATTCATGGGTGGTCTATGTATCTCCCGCTCCTCTGATTTCAGAAACGCACACAGGTCATAGCATTGAGCCCACAATCCCTCCATTTTCATTTTGCAAGCTGAATGCAGACTTTTATGAGGCAATATAGACATGCTACCGATCGTGCTTAATCCTTTAGTCTTTAACTACTTTGGTTAAACATTGTAGTGGCAGACACATGATTGCATAAATGCTTCATACAATAAAAAGTAGCACCAGCAATAATCGTGTCAATGATGAAGTCTAAAAAACACATACAAATAACTAAAAATGCACATGCTCCCCAGTGTAAAACTCACTGTTGTTAAGATTCTGTCAGACAAGCAGCAATTAGATGTATGGAACGCATGGAATTACAGGGCTTTTGAATCTATACTAATCTATTTTAAAAAAGTTGATACAAACAAATCTTGGATGATTATGTTTATAATGTTCCAGGAAACAACTCCTAAAGGCATATGTTTACAATGTGCCAAGAAACAAAGTTTACCTTTAATTTTTGGATAAATAACTTGCTAGTGATGGGTTCCATTCTGTGTTGAGTGGAGTTATGTATAAATATTGGCTAAAACTCTGGCAAAGACTTCTAAACCACTAATCCACCCTCAGCCTAAATTTACTATCCAAATTTACAAGAGTCCTAATCACTTGGCTCATGTCAACACAAAGACATCATGTCATCTGTTACACCACAATAAATATCACTATCTTACAGTGAACAAAAGAGCATAAACTATGATTTAACCAAAATGGTGAAACACAAATTTGCTTCCATTCCTCCTCTAGTCGGTGGTGGCTTAGATTGGAAACATCACCTTGCTGGTTGCCCACACAGCTGGTCATTCTTTTTGCATAAGGTTCACTGGGTCAGGGTACTCAAGAGATTTCATGATCTGTGTTGATTCATACTATATTGCACAGTGCAACACCACAAGGGAAATACAGGTCAACTTTCCATTTTCCATTTTTGCTCCTGTCAGACATTCCCCTTACACTTTTCTGTGACTATTCCTGATCACTATATCAGTGAGTACTGCTGCTGTTTAAGAATGTGGTTTTGTGTGTGTGTGTGAATAAAGTTTAGTGGATATGTGTGGGTATTTCAGCACACGTACTTGTCCTTTCATATGTACATGCTTGTGCTTAAATGCATCCTTCTGTGATTGTGTGCATTTGTTGTGTATGTATGTGTGTATGTGCATCTATGCATTCACTTCTTCTGAGTCTGTGTAGAGAGCGAGGCATGTAACTGCATGAAGCTAAGGATTTGTGTGTGATACGCATGTACATCAAGTGAGAACAGTGTCACATGGTGGCCTTACCAGCAACCCTCTAATCAGCTAGGTACACAGATGAGAGACCTTTCACACCTCCTTTGGAATATGACTGCTCCAAAAGGAAGGCCGATCAGAGAAGTGGAGCTGCAATATTCCCGCTGACCTCTGCTTTTTATATGTGGGAGCTCGGACTGGATCCATAAAAGACCTGATGATAGACAGGTGATTACTGATACCACTGTAACTATGCTCTTGCAGCAATCACTGCCTTCAAGAATAAAGTTAAAAATCACACAACACCAGGTTACAATCCAACAGATTTATTTGGAAGCACTAGCCCTATAACCTTGTGTTTTGTGATTTTTATCTTTGTCCACTCCTGTCCAACACCGGATCCGTCACATCATGTCTTCAGGGAAGCAAAGAAAGTAGCTTGAGGGGAGGGGAAAAAAAAACTACCCATTTCTTTGGAACTGATGTGATCACCCTGCAGGCTCCAACAAGCCATCAGCACCTTCAAGTTATGCAAGTGATTCAAATCCAGTGCCAAAAAAAAGGAAGCCGTTGATATCTGCAGGCTGTGTTCTGCACGTGGGGGACCGAGTGAAGCAGTTTAGTCTCAGGTCTCTGCCCGGACAAGTTTCAGTGAAGCGAAGGAAATGAAATGCCAGAAGTGCAGATCTTGCAACAATGAAACCAATCCATTCACACTCCAAGAGTCTCCAAATTTGACACCGACTGCCAATTTTAAAATATATTTCTTTGTCAAGTGATAAGTCCCTTTAAATCTTTGTAGGAGAGTTAAACCAAGACAAATGCCACCAGCTCATATGTCAAGGATTTTCATGCATTTTGAATAAAATACTGAAAACTAAATAAAACCATTTCTCCTCAGCCCTAAACATGTTAAGCAAAAACAGTGTCCAAATTGGCTGGAATGAGAAAACTCAAGACTGCAGAGAAATCTGGATTTTTCATTGACTTGAAGTAACACTTAGTTAATTATTTATGAGAATCATGAGTTGTTCAGGAATTCCAAAAAATCTTTTCTATTTCATGCTCCAATATCAGCAGATGTAACAGACTCCAAGGTCATCTGTCACTCTATGTAACATGAAAATCTCATTATAGGGCCATTAAGTGGTGAAAGGAAGAGTAACTAATGACATCTACAGTAGTAGAATAATACAATTTTTACATGTTAGTTTACTTCAGAGGCCATTACAGATCTCATCACCAATTTGAAAGTTGAATACCTTTCTCTAGTGGCACACTGCTACAATGTGGATCATGAAGATGCATTGCAACAACTCACACAGGCTACTAAATCAGAACCTCCCAAACTAACAACCTTTATCAACTGGAAAGACAAGTGCAACAGGCTAACTTAACCCTCAGCACTCCAGTATCATTGCTAGACCAAAATTCTAGAATTCCCTTATATGGGAGCAAGATCACCACATGAACTGCGATGCCATGGAATCATAGAAATGTACAGCTTGGAAACAGACCCTTCGATTCAACTCGCCCATGCCGACCAGATACCCTAAATTCATCTAGTCCCATTTTGCAGCATTTGGCCCATATCCGTCTAAATCCTGAAAACAAAAAACATGCTAGAAATCACAGCAGGAGTGGCAGCACACATGGAGAAAGAGCAAGCTAACATTTCGAGTCAAGATGCCTCTTTGAGATTTGCTCCTCCCACTAAACCCTTTCTATTCATGGACTCATCTAGATGCCTTTTAAATGTTGCTATGTTTTAAGACAACCTTCACCCATCACTTCGAGTCACAGAGTCATAGAAATCTACAGCACAGAAACAGATCCGTCAGTCCGACTCCTCCATGAAGACCACATATTCTAAATTAATCGAGTCCCAGTTGGTCCATATCCCTCTAAACCTTTTCTATTCATATATCCATCCAGATGCTTTTCTCAAGGACAACTAGGGATGGGTAATAAATACTAGCCTTGCCAGTGATGCTCACACGCCATGAATGAACAAATGAAAACAATTAATGTGAGACCGCAGTTGCATGAAGTCCAAACTGTATATGGATAGCAGGTTTTCTGTTGTGCAGGAGATTGTGAATCAGATGATGTTTTATGCTAACCAGATGTCCTGTAGGCAGCTGTTCTGGTGCTAACCTACAAATTACTAGTCTTACTGAATCCAATTTGCAATGGGGGTTCTTTAGATGCGTAAATCCCAGGTTGCTAATACATAGCTTGGAAAGGGTGGACGCTAGGAAATAGTTTCCGTTAGGCAAGGAGACTAGGACCCGTGGACACAGCCTTAGAATTAGAGGGGGTAAATTCAGAACAGAAATGTGGAGACATTTCTTCAGCCAGAGAGTGGTGGGCCTGTGGAATTCATTTCCGCAGAGTGCAGTGGAGGCTGGGACGCTAAATGTCTTCAAGGCAGAGATTGATAAATTCTTGATGTCACAAGGAATTAAGGGCTACAGGGAGAATGCGGGTAAGTGGAGTTGAAATGCCTATCAGCCATGATTGAATGGCGGAGTGGACTCGATGGGCCGAATGGCCTTACTTCTACTCCTATGTCTTATGATCTTATTGTCTTATACCCTGGAAATGTCAGGCAATGGGCATTCTCAATTGAAAGGGAGGGGTTTTCCTAGCATCGCAGATAACACACTTTCTTTCACAAATATCACCAAGAACAAAACAGATTAACTGGTTGTTAGCACAGTCCTGGTTGTGGGCTACTATAAAATGGCTGCTGTATTTACCAATTATTCACTGTGAGAAACACTTAAGGTATTTCAACAATGTGATAAGTTCCTCCATGAATGCAAACATTTTCTTTCTTCCACACTGATTAGAACAAAACACTTGTGAGAGCATTCTGAACTAGAACACTTCAGTTAACTTTGGATTTAGGGGAATCAGGGAAGAACTGATGTATGAAGTCTTCAAAAGGTATCATACAGATAGAACAACTTCCAATTGAGTGGTCAGGTATAATATCAACAAATGATATTGCCCAAAAGATGTTGCAATCAACCAATTTTAACTGAATATACTTCTAAAATGTGCCCCAAATTGTAACACACAAGCCATGCCAGATTTAGCAGCGTGAAAAATGCCTTTTGTTTAATAAGCTAACTTATCCATTTCAAATAAAGATACAAGTTATGAATATAACAGTCCGTAAGGCTGCATTTATATTTCTCTTTACCCATACTCACACTTGTCAGTGCATTTGACATCACTTGTCAGTGCATTCAAAGTAACAAAACAGTACACTGGTAGCTCTGTATATAATTATTAGATGACACCAAGTTTTGGGAAGTAGATAGGGCTCAATTGGTATGGGGAGATGGGAGACAGTCACCCATCTGATCAGGACTCAATTGAAACAGGTAAATCGAGGACAAATAAAGTTTTTGAGATAAATGGCCTACTCCTGCTATTATGTTCCTAAAATTACACAAAATATGAGCTTGAGTGAATTTCACTTTCTTCAAACAAATGGAAATGTGTTCCCTTCAACATAAAATATTGCATGACTTGAATTACTGACACTGTTGCCTCAGAGGATGGCCGATCACTCCAGGGTTAAATAACCAACTAACACTGTCTGTCTCCCATCTCCCCATGGCAAATATTCAACTAACACCCACTGTCTCCCATCCTCCATGACAAATATCCAACCAACACCCACTGTCTCCCATCTCCCTATGGCAAATACCCAACCAACACCCACTGTCTTCCATCTCCCCAGGCAAATAGCCAACCAGCATCCACTGTTTCCCATCTCCCCTTGGCTAATACCCAACTAACACCCACCGTCTCCTATCTCCCCATGGTAAATATCTAAGCAACACCCACTGCTTTCTATCTCCCATTGGAAAGTACCTAACTAACACCTACTGACTCCCATTTTGCTATGACAAATATCCAACCATGGCCAAAATCTCCCATCTCCCTATGGCAAATACCCAACCAATGCCCACTGTCTCCCATCTCCCCACAGCAAATACCCAACTAACACTCACTGTCTCCCATCTCCCCATGGCAAATACTCAACCAACACCCACTGACTCTTCACCACCCAGTGACCAAAGATAAAGTCAATACACATTAACTTTATTCACACATAAATAATGAACACTTGACACAGAATATGATGTGTCTAGGGGTTCAGTGGTGCTTTATTCAAAGGACAGTCACCATCTTCAGGACAGAGGAAGATTAAAAGCATTAAATCTGACTGTCCTTTTTTAAATTATATTTCATAAGTTTCCTGACTGCAAACTGTCCTTGAATTTGTGAAAAGATTCCAGTATGCAATATCCCAGAGATAATGCCACTTCAGAAGCTACTGGCGTATTTGTAGCATATACACTCAAAATAGCTACTTAGCATTCTAGCAGTGATTTCCCATGTCCATAAACCATGCCCTTCTTTTCTCACCTTTAATTTTAACTCTCTATGTATTTGCATACCAAAAATGTTGCACCACCGTATGATGCTGCTCCATGTGGATGGAAAGAAAAGACCTTCCTGTCTTAGGTTTGCATAAGCAGAGCCTTCTCAGGAACTTCACATCCATTGTCGAGTTTCCGTCAACAGTCAACATTGGGAAATGTCCCTTCGCAAATGTAAGTAACTGAGTCATATAGCAGGAAAGCGTATGAACTGGTGTGGTTGAGGAGACAATCAGTCAGGCATCAGCAGGATTATTATAACTGACCTCAGTATCTTGAGGCTAAGAAAGGAGGAAGGGGAAATTTATTTTTTCCATTGATCCTGGCTAGAATGTGTCAATAACTTGATAAAGAAATGGAAGAGGAACTATGTCTGATTTTGTCACACGTGATTTATCTTCTCTTTGAAAGGACCAGTTGCAGAAAAGCTTACTTTAGAAGGAGTTCAAAACTAAGTAGCTGGTGGGGATAAGTTAAGGGTTTGAGGGAACAGTCATGGAGACTGGAAACTTTGCTGCTAATATTAAGGAAAAGGGGGATATTGCCCAAGAAACCAGTTTTAGAGGACTGCAGTGTGTGGAAAACTAAAGAGGTTTTGTGAACTAAGCAGGAATGAGGCTGGAGGGACTTGAAGTGGCTCAGTGGTTAGCACTGCTGCCTCATAGCTCCTGAGACCTTGTAATAGAACAGATTGAGGGATACGTTGTTACAGCTGCAGAGAGGGTCCACAAAGACTGAGATCAACATTTAAATTTAAAACTTGAGAGGATAGCATCCTGCCTGTACGCCAGATGCTTTGGGCTTGAATATAACTTCCAACCTTGTTGGCTGCGGAACGTGTGTTAGCAACATGGCCAAACAAGTTGATTACCAAACCTTTAAATCCTTCTGATACACCAGTGACAGGTACTTCAGTATGAAATAATCTCGTAGTCAGCCATACTTTATGTAGAGTGGTGTCCTTCAGGCTGCAATTGTTACAGGAAAAGTCTAGCTATGAAAAGAAACATAAGCACATTCACTGTTGAACTCATACACCACCAGGCGAGACAAGAGCACAGGAGTTTGATGGGACAAAAATGTGGTGATGCATTTACAAAAAAACGGAGGCAGGACATTTCCAAAACAATCTATAAAAGAAACTCTCTTGTCAAATCTTTCCTTCAAAATTGAATCAGTGCCTTGTGACAGTGAACCTAACTTTAAGTTTTTCATCTTATCAGTTAAAATCACATACCATTGTGACAGCAACCAGGAACAAACAACAACTGGCCTAATCTGTGTTACCAGACTCATGCTTGCTTTGTTCCTTGTTGAGATCAGGCCAATCATATGGATATGTGGGAGTCTGCATCTCTCTTTTCTTTGACATCACACCCCCCACCAAACAACTGACCAATTTTCTTCCCATCACAAACAGATAGCCAAGTCTGATTCTGTTAATGTTGACAAAGGTCTTGACCTTTGTAAGATTTCCTTCAATGGCCACATTATAAAATCTGACCTGCTTGAAGAGCAAACATTCACAAAGCAATTCGAGAAAGTAAATACAGGACACCATAGAGAAGAAGCTCAGTGCCTTTGTGAAATGGCAAATTATATCTCATTCACATGGCAGGGGTTCCTGCTGCCTGGGCAAATGTTCAAGAGAGAAAAAGATGGCATTATCAACTCCCATATCATTCAATCTCCTTATTACGCATTTATTTACTTTCTGTTTTACAAAGCATATTTAAGCTGCTGGAGATGAATGTTGCATCAGGTCTCCACAGCGGTTAATACAGTGCTGTCATAATACAGGGTGGACAAAGTTAAAAATCACACAACACCAAGTTATAGTCCAACAGGTTTATTTGGAAGCACTTCCAAATAAACCTGTTGGACGACATAACATGGTGTTGTTTGATTTTTAACTTTGTCCACTTCAGTCCAACACCAGCACCTCCACATCATGAATACTGCTGTATGTCACCAACAAGGGAAAGCATCAAAGGGCCAAACTGTTAGAAACAAGCAATTTAATTAAAATAAGATAGGCTTTCAAGCAGGAAGACAAAATAAGGAAGCACACTGTTAATCCTACATGAAATCCATACTGTGTCGGAACGTCACTGGTTACAGATACATAAGCACTAATTGAAATGAAGAACAACAGATTCCTAGCAAGGATTCAGAGAGACATAACAGAATCAAGGTAGAAGAAAGAATGAAAGACATTATAAATTAGAAACTATAATTATAAAATGTGCGCAGGGACAAAGCAACCTGAGGTTTATGTACATAAATCTTTGAAAGTGGCAGGGCAAGTTATGAAGGCTGTTAAAAACAGAAAAGCATAAGGGATCCTTGGCATTAGAAACAAACCTTTATATATTACTGGTTAGGTCTCAGCTGGAGTAGAGTCCTGTTTCAGGCAATGAGCCTTACAAAGGAAGTCAAGGCCTCAGCAAATGAGTTGAAGAATTTCAATTATAGGGAAGCTATAATTTCTCTCTTTACAGTAGAGAAGATTTAGTTCAGATAAATGCAAGGTGCTGCATTTTGGGAAAGCAAATCTCAGCAGGACTTATACACTTAATGGTAAGGTCCTAGGGAGTGTTGCTGAACAAAGAGACCTTGGAGTGCAGGCTCATGAACAGGCTGGGGCTGTTTTCCCTGGAGCGTCGGAGGCTGAGGGGTGACCTTATAGAGGTTTACAAAATTATGAGGGGCATGGATAGGATAAATAGACAAAGTCTTTTCCCTGGTGTCGGGGAGTCCAGAACTAGAGGGCATAGGTTTAGGATGAGAGGGGAAAGATATAAAAGAGACCTAAGGGGCAACTTTTTCACGCAGAGGGTCGTACGTGTATGGAATGAGCTGCCAGAGGATGTGGTGGAGCCTGGTAGAATTGCAACATTTAAGAGGCATTTGGATGGGTATATGAATAGGAAGGGTTTGGAGGGTTATGGACCGGGTGCTGGCAGGTGAGACTAGATTGGGTTGGGATATCTGGTCAGCATGGACAGGTTGGACCGAAGGGTCTGTTTCCATGCTGTACATCTCTATGACTATGACAGTCTGCAACCAAAGATAATTGGCAAAAGAATTCAAGGTCTAATTTTAGTTTAATTGAGTGAGTTGATGTAATTGGGAATGCACTGCCTAAACAGGTGACTCAGTAGTAACTTGCAAATAAGAACTGGATAAAAACAGAAGTATAAAAGGTACTAGGGCATAGGGAAAAGCAGGGCAGTGACATCAAGTTGATGTCTCTTTTGAAAAGCAAGACCATAAGCTTGATTCATTTCCTGTGCTATAAGACACTGCTCAGGATCCAACTAAGGTATGAGGCAATCTGGGAAATGTCATGTGGCTTCATATGTAAATATGAAAAAAAATTTTAAAAGCTGTTTGTGGGCATTGGGACTGAGAACACTTGTTCCACACCTCTAAGTGTTGAAACATTGGATGTCAAGTCTGAGAAGCTTCATGACTTAAACTCTTTGGAGGCAATTTTCTGGCAGATTCATGACCCCAAGTTCAGAGGCTTTGAACCCATTTATCAGTGGTATAACCAGGGAAGGTGGCTTCCTATTTGATCCATGCCATGGTCTTACTAACAACGAGGCTGTAAGTTCCACTAGAGGTACAAAGATACTATCAAGTCACCGGTCTCCCTGGGAAAAGTGGGTGCTTTTGAGGTGGAGGTACCCACTTTTGCCCTGTGTTGAAGTTCTCCAACAAAGAGCTCAGACACTGATAGGGTCTTAGATTAAAACCCCTCCCCTGTACTGTTACAGCCTATTATCCTCACGACTCCATTGTTGGGCCACAGAGTTTCTGGCTAGCCTCTGGGCTCCTGCTTAGGGTTGAAAATGTGCAACAAGAAAACAGTCACTGCTGGGTGCAATGGCTTATGCCTCCTGATTTGAGAACTTCAATGCAGATAACTGATGCAGTGGCCTGCCGACTCAGCAGTGTCCACCTCTTCCTGTAGATTTACCAACCTGGCAATGTTACTCGTCCTGTGATTGGGCCAGTAGCCTCAGGAACACAACTGAGACACTCTGATGGCAGTGAATGGCAACACCACTGCAAACAACAGTCCCCCGAGTGGGGTTTTAATTGGCAACCTCTCTCTTGGAAAAAGACAGCCAAAACTGGTTGCTCACCCACCTATGTCTTGTAACAGCAGAAAAGCATCAAAGTTGCATCACAGCACAGCTCCCCAATACTTTCCTGGTCCCCAACCACCTCCCTATATTGCTGGGAAACTTCAACCCCACGATGATGCTGAAGCTATGGGAGAGATTGTGTCTGAATACTCCTAATAACTCAGAGAGATAAATCAAACACATGAACTAAACAGATCGAGCTGAATGCCTTGTCGTTCAGCTAACTCAACTCAAAAGAAGGGCTATTACAAATTTCAGTATCCATGGGCTAAGGAGGTAGAGTTGTTGGGGGAATGGAAACAGTCAAAGTTTCTTTTCCTGATCATTGGAATCTGCTGGCAAGTACTGTTGGAAAAGGACAGGATGAGGCTGTATACTCCAGCAACGATCCGCACCACCAGAATACGAAGGGAAAATGAACAAAAATAATCATTATAATAGAGGTTGGTTACTGGAATCTGCCTGGGCAACCAATGAGGTAGCACGGACAGTAAGGAATAAGTTACTTAACAACGCAGGGGTTGACAGGATTGTATTATGCTTCAGAGACTGAGTGCAACAACAAGAGAGCAACACATGCACTATTACAACAAAGGAGTTCTCCAGGCACAGTAGCTACTCAGCATAGTAAGTATTCAAAGATATATGTGCCAGTATCAAAGATGGCAGTACCACCATAAGCTCTGTTTTCATTTGACTGCTTTTAATGGCAAGGAGATCAGCAGACTGATCTCAATGCCAGACCGATGGCAGAACCAGATGGCTCAAAGCACTGTTTCTGGTCACAACCATGGCACAGAGCTCAGAACTTTGAAACACTAATGCTGTTCATAGTTCCACGGAAACCACTGCATCCGCCCACACAACCTTTTGAGTTGCTCTTTAAAGAAGGAGCATTTTATCATTACAGAGACATTACCAAGGTTACAGGGATAGGGTGGGGGTGACTCTGGGTGGGTTGCTCTTTGAGGGTCGCTGTGGATTCATTAGGCTGAATTTCCTGCTTCCACACTTCGGGGATTCTATGATTACCCTATCTGGGTATTCTCAATGTACACATGAAAGTTGATTACATAGCTTTAGATGATTTCACAAATGTGCTAGCAACAAGTGGAAGGTGTCAAAGATGAAGCCTTAAGGGATTTTCTAGGTAAGGGTTCTGAATGGGAATGGAATGGCTTTGCGTTCACATTCAAATCGTTTGGGTGACAATGATATGAAGGTTCTCAGATGTTGTGTTTTTCCAGTGCCACCCTTTGCGACTCTGTCTCTCCAGCATCTGCAGTCCTCACTTTCGCCTCTCTCCTTTGACAATGATATGCTGTTACTGAAAAATGAGATTTAATTTCTATCTTGTTAGTCCATCCATTCCATTCCATTTTTCCAATGAAATAAAAGCTAGATCTATGGTACTGGCAGGTACGCGATTTCTAACTTGTGTCAGATAGTTCAACACTGTCTAATCTAACAGTCTGATTGCTTAATATTTTTAGAGAAGGGATAATGTGAATATAGCTCCGATACTCCTGTGGGGATTACAGACTAAGCAATCAAATTCATTGTTGGTTAAGATGAAAAAAACAGAAAGCATTGCGGTAGTGCCTATCTCATTTGTTTAGGTAGTGTAACCACTGGGTGCCTCACAGTGTAATGTATAATTATACCACCATGTTACAGGTGCACTCTAAGATCAAGATTTCAGAATGTTATAGCTTATTTTTAGAAACAGAATTAAGGCCAGGACATATGCCCACAGATTCTTATTTCAGTATAATCAGAAACTTTACTGGATATCAAAAGTCTGACATGACTGAGAGAAACAAGGGAATAGGAAGATGGGCATGAGTGAGTTAACTTCAAATACTACTCACACCACATAGCTAGGCCTTGCAGTTACTAAGCAACAGTGAAGCTGACACAATAGTGATTTGGGAGTAGCCATATTTTGCAGGCTTACTTCACAGAGAAGTGAGTTTCTACAGCTGTCATTGCTGAACAGTGCATTATTTTACAATAAATAACTTTTATTAGGATTGCTATTTGACAATGAAATGGCAAACATAAAAGTTTCAACCTAATTTTAATCCTAGTGAAATCCTAGTTGAAATATGACTACCAAATATGTGGTATGCTACTGAGCAATAACTACTATATAAATCCCTTGTTCTACATCCGGTCCAACTGACCTCAGTGACAGGAATACTACAACTGGCCTCAGCATCCCTGAAAAAAAATAAGTCACATTTGAGATTTTTGAACACATTGTCACATAAATTAATTATCAAATTAACTATAAATTAATAAATCATCAATTGTAATTTTCGTTTTTTAAAAAAACACTGAACAGCAGTTAAATGTCTTGTGCTATTTTTGCAAAGATAGTAAGTATATAGTGAAACACGAGGTGCATACATTCTTAGGTGCAATTGATACACAGTCCAGGTCTCTCTTGTTTTGCCTTATCTTCCAATGTTTTTCCTTAAAAGCTATTTATCTGTAAACTCTGAATAAGGATTTATATCAGAAACACCAATATAAATGTCTTCTCAACACTTGCTGTGTGACCTGCTGAGTGTTTCTGATAGTAACCAGTGCCCAGTATGTTCATTTGTTGTCCATGAAATAAAGCAGCTTTATGGTTTGTATCTGGCCACATCTTTCTAAATGTTTGCTTAGCCTTCCTTTCAAGAGAATGGAGAGGTGCATGTGCAGTTAAGTTTGAAACATAGGCTTCAAACTAGAAGGAGTATCCTACTGTAACACTCCTAGGTTATGCAACTGTAGGACCACCGGCCCAGGTCACATGCACTGTTGAAGAGGTGGAGCACGAGATGCACATGTTATGACCCAAAAGGTAGTGAAGTATGTCTGGGCAGGGTGAAGCCAGAGGAAACTCTGGTGGAGGCCTGTAGCAGTCCTGATTTGCAAAATCAGTTGTCCAACCTTGGGATGAGGTGAAAGACTAACCAAACCATCTGGTTCCCTCCGAGGTTTCCCTCAGGATAGCTGGTGCTCATCCGCCATGCAATTTTACCTGGTAAAGTGAATGACTAGAGATCTTGGAGCCGAAACAATCTCAAACTATTCTCGAAATTTAAATGAGTAAGAAGCCTGACTTGCTGGCTTGGAGCTGGGTGTGAATGCGAGTGCCTCGTGGCCACTTTTGGTGAGCCGAACTGGCACTGCAGGATGAACTGAATGCTGGGTTAAGGTGCCCGGTGAAGGCCGCACACTCGTGAAGGTCATTTTAATGGATTACCTAGCACCACTGTTCACCAGGGAAAGTTTAAACTGAGATTCATGTTTTTTCAAACAGTTACTCCCGATTATATGCTGGACAGTGTAACTATTGCGCAGGGGCGTGATTGGATCTGACTGAGACACTGTCAAAAAGTGTGAAAAGCACAGCAGGTCAGGCAGCATCCGAGGAGCAGGGGAGTCGACGTTTCAGGCATAAGCTCTTCTTCAGGAATGCAATGAAGATGGTGCTGATCAAATTCAGACATTTTATTGCTTGCCCCCCACTTAAATAAGAGGGGCATGTGGAGCTGGCGGAAAGATAGCTGGGAAGGCCATAGGTAAATGCAGGTGGGGGGCTGATGGTGATAGGTCGGAGAGGAGGTTGGAGCAGATAGGTGGGAAAGATGATGGACTGGTAGGTCAGTTCAAGAGGGTGGTGCCGAGTTGGAGGGTTGGATCTGGAATAAGGTGGGGGGGGTGGAGAGATAAGGAAACTGGTGAAATCAATGTTGATGCCGTGTGGTTGGAGGGTCCCAAGGCGGAAGATGAGGTGTTCTTCCTCCAGATATTGGTGGCTAGGATTTGGCGGTGGAGGAGGCCCAGGACTTACACATCCTTGGCAGAGTGCAGGGGGAGTTCACTTTCTCCTAGTCTCTGACTGAGACATTGCCAAGCTCAAATAGCAACTAGCATTCACCATTTAATTGCACACATGGACAATAATCCACGAGCAACCTTACTTTCAAGGGAATGGAGATGAATTGAAAGGAGAGAAAACAGTGAAATAATTGTTAAAAATTAAACAAATTTACTTTTTGAATCTCATCATCCTGATGTTTACAGCTCTTACAAAAGCTTGAGGAGTATTTTCAGCGTTTTGCTGAGAGATTCATAAGAACTTACAGTGCTGCAGAAGATCCAGTCAAAGACTCTCTGCAAATCAAATTTGGAAATTTGTGTACAGAATACATATATGCTTCTGTGCAGGCCACCTATTATTGGAAGGACGAGATAGGAAGGCAATCTTCCGTTTGAATTGTACAGTTGCCTACAATCAAATTGGTTTGGGCTGGCGATTTTGGCACCTCATCCTCACCAGCTGTTTGCCGTTGGGCAAGGACCTTTGACAGAATGTAATTAAAGACTAGACGAGAGATACGTAGTCTAGACCAGATAATTACTGCCATTCTGCTACCAATCACAAATATGCTAGTTACCTTTTTCAAAAATCACATTCACTTTTGTTAACTGGACAAAACAATCACAGTCCTTTTTATGAGACTGAGTTGCCTAGTTATCTTGGTTCAGATCAGGGTTAACATATTTTGCAATAAAAGGAGCTTTAGCAAAATCCGATCAAGTTTTTTAAAAAAATGAGCTTCACATTTCATGACAGAGATTAAAAGACACATACCCACTGGCCAGACAGAGACATTCAAGATATCATGAAGAAGTATTCTGTGCCCTAACATAAATTTTGTTGCTTCTCCCCCTATTTTCCTCTGAATCACACTGTTATCTGCAGACGCAGACTAATGAAATTGTAGTGCGATGACAGGAGTGCTGGTAGGCAGATCTTTGTTATCTTGTCCAAATAACAATTCATCAGGTAGAAGCCAATGCAGTGAGTGCCTGCAGGTTGTATGTAGTATGTAGTGACATAAAAGGAACAACAATATATGTCTAAGACTGGATGTTGTGTTACTTGGAGGTGATTGTGTTCAAAAGCATGGGTCAAATTGCTGGAACTATCTTCCTAACAGCACAGAGAGTGGACCTACACCTCATGGAGTGCAGAGCTTCATGGTAGTAGCTCACAAAGCATCTTCTCAAGGGGCAATTAGGGATGAGCAATAAATGCTGGTCTCGTCAGCAACATTCACATTTCATGAATAAATACATTTTAAAAACAGTAATGGTATATCCTGACCATATATACAATGTTTAAAACTGATAATACAGACCACATTGCAAAAATGTACACAGCTCTTGTAAAAGTCAGGATGAACTGTAGGAAATCAGATTGCTATCTTCTGCAAAATATGTGTTTATGTCATTTTCCTAAGGTTATGCTGACCACACAAAGTTACAAACACCCTGATCTCTTCAGATTTCATCAACTTTACCAAAGCAATTCACTGACATTTCAATTTGCTTCTCTTTCCCTGTTCATGTTTCATCCTCATATAATCACCATGAACCAGCCCAACATCTTGCATTTACCATCTTGTTGGAGATGTTATAGTCAACCTCAATGTACCCAGTATCAGAACAGTGAATTCAAGTAGAATTCCAGCTTCTAGTTTCGACATATGACCACTGTTGAGTGTGCATTTGTGTGACGATCAAATGCAAACAGTTCGTACAAAAATCGACTCACCACTCTCTGCACACTAAATGCATACAAAAATCCTGCATCATCCGCCATCATTATATGTACTATCCCTTAAGTTGTTCCCCCTCCAAGAATCTGACACTTCCAACTTCTTGTGGTCAACTTTATGTTTACATTCATACTTTGATTAGGAGACGCTACACCAGCATACTTCAACAAATGAACTTAGCTGCATGCATATAGAACATAAAACATTACAGCGCAGTACAGGCCCTTCGGCCCTCGATGTTGCGCCGACCTGTCATACCAATCTGAAGCCCACCTAACCTACACTATTCCATGTACGTCCGTATGCTTGTTCAATGACGACTTAAATGTACTTAAAGTTCGCGAATCTACTACCATTGCAGGCAAAGCATTCCATACCATTACTACTCTCTGAGTAAAGAAACTACCTCTGACATCTGTCCTATATCTATCACCCCTCAATTTAAAGTTATGCCCCCTCGTGCTCGCCATCACCAT
>NC_057724.1:61554181-61555419 GCF_004010195.1 Chiloscyllium plagiosum
GCATTAAACTCCATTTGCCACCTCTCAGCCCAGCTCTGCAGCTTATCTATGTCTCTCTGTAACCTACAACATCCTTCGTCACTATCCACAACTCCACCGACCTTAGTGTCATCTGCAAACTTACTAACCCACCCTTCTACGCCCTCATCCAGGTTGTTTATAAAATTGATGAACAGCAGTGGACCCAACACCGACCCTTGCGGTATACCACTGGTAACTGGACTCCAGGATGAACATTTCTCATCAACCACCACCCTCTGTCTTCTTTCAGTGAGCCAATTACTGATCAAAACTGCTATGTCTCCCACAATCCCATTCTTCCGCATTTTATACAATAGCCTACTGTGGGGAACCTTATCAAACGCCTTGCTGAAATCCATATATACAACATCAACCGGTTTACTCTCATCTACCTGTTTGGTCACCTTCTCAAAGAACTCAATAAGGTTTGTGAGGCATGACCTACCCTTCACAAACCGTGCTGACTATCCTTAATCAAATTATTCTTTTCTAGATGATTATAAGTCCTATCTCTTATAACTTTCCAACACTTTACCAACAACTGAAATAAGGCTCACTGGTCTATAATTACCTGGGTTGTCTCTACTGCCCTTCTTGAACAGGGGAACCACATTTGCTATCCTCCAATCTTCTGGCACTATTCCTGTAGGCAAGGATGATTTAAAGATCAATGCCAAAGGCTCAGCAATCTCCTCCCTGGCTTCCTAGAGGATCCTAGGATAAATCTCATCCGGCCCAGGGGACTTATCTATTTTCACACTCTGCAGGATTTCTAATACCTCTTCCTTGTGAACCTCAATCCCACCTAGTCTAGTAGCCTGTATCTCAGTATTCTCCTTGACAACATTGTCGTTTTCTAGAGTGAATGCTGTCGAAAAATATTCATTAAGTGCTTTCCCTATCTCCTCTGACTTCACACACAACTTCCCACTACTATCCTTGATTGGCCCTAATCTTATTCTCGTCATTCTTTTATTCCTTAAATTCCTATAGAAAGCCTTAGGGTTTACCCTGATCCTATCCACCAACAACTTCTCATGTCTCCTCCTGGCTCTTCTGAACTTTCTCTTTAGGTCTTTCCTGGCTACCTTGTAACCCTCAAGCGCCCTAACTGAGCCTTCACATCTCATCCTGACATAAGCCTTCTTCTTCCTCTTGACCAGAGATTCCACTTCCTTCGTAAACCACAGCTCCCGCGCTCTACAGCTTCCTCCCTG
>NC_057724.1:61556125-61560776 GCF_004010195.1 Chiloscyllium plagiosum
CCAAAGTGCTCACCTACTTCCAAGTCTAACACCTGGCCGGTCTCATTACCCATTACCAAATCTAATGTGGCTTTGCCCCTTGTTGGCCTGTCTACATACTGTGTCAGGAAGCCCTCCTGCACACACTGGACAAAAACTGACCCATCTATATTACTCGTACTATAGTGTTCCCAGTCAATATTTGGAAAGCTGAAGTCCCCCATGACAACAATCCTGTCTCTCTCACTCCTATCGAGAATCATCTTTGCTATCCTTTCCAATGGACATTGACCCTTTGATAACATGTGACATTAATAGTTATACCTCATCTTACAGTCAGGTAACATCTATTCTCCTTAATAAATATTGTTATGGACCAAGATTGACCACCTCAATACATTTCAAGAAAGTAGCCTGGATCTTAACTTGGCTAGTTGTTTTAAGCAGGTGTAGAGTGGATATTCCAGGAGGGATACAACTGGCCCAACCATGTAATTTTAAACAAAGCAGAATTTATTTGCAGCATTACAGAATGAAACACAAACAAAAGGGAACAGAGTATAGAATAACTCAACCTATCCGAAAACCCAACAGATTATCCCAACTTAATGATGATGTCCCAAATTCCTGCAACAATCCCCAATAAACACCCCTTGGCACAAAAGGTAAAATCCTAAACATAGGTTCTTACAGGAGAGAGAGAGAGAGAGAGATGGCAGAGAGATTTAGCATGGAACACCTTCTTCCATGTCACTGTTTCTTTGACCAGCAGCCTCAAAACTGACTGACTACGTTCTCTGAACAGCCAGACTGTTAAAACCCAAACCAAACCAGAGAAAAGCTGAGCTGGGAGAACTGTCCACTCCCCTTTCATTGTACAAATGTTTTTGTTTTAAACTTAAAAGCTTCTTCAAGTAGATCAAGCCAGACATTTTGAAATCTGTGACTCATAAAACTCTTTTGAAAAAAAACTAAGGACAACACAACCTTGTTAAAGGAGCAGCATCATCACAATATCATTAAACCATGAACTGTACCCTGCCTAATCCAGGGTACTGAGGACAATGGAATCACATCAACTGCTGTCTGCCTATGATAAACTGATTTGTCCACGGGGTTCCATATCTCATCATGGAGTACTCCCTTAATCGCAGGTATAAATATACCAAACAAAAGCTGCTAAATCTAGGAGAGCTGGCACAATCCTGTCTGAAATCAACAGATGAGAAATGTGTCGTTGCATTGGGAGTAAGGGAATAGAACTAGTCCAGATCTTCTCAGGAAAGGATCTTTCGTGAGAATGGTCCCGAGTGGAGGAAACTTGCTTTTGAAGTGCAGAAAGATGATCTTATTGGAAACGTATATGATTTGGAGATGATTTGACCAGATTGATGCTGCAAGAATATTTCTCTTAGTGGGAGAGATTAGAACCAGGACATAGTGTAACAATAAGGGTCTCCCACTTAAGATGGTAAGGGGAGAAATGTTTTCCGTCAGAAGATGACCAGTCCACATAGCGGGGGAGGCAGGGTCTTTCAACGTTTTTAAGGCACAGATAGATAGATTCTTGATGAACCAGAGATTCAAAGGGTACTGGATCAAAGGAAAGTAGAGTCGAGGCCATGATTAATTCAGCTACGATCTGACTGAATGGTGAAGTTTTCCAGAGGGGACGAATGGCCTTCTCCTGTCTGTAATTCATACAGTGGCATACGTGTATGTATGAGAGGGTGCTGGTGTATAGAATATTTGACAACCATATTCTGTCCAGCAACAATGTGCCTCACATCACATTGCATTTAAAAACGTATTTATGCAAGACTTATACAAAATCTTTTACTTTCAGTAAAAATTTGAGTTAATGCAACGAGATGTTCTGTTCAGTAACTTGTGATACCTCTCTTTTCCTCATCTGCATGTCAACGTTCACTTGACCAAAGCCAAATCTCATTTAAAAATGCTGATTCAAGACATAATAGCTGTTCTACATTGACATCACAGGAGTCAAACAGATTGACTATATCACTGTTTTAAACATGTATGACAGTCACTGAGCAGGAGCGGTAGACTAAACATAGTTTCTTTTCCAAAGCCACAGTAACACAGAGATTGTTTTGAAAAAAGGCAACAGGAATTTTATATTTTGTTCAAAAGCATGGCAGCAGCACTACTCTGTTGCATGCCCGCCCCTAAAGTTTCCTAAACCATGGCAGGGGACATATTGGCCACCTTCACTTGTTTGTGGGCCGATTGAGAAATTTATGTGGTAATTTAAGGGCTCCTCCCATTGGCACTGGGATTTTACCCATGGCAGGAGAGGGAAGCACCAAATGCCAAACAACCAGATAAAACTTGGTGGCACGGTGGCTGTGCCCAAGATTAGGCTAGGGTTTCTGTGCAGGCAATCAGTGCTGTCTGGAAGTGCCCTCACAAGGTACCACAAACTTCCCCTTCTCCACGGTCCTGTTGATCCCAATCCTCCAGCTACTCCCCTGCTCATCTGCTAGGGACCTGCCAGCTTGAGTCTGGTGAAATACCTGGTTACCCTCTGTCTGGGCTCCTGCATACACTACTTCAGGGAGTGGCCTGCAGTTCCAACAGTTGGCCACTGCTCCTGGTGTCAGTGAGATCAAGACAGCACCTGGTCATTTTCTCGAGCTGGAAGGCCCACCTCAAGTCAATTAGAGGTCTATCAACAATTAAATAACTGCAGGATGAGGCAGACAAGTGCAGGTGGGCTTGCTCCCAATGTTTACACTTGACCGTCTGTATAAAATTCAGTCTAAAAGTTCCTTTCATCCATATTTTCTGCAGTTGTACAGTACAATAGTGAGACTCTATCTGGAATACAGTCTCTGGCTTTCATCTCTTTATCTGAGAAAGAAATTCATTGGATTAGAACAGTTCAGCGAAGGTTTGCCCAATTGATTCCTGTGATGAGGAGAGTATTTTATGAGAGATTTTGATGAGTGAAAAGTGATCTTGTTGAAATGATTGTGATTCTGAAAGAAATTGATGGTGTAGATGCAGAAAGAATGTCATAGGATCATAGAATCCCTACATAGTGGGAGCGGGTCACTCAACCTATCGAGCCCACATTGACCTTCCAAAGTTCATCCCACCCAGACTCAACCCCCTCTCCTATCCTTTCAACCCTGCATTTCCCATGGCTAATCCAACTACCTGCACAGCCCAGGGCACTATGGGCATTTTAGCATGGTCAATCCACCTAATCTGCACATCTTTAGACTCTGCTTGTGGTGAGAATAGAACGTGGAACAGAGTTTAAACACATGGGGTCTCTCATTTGAGATGGAAAGGAAGAAAAAGCTTTTTCTGCTAGCCAGCAATGAGTCAGTGGAATTCTCTTCGCTAGAGAGCAATGGAGGAAGGGTCCTCGAGTGTTTTTAACCCACAGGCAGATAGAATTTTGACTAACAGAAGAATCAAAGAGATTTGGTGAGAACAAAAGTGGCGTTGAGGCCACAATCAGTCGTGATCTTATTTAATGGTGGCAGAGGCTACAGGGCCCAATGGCTTAGTCCTGCTCCTAAATTACATGATTATACATTTGTACAATTGCATCTGAGGAGACGGTGTTGACAAGAGACCATTGTGACAATCATATTATTTCCAGATCTTTGTAAAAATGTCCTTCATACAGTAGCGCACTAATATATCTATTTTTGCAAAATTCATACTGTATAGAGGATCAAGAAAATGTATCGAATAAGTGATATAAGTATTTTCTTTCCAAGATCTGTTCAACGTAACATTGCCTTCTTGGATAAAGTGGTTCTAAAATAGAAAGGAGAAAGCAAAAATGCTAAAATTTCAGAAAGTGTGGCTATTTGGAGAAACCAAGGAGAATATCTGCCATGAAGATCTAACTACCAGAAAACTGCTTCTTCTTGGGGAACTTTGTGGCAAAGTGAATTAGAACACTCACACATCAACTCTGGGATCTGGATTTTAGAGTTAACCTTAACTGCTTTTTTTGGTGATAATGTGGTTTCTCTTTTGAATATGTGGAGTCAAGAAATTGTCAATTCACACGTTATTCTTACAACAAGCCCTAGATTACTTTTTTTTATATTGTATAATTTAGATTACATGGAGTTCTTGGCTGCTTGGAAGTTAATGTCTGAATCAAAATTAACTATTGTGTGCCTTTTCAATGGGATATCTTTGACAGATGCAAAATACAAAGTGACTAGATTTTCTAATCTGTTTTATTTAACAGCAGGGTTAACACATTTTGAATTAGTGGGTTTATGCCAACATTAAAATAATTCCAAATTGAAACAGTTGTCTACATCTTTAGTCATGGTACAATTGTAATTGTAAACGATCTATACTTCACATTGGTATATGGCCAGTATTTTCATTATTCATATCAGAAAATAAATATTGTGGCCGTCATTAAATAGATAATTATGAATGGATTGTGGTTCATAAGTTTGTTTATCCACACCTATTGCTCAAATTTAGCATCTGATAAATGGTTTTAGAACATCTAGCGTTGATTGTACAAGCTTTCCTGCAAAGATTTCTCACCATTCTTAAGGACTGCCTTGATTAGTAAGATTAGATCTCATGGAATACAGGGAGAACTAGCCATTTGGATACAGAACTGGTTCAAAAGTAGAAGACAGAGGGTGGTGGTGGAGGG
>NC_057724.1:61561325-61588265 GCF_004010195.1 Chiloscyllium plagiosum
ATATAAAAGAGACCTAAGGGGCAACTTTTTCATGCAGAGGGTGGTACGTGAATGGAATGAGCTGCCAGAGGATGTGGTGGAGGCTAGTAGTATTGCAACATTTAAGAGGCATTTGGATGGGTATATGAATAGGAAGGGTTTGGAGGGATATGGACCGGGTGCTGGCAGGTGGGACTAGATTGGGTTGGGATATCTGGTCGGCATGGACGGGTTGGACTGAACGGTCTGTTTCCATGCTGTACATCTCTAAGTCTCTATATATGTTGATGAGGGGAGAAAAGAGATTTACTATGAATACGCTTCTTTAAATTGTGTTTCATTTTCTATTTTCTGTCCTATCTGCTCTATAGCACGGGGTCAAGTAGCCTTTCCATGATTCCACATTCTGCAAGTTGAAACACATCCAGAATATCGTGGTTTACACCATTTGGCGATAGACTGTCACTCACAATCATGAGGAGCTTGTATGTCAGGCTGTGCCCTTCAAAAGATCTTCTGTCAGATCACAATCTTCTATTGAGCTACATTTCTAGAAATGACCTTCTGTATCTTTACTTACTAATCCAATGACCTATCTCTGTCCTCCTTTAAATGTAACTCAACTTATGTAGTTGGACAGGTATAGAGACTGGAACCAGCTGGATCGTGTTGATGGCATCGTTGATTGGGGTTGTTAACATGGACCAATCAGGAAAGCTAATCAGAGTTGACACGCCATTGGAATTTTGGAACTGATTAAATTAACTGAAGAGCATCCTTGCCCAACTTAAACATGCACTCAGAAGTGGCTGCTGTATGGTGGCCAGGGGCTGCATTTTAGAAGCTCACACAGAAAACAAGTCATTTGGAAAGTGGTTAAATTATTTGGGTGCAATTGAGAAATAAGAAAGGGATGATCATCTTATTGGGATTGTATTATAGACCCCCTAACAGTCAGCAGGAAATGGAGAAACAAATTTGTATGGTGATCTCAGTTATCTGTAAGAATAATAGGCTGGTTATGGTAGGGGATTTTAACTTTTCAAACATAGATTGGGACTGCCATAGTGTTAAGGGTTTAAATGGAGAGGAATTTGTTAAGTGTGTACAAAAAAATTTCTGATTCAGTATGTGGATGTACCTACTAGAAAAAGTGCAAAATTTGACCTACTCTTGGGAATTAAGGCAGGGCAGGTGACTGAGGTTTCAGTGGGGAGCACTTTGGGGGCCAGCGACCATAATTCTATTAGTTTTAAAATAGTGATGGAAAAGGATAGACCAGATCTAAAAGTTGAAGTTCTAAATTGGAGGAAGGCTAATTTTCATGATATGAGGCAAGAACTTTCGAAAGCTGATTGGGGGCAGATGTTCACATGTAAACGGACAGCTGGAAAATGGAATGCCTTCAAAAATGAGATAACGAGAATCCAGAGAAAGTATATTCCTGTCAGGGTGAAAGGCTGGTAGGCATAGGGAATGCTGGAAGACGAGAGAAATTGAGGGTTTGGTTAAGACAAAGGAGCATATGTCAGGTACAAACAGGATAGATTGAGTGAATCCTTAGAGTATAAAGGCAGTAGGATTATACTTAAGAGGGAAATCAGGAGGGCAAAAAGGGGACATGAGATAGCTTTGGCAAATAGAATTAAGGAGAATCCAAAGGGATTTTACAAATACATTAAGGACAAAAGGGTAACTAGGGAGAGAATAGGGCTCCTCAAAGATCAGCAAGGCGGCCTTTGTGTGGAGCCGCAGGGGGTGGGGGAGATACTAAATGAATATTTGCATCAGTGCTTACTGTGAAAAAGAACATGGAAGATATAGAATGTAGGGAACTAGATGGTGACATCTTGAAAGATGTCCATATTACAGAGGAAGAAATGCTGGATGTCTTAATGCATAAAAGTGGATAAATCCCCAGGACCTGATCAGATGTACTCCAGAACTCTTTGGGAAGCTAGGGAAGTGATTGCTGGGCCCCTTGCTGAGACATTTGTATCATCATAGTCACAGGTGAGGTGCCAGAAGACTGGAAATTGGCTAACGTGATACCACTATTAAAGAAAGGTGGTAAGGACAAGCCGAGGAACTATAGACCGGTGAGCCTGACGTCGGTGGTGGGCAAGTTGTTAGACAGAATCCTGATGGACAGGATGTACATATATTTGGAAAGGCAAGGACTGATTCGGGATAGTCAACGTGGCTTTGTGCGTGGGAAATCATATCTCATGAAGATGATTGAGTTTTTTGAAGAAGTAACAAAGAGGATTGATGAGGGCAGAGCGGTAAACGTCATCTATATGGGCTTCAGTAAGGTGTTCGACAAGGTTCCCCATGGGAGACTGGTTAGCGAGGTTAGATCTCATGAAATACAGGGAGAACTAGCCAGTTGGATACAGAACCGGCTCAAAGGTAGAAGACAGAGGGTGGTGATGGAGGGTTGTTTTTCAGATTGGAAGGCTATGGCCAGTGGAGTGGCACAAGGATCAGTGCTGGGTCCACTACTTTTCGTTATTTATGTGAATGATTTGGATGTGAGCATAAAAGGTATAGTAGTAAGTTTGCAGATGACACCAAAATTGGAGGTGTAGTGGACAGCGAAGAGGGTTACCTCAGATTACAGTGGGATCTTGATCAGATGGGCCAATGGGCTGAGACGTGGCAGATGGAGTTTAATTCAGATAAATGCGAGGTGCTGCAGTTTGGGAAAGCAAATCTTAACTGGACTTATACACTTAATGGAAGTGTTGCTGAACAAAGAGACCTTGGAATACAGGTTCATAGTTCATTGAGAGTCATAGGTAGACAGGGTAGTGAAGAAGGAGTTGGTATGCTTTCCTTTATTGGTCAGAGTATTGAATACAGGAGTTGGGACATCATGTTGCGGCTGTACAGGATATTGGTTAGACCACTGTTGGAATATTGCGTGCAATTCTGAACTCCTACCTATCAGAAAGATGTTATGAAACTTGAAAGAGTTCAGAAAAGATTTACAAGGATGTTGCCAGGGTTGAAAGATTTGAGCTATATGGAGAGGTTGAATAGCCTGGGGTTGTTTTCCCTGGAGCGTTGGAGGCTGAAGGGTGACCTTCTAGAGGTTTATAAAATCATGGGGGGCATGGATAGGATAAATAGACAAAGTCTTTTTTTGGGTTCAGGGAGTCCAGAACTAGAGGGCATAAGTTTAGGGTGAGAGGGGAAAGATATAAAAGAGACTTAAGGGGCAACATTTTCACACACAGGTTGTTGTGTATATGGAATGAGCTGCCAAATGAAGTGGTGGAGGCTGGTACAATTGCAACATTTAAAAGCATCTAGATGGATATAGGAACAGGAATGGTTTAGAAGGATATGAGCTGGGTGCTAGCAAGTGGGACTAGATTAGGTTGGAATATCTGGTCGGCATGAACGAGGTGGACCGAAGGGTCTATTTCCATGCTATACATCTCTATGACTCTATGACTCTACGTTATGCCATAACCAGTGCTCATAAGGGCAGAGTGGGACATGCACCCTGCTCCGTTGAAAAACATCTTGACCTTCTGAAGCAATGCCAGTGCCCAATAGTGGGCATTGCTGGAATTGCACGAAGATCAGCCCATGAATCTCGAGGGTAAAAGATGCAGGGTGTAGTGGACAGGGAAGGAAGGCATCTTTGGAAGACAGTGTTGGGGCATTAGGGTTGTTGGTTTTGGAGTGCAAGCAAAGAGGTAAGGGGTGTACTAATTCCCAATATGGGTACTCTTCTGGCGTAGCACCTTACTTTCTTCCGGCCATTTTACAAACATTTTTAAAGTTTGGTTGCACATCCTTCCATGCCAAATATATTGTTGCATGGCCATGGAAATACTGGTCAGCTGAGTTTTCAACCACTTCATGCGACCTTTAATTATTTATTTAAATATGTATGGCTGAATTGTGGGTGTTCTTTTGCTCTTCCCTTGGGGCAATAACAGCGAGTTCAATTACAAGAGCCATCCAACTTTAATAAAGCAATTTTCTGCAGCTAAAGAAAAATGTTAGTTAGGCCACATTTGGAGTATTGTGTGCAGTGCTGGTCACCACATGATAGGAAGGATGTGGAGGCTTTGGAGAGATTTACCGAGATGTTGTCTGAATTGGAGCGTATTAGCTATAAAGAGAGGTTGGACAAACTTGAATATCACTGGAGTGTCAGAGATTGAGCAGCGACTTGATAAAGCTATACTAAATTAAGAGTGGCATTGATAGGATAGATGGAGACTTTTTTTAAGGAGGAAAAGTTAAACATGAGTAGGCATAGGGTTAAGGTGAGAGGGGAGAAATTTAAAGGAGATGTATGAGGAAGGTTCTTTTTACACTGAAGATGGTCGGTGTCTCAGAGGGCATTTCGACAGACACAGGCAGGGAACAGTGGGGTATGGACCAGTGGGGTATGGACCAGTGGGGTATGGACCAGTGGGGTATGGAACAGTGGGGTATGGAACAGTGGGGTATGGGGCACTTGCAGACAGAAATAATGAAATTAGTTTACATTGGCATCATAGAACATAGAAAAATACAGCGCAGTACAGGCCCTTTGGCCCTCGATGTTGCGCCGATCCAAGCCCACCTAACCTACACTAGCCCACTATCCTCCATATGCCTATCCAATGCCCGTTTAAATGCCCATAAAGAGGGAGAGTCTACCACTGCTACTGGCAGGGCATTCCATGAACTCACGACTCAACACAGACAGGGTGGGCTGAATGGCCTGTTCCTATGCTGTACTGTTCTTTGTTCTATGCTTTATTAACTGCACACAAAGCACATGAAGACCACAAATCTTGTAGGAATGGTGGAATTATTACAGTTCTCAAAGAGTCAATTAAAAAGTATGACAAATATGAACTTGGTCTCTTTCAGGCATCATCATTTCACCTTGTCTTCTCCCCTGTCCTGTGAAGATACAATTGACTTTGGAATTCCCTCAGAGATTCTGAAATGATGCAACAAGGCAACATAGACAAACTTATCAAATGCCATCATTGCATGAAAGAGATAAATGAACAAGATCACTAGCCGAAAGAAAAGCATGTGCTTTTGGATTTAATCCCCAGAAGATAACTTGTTCATTTACTGTTGAATGTTTGCTTGTCTCCTAGCAGATTTATTTGCCACACATGAACAAGTCAAATCAGCAAGGAGGATTACTTTTATATGGGAAGGCATGCGCGAGTGGCAGTGTACACACATTGGAAAGATAATCTGATTCACTCAACACACAGTTGTGGTAAATGGGGGTTATAATACCACTTTTTAAAGTCTGTTCATTTATGGGATGTGGGCTTTATTGCCCATCGCTAATTTCTTTCGAGATACTGGTGGTGAGCTATTTCCTTGAACTGCTGTAGTTTATGAAAGGTAGGTACGCCCAAAATGCTATTAGGAAGGAAATTCTAGCAGCTTGACCCAACAACACTGAAGGAACTGTGATTTAGCTCTAATTAAGTATGGGATTTGGCTTAGAGAGCAACTTGTAGGTGGTGGCATTGCCATCTATCTGCTGCCCTTATAATTGTAGTTGATAGGGGTTGTGGATGTGGAAGGCACGATTTGTGAATTGTTGCACAGCATCTAGTGGATAGTTCATACTGTTTGGTCGGTGATGGAGGAAGTGAAAGCCATGTTTTGATGGGTGTCAATCTTCTTGAGTGTGTTGGATCTACACTCATTCAGGCAAGTGGGGAGTATTCCATCACACTCCTGACTTAGGCCTCATAAATGGTGGATGGCATTCAGGGAGTCAGGAGTTGAGTTGCCCACTGCAGGATTTACAGCTTCTGACTTGCTCTTGTAGCCATGGCCTTTATAGGATTGGTCCAGTTCAATTTCTGGTCAATGGTAACTCCCAAGTTGATGATTGTGGAGATTCAACTATGTTAATGGCAAATGGAGAAACGTTTTCTTATTGGAGATGGTCAATAATGGCAATTTTGTGCCATGAACGCTATTTGCCACTTATCAGTCCAATCTTGAATATTGTTCAGGTCTTACTGCATATGGGGATGGACTGTATCAGTACCTGAGGAGTCACAAATAATACTGAACACTGTCATCATCAGAAAACCTCACCACATCTGACCTTATGATAAATGGAAAGCAATTGATGAAGCAGCTGAAGATGGTTAGGCCTAGGACTCTTCCCTGAGGAACTCTGTAGTGACATTCTGGAACTGAGATGACTGACCTCCAACAACCACAACTATCTTCCTTTGTGCTAGGTATGACTCCATTCAATAGGGAACTCTCCCCCTAACAAACCCCACACCACCTCAATTCCCACTGACTTCAGTTTTGTAGTTGATGTCACACTCAGTCAAATGTTGCAGTCACTCTCACCTCATCTTGTGTGCTCAGTTCTTTGGTCAAAGTTTGGCCCAAGGCTCCAATGAGGTCTGGAGCCGATTAATATTGGAGAAACCTGCACAGAGCATCGACAAGTAGATTATGGCTGAGTCAATGTCACTTGGTAGCATGTAGATGGCTCCATCGCTTTGTTGATGATCAAGGCTAGACTGACAGGGTGCTACTTGACCTGAATGGATCTATCCTATATTTCATAGACAGGCCATCCATGCGCAATTTTTCACATTGCTGTGTTATGCTAATGTTGTAGCTGTACTGAAGTAGCTTAGCTTGTTCTGGAGTACAAGGCTTTAGTGCGACTGCTAAAATGTAGTCAAAGTGAATGACTTTGCAGTTGCACTTAATTTACTTCCAACTTTTTGGGAGTGAATGTTTGTGCTGAACGAATTAAGACACATTAGCATATGGAAGCATAGTTCACATTTGGCACCTTAAGATTACATTGAGTGGTCACAGGTCAGATAACCTGGCCTTAGGGTCACATTTGAACATCTTAA
Organism: Chiloscyllium plagiosum; assembly: GCF_004010195.1. Taxonomy (NCBI): domain Eukaryota; kingdom Metazoa; phylum Chordata; class Chondrichthyes; order Orectolobiformes; family Hemiscylliidae; genus Chiloscyllium; species Chiloscyllium plagiosum. Next base: position 61,568,189 of record NC_057724.1, read on the forward strand.
ACTTAGGAGAACGCGGTTCATCAAGGATTCATCATGTAGGAAAGGTAAGTTATTTTTTAATCTTCTGGGTTTATTTTACAATTTAGTATAATTTGCAGCATATCTTTGATATCAACATTTCAAAGTAGCAATTCAGGGTATTTTTTTGCTACACAACAAAACTTATTAAGTCAATATATTTTAACAGTGGATAGATGCAGATGTGTAAAACTCAATTTATCATGTTGAATTACTACTGGAATCAGTTACCTCTGTTTAACCCCTAGTATTTTTACAGTTTAACCTGCTCTCATGTAACACAATTTGAGTTTCAAAGCTTGAAATCTTGAGGAATTTTCTTTGTTCAAGCAAGAAATTAGATTAGATTACTTACAGTGTGGAAACAGGCCTTTCAGCCCAACAAGCCCACACCAACCCACAACCCACCCAGAACCATTCCCCTACATTTATCCCTTCACCTAACACTATGGGCAATTTAGCATGGCCAATTCACCTAACGTGCACATTTTGGTCTGTGGGAGGAAACCGGAGCACCCAGAGGAAACCCATGCAGACACGGGGAGAATGTGCAAACTCCACACAGTCAGTCACCTGAGGTGGGAATTGAGCCCGGGTCTCTGGTGCTGTGAGGCAGGAGTGCTGACCACTGTTCCACCGTGCCGCCCACTAAATGAGAGAAAGGGATAATGTATGGACTTCCCACATACAAATGATAATGCCTAAGTAAAATCCTAGTGATACAGCTGATCATATGTTAAAAAAAAAGGCTGGTATTGTTAAGAGTATCTCATCATATTACAGTTGCCCAAGGTTGGAATTGATCCCAGGCCCCTGATGGTATGAAGCAGCAGTGCTAACCACTGAGCCACCATGCCACCCCACAAATGCTGACCTTAGCAGTGACTCCCACCTCTTGAATTTAAATTAAACATGGTTACTTCGAAAAGATACTTGAAGATAATACTGTCTGTGGAAATAGATCCAAGTATAAATCACCCTGTGAAGAGAAGGAGGAAAATTACCCCTCCTTCAAAAGACACTATATTCTCACAAGATGATTACTGCACAATTGAAATAATTATTTCCATATTATTTAATACACTTATACTCCATATAAGCAAGAACACCAAAACGTTAACTTTTCATCTCAAGGTTGAGGAAGAATAAGATGAAAGGTGCTTTTAATCTCAAATATTGCAAACATTTCTTTTGATATAGTCAATTCTTACACATGCTCAGCGATCCATTGAGAAAGCTGTGGCATTGATACTCATGCTGAGTAAGATTGTCAGATGATCAGCAAGGGGAATGACGCACAAAAGATCTGATCAAGAAAAAAAACCAGACATGTACACCACCATTATTATTTAAAAAAAAACAAGATAAGAGCTTTGTTGCATTGAATCAGAACACAACTCTTACAGCTCCTTGCAAGATCATACAAATGGAAAAGGGGCATTTCTGCTTTTTCTTTGAAGATTTCACAAATTTGAACAATTTATCTTTAATTGTGAATGTAAATTCAGACTATAAGTTGCATGTGCTATGTACAAATTCTCATCATTCTCCAACAAACCTTCAAACCAGACCAAAAGCCAGCAACTAAAACAAAAACGTTCCTGTTTACTTGAGCTAAGATCAATATAATGAAAACAAGTTTAAGCGCTTGGCTCCTAAAAATAACTGGTATCAAATATTTTAATTTCCATTAGTGATGGATTAACATTTTTAAAGATCCCCATTCCTCTTCTGACATGTTAATTCAATCAATTATTTGTTTCCAGAAGTTACCTATATCAAGGTTGGGACTACAAACTTTAATTGCTAGCTTTACATTTTGAATTTCTCCTAAGATCTTGCGATTAGCAAGATCTTATTCTAACCTTCTGGTCTGAATGGTCTAAAACTTACATCTGCTGATGTGTTTACTCACAAAGCCACTGTCATCCAATATATTAGCCACTTGAGATATGGCAAATTAGGAATCCAGATTTGGATAATTGCTTCCTGATTAGTACATACAATACAAATAACTTATGACATTTCTATGTTAGTTAATGATAGGAGATGTTGTTAAGAATATATACATTTCTAAAGTACTTTTAGCAAATTGCATGATGACCACAAGCATTTCATTTGCCATAGAAATAAATGCGTGTGGCTAAAGCTGCATTTTCGTACCCACATCTGTGCCTTAGGAGAAAATCCTGTTGCCCAACACTGCACCAAGTTATAAAGGGGCAGATCAGTTTGTGCTGCTCTGTCTGGAGGAACTTCCCTCCTTGGTACCTTAGTCTGCTCTCCAACAACCCCTCACTTTCCCAATATTGGCATAATGTAATGCTCCTCAAAGTGGTCAGTTTGGAAGCAGAGGTGGACAATTTGTTGGAGGGAGCACAGCAGATACCTGCCTCTAGCTGATTAAATTTGGAGTAGAGAGTCTTGTGCATGGCCTTTTTAGTCTAGTTGTTAACTGAAGCCCGTCAGTGGGAAACGATTGCCCACCTTAGCACTTCATCCACCGACGGGTGGTAATCAATCAGTGGTTGAGAGGGAACTAGCCACGTGGAGTGATCAAGTAAAAGGTTATTGAGTAGGCTGCAGGGTATTGCTCGTCAAGCACACTCATTACCTGAACTAGGGACCTGGTATTAGCAAGAGGATAGGATGCTTGCTGAAAGACAAATTGTCTTGTTTTCCACACTGTTCTATCCCAGCCAACTCTCCCCTCCTCGTGATCCATATCACTGATCAGTGGCTTGGTTCTTGAGCTGTTCTAGGCCTCTTCCTAACAACTCTACTGCCAGTAACCACTGCTTTGGAACCACAACTAATCAGAAGCCAGCAGGTAGGACTTATGTGCCTGGTGTCCGGAGACCCAGAGAAGACTCAATGCTGGCCAGTTACGTATCTGACAAGCACTCAATTCCATTGGACCCTTCCCAATGGGGGCCACATCAGACTCCCATCACTTCTCCAACTTGCGGATGAGACACTTGTTGCTATTTAAATCAAATTAAGTTCCATCTTGGGATTTACTTGCAATTAGTTCAATTGAGTAAATTGTATACACCTGTCCATTTTGCAGTCTCCGCTATATGGGAAGGTGAAATGCAAATGATATGAATGCTTTAAGGAACACCTTCATGCAGTCTGTAAGTGTAACCCAAGTTCCCAGTTAACTGTCACATTTAATTTTCCACCCCATTCCCGCTTTGACTTCTTGGTCCTCACACATCTGCTATTGCTCTATTTAAGCTCAAAGTAAAAGCCTGAGGAGGTCACCTTTGACAGGTTATCTTACAGCCTTTTAGGCACGAATGTTGGGTGCAATAATTACAGATTATAAATTCCCCTTTGCTGTTTATGCAGCTGTTGGTGAGGATCCTGTTCTTCCTATTTACAATTCCTTTGGCGCAATCTTTTATTTCTTTCTTGCCTTACATCATCATCTCTTTTCTCACATAATCTCTCCAGTTCTCTACTCTGTCATGGACACCACCTTTTGTTCCCTCCAATCTTTCGCTGCCTCGGGACTCACTTTTAAAAAAAGGTTGTATCCTTTACTTTATCCCCTTCTGATGAAGGCCGCAGACCAAAGACATCAACTCCGTTTCTCTCTCCACAGCGGATGCTGGGCCTGCTCAGCTTTTCCAGTACACTCTGGTTTTATCTTCAGCTGATTGCATCTTTGCTTGAACATTGACCTGCCATGTGCTGAGCCAAACCGTGTGAAGCAGTCGAATTAAAAATGCTGGATGTTAAAACTCAGCATGTTTCAATGAGCAACCACAAAAATACTGTGCATTTATATAGTGCCTTTAACATAGTAAAGCATCCTATAGCAGTTCTTAAGTGCATTCGCAATCATAGAGTCATAGAGCTTTCCAGCATGTAATCAAATGCCTCAGTTCAACTTGTCCATGCTGGCCAGAGATCCGAAATTAACCTAATCCCATTTGCCAGCATTTGGCCCATACCCCTCTGATTCCTTCCTATTTGTATATCCATCCAGATACCTTTCAAATGTTATAATTGTACCAGCCTCCATCACTTCCTCTGGCAGCTCATTCCATACACGCACCACCCTCCGCGAGAAACATTTGCCCCTTACATTTCTCTTTTAAATCTTTCTGCTCTCATCTTAAACCTATGCCCTCTAGTTTTGGACTCTGCTACCCTGAGGAAAAGACCTTGGCTATTCACCCTATCTATGCCCCTCATTATTGCAACAACCTCTATAAGGTTAACCCTCGGCCTCTGATGCTCCAGGGAAAATAGCCCCAACCTATTCAGTCCCTCCCAAAAGCTCACACCCTCCAACCCTAGCAACACTTTTGTAAATCTTTTCTGAACTTTTTCAACTTTCACAACATCCTTGTTACAGCAGGGAGACCAGATTTGAACGTAGTATTCCTCAAGCAGCCTAACCAGAGTCCTGTACAGCCGCAACATGACCTCCCTACTCCTATACTCAATGCACTGACCAATAAAGTTAATAAAATAAGGAAACAGTAGGTCAGATGGATTCAAGCTTGCTAAAAGAGGAAGTGTTTTTAAAGAGCAATGTAGGAGATAAAATAAATAGATTGACAGATGGAATTCCAGCGTTTGGGGCCCAAGGACCAGAAGGCACAGTTGCCAATGATGAAAGGGTGTAAACTGATGATGTGCAACAGATCAGAGTTGGAATCACAACTTTGTTAATTTTATTGTCTTGTGCAAATAAGCACAGGAAGCTTTTCCAGGGGAGTCCTCTTTGATTAAGTCTTTACTATGCAAGATTTAAAGATGCCAGTGTTAGACTGGGATGTACAAAGTTAAAAATCACACAACACCAGGTTATAATCCAACAGGTTTAATTGGAAGCACCACCTTTCGGAGCACTGCTCCTTCATCAGGGCTCTGAAAGCTGGTGCTTCCAATTAAACTTGTTGGACTATAACCTGGTGTTGCGTGATTTTTAACTTTACTATGCAAGTTTCTGATTGTTTGATTTTGCCTATTTTTTCTTAGATTTGTGCCCACATACTTGTGCAGACACATCATTTGATATATATATATGTATATATATATATATATATACATATATATATATATACATATATATATACACATATATATATTTGTACATGCATCTCCAATTGTCAATCTTGAGGGCAGACAATTTGTGTTCTCAACCACTGGCCAAGATGAGCTGAAAGTTTACCTCAGCAGTTCAACTTGTTTCTGCTCAGCACCGCCCAACTATTATTTTCAGTTTGATCCTTGGTATCTGTTTTTGGAATGTTTATCTATTCTGAATAATGCTCCTGCATTGACTTTGCCAATTCTTTTCCATTATTCGGAATGCTTTAATTCAATCTCCTCAAATCCTTCTCAGCCCTGTCTGAAGAGAACTAACCAAACTTCCCAAACCTTTCTTCATAAATCATGATTTTTGATACCTGGAATCATTGAGACTATTCACCTCTGAATCTCTCCTTGCTCAACAGAAACTTGTTCAAGAACTGGGATTGCACATTGGCAAAATGAGGAATTACATAAATTACTTGGGTTTCACACAGTTAATTAATAAAAAGTTCAAGCAGCCTAACCAGAGTCCTGTAAAGCTGCAACATGACCTTCCTACTCCTATACTCAATGCACTGACCAATAAAATTAACAAAATAAGGAAATAGTGGGTCAGATGGATTCAAGCCTGATAAAAGAGGAAGTGTTTTTAAGGAGCAATAAAGGAGAGAAAATAAATAGATTTATGGATGGAATTTCAGCGTTTCGGGCCCAGGGACCAGAAGGCGCAGTCGCCAATGAAAGGACGTAAACTGGTGATGTGCAACAGATCAGAGTTGGAGTCACAATGTTGCTAATTTTATTGTCTTGCACAATTAAGCACAGGAAGCTTAATTGACTGAGCTTGAAATGAAAGCTGTAAAACATATTTTGCTTTGCAAATCCAGAAGAAGTTCTGACCATCTTCTTATATTTCTGGTTAGCTTTCTCTCATTCTCTAATTTTGCCCTCTTTATTATCTTTTTAGTCATTTTTTGCTTTGTTCCACATTCAGTCTGATTTTCTGATCTGTCACAACTCTTTGAAGAATCACATGCTTTTTCATTCAACTTGATATTATGTTTAATTTAATTTGATAGCCATGGATGATAATTCCTTCCCTTAGAGTTGTCTTTTCTTATTGGAATGTACCTTTGCTGAATGTTATGAAAATGAACAGACAATTTAATATTTCTGTGATGTTGATAAAGGGATGAACGTAAGCCAGAGCACCAGAGATAACTCCATTAATCTTGTTCAAAATGATGGACAGTAGACCTCTCACATCCATACAAACGGGCAGATGGTTCCTTGAATTTGACAGGCAGCATGCCCTCAGTATTGCATTGGAGTATCAGTTGGACTTTTTGTGCTCAAGAACTGGAGTTTAGACATGAACCCAGATTCTTGGGTAAGATTGCTACCCGCTGAGATGGTACCCCCAAACAGTTAACATTCCATATCTCTCTCCTCTTTAAAAGCTGTTTAACATCCATCTGATCAACCATTTGGTCACATGTCCAAGTGTCAGCTGGCATGGTGCCATTTTTTTTTCTGTCTGATTATGCTCCTTTGATATGCCTTAAAATGTTTTACTATGATAAAAGCACAGAAACAGTTTGGTGTTCTTGAATAACACTAAGTCAAAGTTACGAGTGGTGACAGGTCTGTTATTCCTGCTGTTCGTGGTGAGGACAATTTCAGGTGATGCATTAAGAGGACTATAGAAGATGAACATTACACAACTTTAATAGGCATGGATTATAGTGTGGTTGTTTTTACAATGTACTGGTAAAAATATCCTAACTGGGTCAAGCAGACTCTCAACAGTCAGTGGTACTTTTTTATATACCAGTATTGATGGCTTCTTTCAATTGTGGAACTGACTGACTTTTCTTCTGAAGTAGACTATTTTTCTTCTTTCCCTCCAATTCCTCCATAATCTAAACCTGACACCTGAACTACTTCAAAACGATCCCACAACTGATCTCTGAACAATTGTAACCCTGTAGTTGTAAGTTAAAAGATAACTTTAAGGAGTTAGGATAGCAAGTACATGCAGTTGAGCAGTGTAGATGAACTAAGAGGTTTGTATTCTTCAGCTGACTATCTCAGCTGGTAGGAACATATTATTGAATATTCACCATCTCAGCTGGTGGGAACACAATATTGAATTCCAGTTCATACTCAAACAAAAGTTCAAAATGCATAACTAGTGACCGACCTGCATGTACAGGAAAGCAGCAAAAATGTTGCACTTCTGCAAAAAGCACTGGGTTTACTGAGTTACAACATTTTCACTGCCATGTAATCTGGAATTACAATATCGAAGTTTAGTAGCAATGTACAGATTTCTTTAAAAACCAACCTACTCAGACAGGTTATGACACATCTCTGGAGCAAGTGGGACTTGAACCTAGGACTTACTAGCTCTAAAGTTAAGGACACTGTTACTGAACCACAAAAGCCCCATTCATTGCAACCTACAAACTTTTTGACCCAAATTTTTACAGTTGGAACTCACTATGTTAATTTGTTTCATTTTAGATTATCAGTTTAAAAATTATTCCAATTTCCACCCAATGACCAAAAACATCACATTGCTTAGCACCAAATAAAACATTGGAAAACTGGTTAATGTCAGGGCTGTTTCATGCTTTAGATACATTGGCAAATCTTCCCTGTTATTGAAAAGAACTCAATTCACCATTCATCACTGTCGATTGTATTTTCACAAAATGAAATATTGAGTTCTGGGGGAATGTGATACGCTCTAAAATACTGCAAATGGAAAAAAAGTCAGTGAAAATGGTGACATAATCAATTTTCACAAGTATGTTAAGGCAACTAATTCTCCCTCTCCTCTACCTCTTAATACTTTACTATCTGTGTATGGTCCCTTCACATTGCCAGGATTGTTTGTCTGACATCCAGCGCTGAATAAGCATAAATTTCCTTCAATAATTGGAAAACTGAAGGCATTATCTCTCGTTCCTGCCACAGTTTTCTAGTCATTGACTTAATTAGTCTATCTCCTGGCAGTTGCTGAGCAGTTACTTTCAAACATGCGGTCCTATCTGACACTAAGATGAGTTTCTGAGCTCATATCTTCATTACTGTGTGCTGCCTATTTCTACCTTAGAGTCATAGAGTCAGAGATGTACAGCATGGAAACAGACCCTTCGGTCCAACCCGTCCATGCTGACCAGATATCCCAACCCAATCTAGTCCCACCTGCCAGCACCCAGCCCAAATCCCTCCAAACCCTTCCTATCCATATATCCATCCAAATGCCTCTTAAATGTGGCAATTGTACCAGCCTCCACCACTTCCTCTGGCAGCTCATTCCATACACGTACCACCCTCTGTGTGAAAAAGTTGCCCCTTAGGTCTCTTTTAATATTATTTGATGCTACCTCTGCCTCAGGTCATCTGCTCCCGAAAACTTCCATATGTTAGCCTGGATCTGACTGTTTCAATGCACTGCTAACTGGTCTCCTATAGTCTACCCTCACTAGACTTGAGGTGATGCAAAACTTAGCTATGCAGGCTAACTCACACCTATTCCCGGTCACCGTCACCTCTGTACCTACTCACTAACTTATATTGCTGAGCAATGCATGAATTTTATAAAGTCTCGTTGTCATTTTCAAATCCCTCCACGGGATTCGCCCTCCCACACCTCTGCAATCTGCTCCAGCCACATAACTTTCCTGAGGTCTCTGTGCCCCTCCACTTCTCGACCTTCCGTTTTAATTGCACCCTCGCTGATGGCCATGCCGCCAGCTGTCAAGGCCTCTTTCTACCTCTCCAGCCGGCCTTCCACTTTTAAGATGCTCCTTAAAATCTACCTCGTCGCTCAAGCTCAGGCCATCTCCCTTAGCTGCTCAGTGTCAGGTGGCGTTTGTGAAGCGTCCTGGCTCCTTTTTAACTCCAACCAAAGGCGTTATACAAATGTAAGGAGCTGGTGCCATTCCTGGATGCATAGAGCCTGCACTGGACATACCGAGCAGAGTGATGGGTGTGGAGCCAAGGAAGAGGAATCTTTTGTCATTCGTACCTTTGAGTAAAACGTTTTCTTGGGCAAAGTAGCGGAGAGGGCAATGTAAAATTACCCCTTTAGCACCTAATAGAACTCTGCTTCTCTCCTCCCCTACACACTCTACTGAGAAGTTTGTACAACGATTATAACTTTAGATGAAAACACACGGGCTTTATTTTTAAATGGGGGTGGGAAGTGGACAGCATACGGAGTTCTCACCGACAGTTCGGCCGGCTCATAATGCAGGTACTCAGTTCCCACTCACTGTTACGAGTTCCCACTAGTAAGACAGCAACACAAACACTCTTCAGAGAACATCAGAACCGTCCGTGAGGTGCACTTCTATTTGCAAAGGGACAACTTAACGCCACAGTTGGAATCACACCAGTCTTGCACTCAAAAAAAAAGGCAACCCTTCAAACATCTCCAGCAGCCCGTAACAAAAATAGCGACTACAGATCTGCAGCTGCAGTTATGTTTAAACGAAAACAATTTTCTGGCCGCCGCTGTTTGTATCTCAATGATTGTTAGAGGGGGGGGGGGGGGGGGGGACAAAACCAGAGGGGTAACTGTTACGAGTTCCCACTAGTAAGACAGCAACACAAACACTCTTCAGAGAACATCAGAACCGTCCGTGAGGTGCACTTCTATTTGCAAAGGGACAACTTAACGCCACAGTTGGAATCACACCAGTCTTGCACTCAAAAAAAAAGGCAACCCTTCAAACATCTCCAGCAGCCCGTAACAAAAATAGCGACTACAGATCTGCAGCTGCAGTTATGTTTAAACGAAAACAATTTTCTGGCCGCCGCTGTTTGTATCTCAATGATTGTTAGAGGGGGGGGGGGGGGGGGACAAAACCCAGAGGGGTAAAGAGAAAGAACATATCAAAATATAATACTCACCGCTGCTTCGGAGTTCTCCACCAAAAGTGTTAGCGCCGATAGCAGCAAAAATATCCGAACGCTAAGTCGGTCGAAGGAGGAATACTCAAGCCTCATTTTTTTTCCTCCCAGGCTCTTTGATCAACTGTTTGAAATTGCACATCCACACATGTTCTATTCGGAAATAGAGAAAAGGATTGATATTCCGTAAAGAGAGAGCTGTGGTGAGGAGGGGGGGGTGGGGATGTAGAAATTTACTGAGAATGTGCTGCTATAGCCTGTATGTGTGTAAAACAGTGAAAGAGACAGAGAGAGAGCGAGAGGGAGAGTGCAATAGCCAGTTACTCTATGCCTCTCACCCCTCTATCTAACAGCCCAGGCACTGTCTCCTCGCTCTCCCTCTAATCTCCACAATCCGGCAGAACTACTTCCTATACAAACTGTACCACTTCGCAAAGGGGGGGAAAAAAAGAGAATGGCTTTAACCTGCTGTGTTCAGAGTTGGTGGGGGGGGGAGCTGAGAGAAATAAATCAAAGCACCTCCAATAGGAGCTGCCGCCCCGCCCCACCCAGCCGTCCTGACCCCTCCTTTGTTTCCTCTTGGCTTAACTTTATTTTCTTTTAAAAAAAAACAAGAGGGGGAGTGGAAAAGTTAGCAAACTTTGTTTGAGGGACTATTTTACTTTAGCGGTTATGAATGCAACTGCGCTTGCAAAAGGGATTGAGAGACATTGCTGAACACTCCGGTGAATTAAGGGGGAGCGAACATTTCGATGCTAAATGATAAAAAAAAAGGAGCAGCGAGTGAGTATCGCCTTTCATGTGTATTGTCACATCGCTTCATTTAAACCGTTTAGACAGCCCGGTGGCGTGATTCTGATGCTGCTATAAATGCACTTGCCTGTGTTATTTTTTGATGGGAAGCTTGTAATATTATTGATTAGGAGGGGGTTAATTGGAGTGGGGTTTTTTTTTCTGACCCAGAGCTCTGAAAACTCCGCCCCTTGCCCCTATCCCCCGGCTTTTTATGGATCAGATTACAGGAGAGGGAACAGGGATCACCCTCAGTTCATTTCTCAAAGCCGCCTGCAGCTCCTCCGTTCCTAAAAATAAAACAAAACACGAGGTAGTGTTTATTCTATAACGCACCGATTGTTTTTCTGCTGCTTCCATTTCTGCTGTTCTCACTCTCTCTCACTCTCTCTCTCACTCTCTCTCTGTCTCTCTCTCCCGAAGGCGGTGATCTTCCAGTGGGTCTTTCAATGACCGGAGTGACACAGAAGCAAGAGATCTGAAGCCGGTTGTGAGTCTCGCCCCCAGCACCGTTGATTTGTAGCAGAACAAATCCACCAGGATGACCGATTGGTATGTGAGAAACTCTCCCTCAGCACTCAGAGCGAATTGAGTGTCGGATTTTACTGTAGAGTCATGTAACAGACACGACAGCAGAGAACGGGACCTCACTTGTAACTGTGATATCAGAATCTCTTGTGCTCTGAGCTATTGCTGGCGCAGAATGGAGCCTCTTTTTAAAAAGAGAATTGCTTTTTCTTTCAGGATCCTACTTGTGGTCCTAGGCTCTTTGGCTGCTGACTTGGTCCAAGCGGTGAGTTGCTGGGGAGGTGTGAGTGTGTGTGTGTAAATGTCATTCCCATGTTAAATTATTCAACTGCATTTTGTTCTTTCTGTGTTCGGGATACATGGACATGCCTCGTCTTTACAAAACATGGCAAAGGTCTGTCTTCAAAACAAAAATTCGTGTAACTTGAGTTTCAAAAGGATGTAATTGTTGCTGCTATTAATGTTCATCATCTCGAATATTTACTCTATGGCAACCAGCTCGGTCTAAGGAAATGCATTTAAATTTAGAAATGTGTATTTTAAAAAAATAATTAACAATTTTGAAAAAAACCCAACAACCGCACGATGAAGGCTGAGTGTCCCGGTCAATATGATGCGGATTAAATTTAATAAAAAAATAATCATTTAAAAAATAACCGTTGCATGTTCAATGTGAATTGTGCCCCTCAGTGCTGAGGAGCTGGGCAGAAGTGTGTCACAACTGAGTTCGGTTTTATCCTTTCAGCCTGTAACTAACGCAGACTTTCGTGTTAAATTCAAAGCCTTTGCTTGATTTGACCCACTGGCAGTAGCGATGGGATCCGCGCTTGAAACATTGCAGCAGGATGTAAGCTTTAGCTTTCTGTTGAGTAGCAACTGATTGAACTGGGCACCAAGTTAGCCGCTGAGCCCATGGCAACAGTTTGCAGGAACCAATGAGTTTCAGAACCAGGTTCAATTGAAGGCCCGGGTAAAACACAGCGTGGAAACGTGTCTGTGTTTGAAGAGTTCAGATTGCTCGACATAGTCCAATACAAAGACTGCGCGTTTATACCTGAGCAGATAAATGTGCTTTGTAAATTGAACCTTCTGTGAACTGCCATTCTCTTCGTGTGAGCAACGAATGGAACTCTGTTTTGAGAAAACAGCAGTGGTGCATCTGAGTGTTAGAAAAACATTGATGCACCTGCCAATCGTATAGGTATCCCATTGAAACAAAGTGGGGGTGTGAAAACGAGGACAAGTGAATACAAAAATGAACACACCAGTCCTGCCCACATATTGGCCAATGTAACAGTCTCAGTTTTTCACTTTACAGCATAGGTTACTAGTATACCTGACTGACTCCCCCCCCCCCCCCCCCCCCCCACCAATCAATCCCATATTATGTTGACAGAGCACCCACTGACCCCAGTTATGATTTCACTTTTGCCTCACTTTTGCCCAGTTATGATTAGCCTGTCCAGACTCAGCAAGGACAGAGTCTGGACATGGTCTCCAGGGCTAAATTACAGAATGGGCAATGCTTTGGCTAAATGAGCAACAGGAGTGGAGTGAACCTGGATTAGGTGCAGCTACTAGTGATTATTGCATTCTTCCATTTATAAAGTCTATGAAATGTCTCAACTGCAAGATTATTTCCCATGATGTGTTGGACAGGAAAAGGACAATCTTTTTTGTACTAACAATTCATGGGTCAAGTGGAATAAAAAACAGTCAATCTTTAAACATGGAAAACTGGAAAGAATGGTGTAAGTCAGTTTTACTTTATCTTTCCTCCTTTCCTGAAGGTGCTGATTGTGGTGAGGTATTTACTTGGGCACCAGCTGCTATTCAATGTATTGTCAAAAGGGTTGGCTGTGAATCATGGTGAGTGGTAATGGCTAAATTGGCAACTGGCGAAAATTTCCAATGGGGTCACTGGGTAGCAGTTAGGAGTATTGGACATGATGTCTGATTTATAGCCAACTTACGGAGGGTTGTCTGAGCCAACTGTTGTCACCCTTCCAACAGTTTGGATGATCAACTCATTTCAGACAGACTGGACAATTGGATTTAAACGTTCTCTTTACTACATGGCTCAGCTCAATCATAGCAAGTACATTTATTCATAGAGATAGCTCACTGCACTATCATGTAGTCACAGTCAGATTTTTTGTGTAAGCATCCATTCAGTAAGAATCCATAAGGATGTAGGAAGAAACTTACTTTGTCTGAATTTGATATATTTTTTAACTATAAAAATTGGCCCTATTTAAGAAGTGATTGCATTTGATTAATGTCTGGGTCACACACCTCTGAATAAAGAGAATGCACTGCTTGTGAGATAATGCAGATTAAAGAACAGTTACATGGGCTGATTATAGTTTATATAGGCAAAATATGTTGCTACAGTGAAAGGTATTTGAGAGTAGACAATACATTCTAATTAAAATTGAGTGCTGTAACTGGATCAACTCGTACACATCAGGCTTGTAAAATAAATGATCTTTTGTGCTTGTACATGGTTCCAAAATGTAGGCAAATAAGCAGCTTTGCTATCACATCTCTATAATTATTGAAATAAACTTTAAAAATAGACTTCAGTATCGGCATTGAAACTAAAGGCCTTTATTATGTAAAATCTACGCCACGGAGCAGGTTATTCAGTTCAATGTGTCTATAACACTATTAATTCTCTATATGAGCCTTTTCCCACCTCTTCTCATCCAGCTACATGTTCTTCTGTTAATTTCTTCAATATGTTCTTATCTAGCTTTTAATTAACTGTATCCATGCTCGTCACCTTAATCAATCCATTAAGTAACAAGTTCCACTTTCCCATCACTGGCTGAGTAAAGAGATTTTCCCTGTTGAATTTATTTATGATGTAAATATCTTGGGATAGTGTTGGTCTAGAGTATGATGAACAGTAAAAATTCCAAACAGCTACTCAGTACATATTTCAGTTGAATTAGAAATGATTTACAGACAATTATCTTATTCCTAGGTTCCAATGACAGGTCTGATTTAAATTTTTGTCACCTCTGCCTCCTTTATTGACTTGCTTCAAGGGACCACTATTATTTCAACTGATTAGTGCAGGGAGTACAACCATCACGTCTGTTCATGGTGGTGTAAGAGCAGTTGGAGCATGGAAGATGATGTTACTGAATATTATAAGCCTCTGAACGAACTTGTCAAGGAAGATGTTGAGAGGATGTTTCTCCTCATGAGGGAATCATTGTCTAGGCTCATTCATGAGATTAGTAAGCATTCTGAAGCAATACATGCTCAGTTGATGTGGAAGAGGTACAAAAATTTGAAACAGATCTGTCATAGGAACCTAGAGCTAGGGGACATAGTTTCCAAATAAGAGCATCCAATTTAAGACTGAAATCAAGGGGACTTTATTTACATGGACCACCATTAATCTTTGAAATTCTGTACTTTAGAGAACAGTGGAGGCTGAGTCATTGAATATATTCAAGGCTCGGTTAGGTAGATTTCTAATCTACAGGAGAGTTGAGGATTATAGGGTGGCCAGTGGGAAAGTGAAGTTGAGCCATTGATCCGATCAGCCATGACATGTGGAGCATGAAAGCAGTAACTATTTTGTGCTTCAATTTTTATTGCTCTTAGGTTCAAACTGGAATTGAAATCTTGCATGATTTTTGCTTCCCTAACACAGTAACACTGATGTCAGTAGTATCACTGCCTCCTTGAGTGAGACCTATTGACTCACTTTGGACAGAGAATGAGACCTGGGATCTTCTCATCTGTCTGGCTAAGTTGAACAATGCTTCCATCAACTGAGCCACCAGACGACTTTCAGATACAACTCAGGACCCATTCTGTTGATTGTTCAAATCTGCAAGTCCACTGAAACCTGAAATTTCATTCTAGGTGTCTAATCTTTATCAAACTACTTGACTTGCTGGATTGGTTTAGAACAGTACCATACATTACTTTTCACTATCAGTTTTACATTTAATTAGAAGAGGAGCCAAATCAGTGATTAAATTCTCACTGATCTCATGAAACAACTCCATGGGAGCTACATGGCAAAATGGGAATTTGTTTAGATTTAGATAAGCTGCAAATTGAGTTTTCCATTAACATGAACTCATCTGGGTAGTCCGGAAGTGCAGGAATTTCCACGTCCCCATATAAATTGCAATGAGTAATGGGATGTAGTTAGCAATTCATTTAAAAAAAAGGTAACTTCTAAGAGTGGTGATAGTGGGATATAACTGACAAGAATTTGGGAGAGAAGATGCCAGGTTGAGTTACTGATCACCCTTATCGTGGTCATCAGCAAGTGCAAGGAAGAGACTACTTTTCTGGCCTGAGAATTTATGGAAATGGGAAAAAGAAGGAAGTGGAAATTTTTAAAAATAACCAGGTTAAAAAGAAATGGTAACCATGAAAGAATGTGAATAAATTTGGTAAGATGTAGTAATGAGAAAATCGTCATTTGTTAGTACAAAACTTGAGGATTGCTGAAAAAAGATTTGTTTTGTCAAGGCTTATTATCTTCCACTCAACAAGACATTTACAAGAATACCATTGTAAGCTGGAACAACATTTCACACTGTATGAAAGGAGAGTGATGATTGCTTGGGAGGTGGACTCTGATTGTCATGGAAATGCATTAGTTAGATGCTGACTAACAATTAACAGCCAAACCTTGTTTTAATTTGATTTATATTCAAGCAAAGTTTGGCAGTTAACTGTCAGTCATCATTTAATGGGTGGCACGGTGGCTCAGTATGGGTGGCACGATGGCTCAGTGGTTAGCACTGCTGCCTCATAGCACCAGGGTCCCAGGTTTGATTCCAACCTCAGGCGACTCTCTGTGTGGAGTTTGCACATTCTCCCCGTGTCTGCGTGGGTTTCCTCTGGGTGCTCCGGTTTCCTCCAACAGTCACAAAGATGTGCAGGTCAGGTGAATTGGCTATGGTAAATTGCCCATAGTGTTAAGTGCATTGGCCAGAGGGAAACGGGTCTGGGTGGGTTACTCTTCAGAGGGTTGGTGTGGACTGGTTGGGCCGAAGTGCCTGTTTCTACACTGTAGGGAATCTAATCTAATCTAATCTAAACTAATGCCTTTTCCTTGGCAATCTCTTCTGACCAATGTCCATTTGCCAACCAAACAGCAGTAATTTCTCATGCAGTATTAAAATGTTGTTTACTTTCACAATGTGTAAAAAGCGCATACACCAAAAAAGGAAGATATTGCTTTAAACCAAGAAGACTGTAAAGAGCTGGCTGTTTTATTTATATATGTATAGAGGATAAATTATGAGTTGTATACAATGTTGACTTGGAGCAATGAGAGCAAAAACAGACAGTATGGAGCTGATTGGTTCTGAATGAGGAGGCAATGGCTTGACAACAATAATTTGATTGGTACCTGACCAGGTGATCATGTCTTGTGTGGAGCCAGAACAGCAGAAATGCATCTGGAAAGCCTATAAAAGGAAAAGGTCAAAAATCTCTCTGCACTTCTCTCTTGTGTGGTATTATACCACAAAGTCTCCAGGCATAGCTAATTGTCTTCTGCAGATTTTTTTCTGCAATCCCCCTGTTGAAAAAGGGATAATTACTTAAGTAATGCGAAAAGGGCCACATTCTCAACCAGTGAATGAAAGAGAGCATCAATCTGTCAACAACTTTGTTTTATCAGCAAAGAACTAAAATTAAATTAGAAGAAACCAAAAGAAAATAATTTACCTGTGGTCCAGCTTGGTGCTATTGAACTGTGTTTCCGTAATTACTTCCCTTAATTTTCATGCCTTGTCACTCTCTGTGTGTCTGTTTGTGAAAAAGGGGAATTCAAAAGAGATATACCGAGATATTAGTCAGTTTCTTTCCTGCCACAATCTGTTTGCAATACATGGCTGTTTAATTGTTAAGACGAAAGCCCTGGTGTTTTCGTTGGCCTGTGCTCATCTGTCAGGTATACTGGGGACTTTGGATAGTTTTTTCACACATTGGTGATGACTCCAGGAATAGTGGGGTGTGATTTCCAGCACACCAGCCCAGTAAGTTATAATAACTAGCATTCTTATGATTATCCTGATGAGTGCAAGACAAAAGCTTCAATAAGTGTATCATTTTTCAGTAATATGAGGAAATGATAGGTACATAGGGATCAACTTGAAGAAATGGACCGCTTTTTTTTTAAAGAGTTATGTAAGTCAAGATTAATTCAGTCAAAGTTAATTTGACTGATTCCTGAGATTAATGTATTACCTTGTGATGAAGGTTTGCACAGATTGGGCTGATAATCTTTAGAGTTTAGCAGAGTGATCTTATTGACATATATAAGATCCTGAGGGGACTTGACAAAGTAGACATTGAAAAGATACTTCCTTTTGGATGAGAGACTAGAACTAGGTGCTCAATTTAAAATTGAAGGGACTTCCATTTAAGACAGTGTGAGGAGTATGTTCTCTCTCAGAGGATCTTGAGTCCGTGGAACTTTTTGCCCCACTGTGAGTAATGGAGTCATACAGCAAGGGAACAGACTCTTCAGTCCTACTCATACATGCCAGCCAGACATCCTGATCTGACTTAGTCCCATTTGCCAGCATTCGGCCCATACCTCACGAAACCCTTTCTATTCATATACCCATCCAACATTTGCCTTTCAAATGTTGTAAGTGTATCCTCCTCCACAACTTCCTCTGGCAGCTTGTTTGTACCACACTATCCTCTGCTTGAAAAAGTTACCCCTCAGGTCCCTTTTAAATCTTTCCCTTCTCACCTTAAACCTATACTGTCTAGTTTTGGACTCCCCCCACCCCAGGAAAAAGACCTTCACTCTATCCATGCCTCTCATGATGTTATAAACTTCCATAAAGTCACCCCTCAGCCTCTGACACTCCAGACATATCCAGCCTGTCCGTATAACTCAACCCCTCCAGTCCTGGCAGTATTCTTATAAATCTTTTCTGAGCTCTCTCAAGTTTAACAACATCCTTCATGAAATATTTAGGAGATAGGTTGACTCTTGGCTAACAAGGAAATCGAAGAGTATCAGGAGTGGGCAGGAATATGGCTTGTACCACAAAGAGAGCAGCCAAGCTCTTTTCAAATGATGTGGCCAACCACAGCAGCCAAGTTACCTGCTGCAACTCCAAAGGCATATCATCACGTATGTTAAGATCTGTGATATTATTAGAAGGGCTTATGCCCGAAACGTCGATTCTCCTGTTCACTGGATGCTGCCTGACCTGCTGCGCTTTTCCAGCAACACATTTTCAGCTCAGAATTAAAGGGCACCAATTTAAGATTGAGAAGAGGAGGAATTTCTTTTCTGTAAGGGTTTTGAGTCTTTGGAACTCCTTGCCACAGAGAGCTGTAGGGATAGAGTACATTTATGGCTGAGATAGATAGATTCTTCATCAGCAAGGGAATCAAAGGTTAATGGCAAAGGGTCGGAAAATGGACTTGCGGAATGTCGGATTAGGAGTGATCCTGTTAAATGTTGGAGCAAACCTAACGGGCTGAACAGCCCTTTTCTCTTCCTATTTCTTATCGTCTTTAACAAATAAATTACATCTCCAGTATAAAGTGTTATGCCTTGCTTCAGTTACACACACTCACCTTTTGTGGCACAACTGTGCACCTATTGGCAGGAGGATGCAATTATAGTATGACACATTTACCAGGACAGTTTTTACCAGTTATAAATTGTAACAAGTTTTCAGTCATTAGATTTACCATATTTGTTCAGATTTAGAATGTAACTTTTGTGTAGTTAACTTATATAAATTTCAGAATAGAGGGGCAGGTGTAAAAATTCAGGCTGGCCATGTTTGCACATTCAGCAGGTCCTTTTGCTGTTCCGGCTGGTTTACTTGTGTATTCACTTCAGTGTGAACTAAATTATGGAAGAAATCACTTGACCTTTTTACCCCAATTTTGTTAACTGGTGGATCTTTTAGAGCACTGTGAGACATCGACATTGCTCAGAAAAAAATTTGTTTGTTCAATTACATATCAGCTTTCTTCAAATTCTCACTTTGCTTGATTCTTCTCACACGATGACACCATTGACACCTGCACCTCTTGGCGAACTGAGACAAAAAATTTAAGCATTTTGGTCATCACGGCTGCGTTTTAGCCAATTCCCAACATGGCCACACAAGCAAACATACATGAACACACATAGATGTGTGTATCATACACACACGCATGCACACACATTTTATTCTTCTTTGACCAGAACTTTGAGACATCTCTCGTGTCATTCTTTGGCAAAGATCAGGAACTTGGCATAGCCAAGATATTAAAGTGATTCCGTCTCTATTCAGTTGCTTCTGAGCTTTGTGCTTTCAAATCAAGAAATCTCTGAACACAAGTACAGTGGAATGTTAGAACATTATGATTATTTAAACATCACACTGGTACGTAATCATAGCTTTCTCTTAGTCACAAAGGTTGAGTTGTAGAAAGCTTGCCTGTAGTGGACAGCGAAGAGGGTGACCTCAGATTATAACAGGATCTTGACCAGATGGGCCTAATGGGCTGAGAAGTGGCAGATGGAGTTGAATTCAAATAAATGCGAGGTGCTGCATTTTGGGAAAGCAAATCTTAGCAGGACTTATACACTTAATGGTAAGGTCCTAGGGAGTGTTGCTGAACAAAGAGACCTTGGAGTGCAGGTTCATAGCTCCTTGAAAGTGGAGTCGCAGGTAGATAGGATAGTGAAGGCGGCGTTTGGTATGCTTTCCTTTCTTGGTCAGAGTATTGAGTACAGGAGTTGGGA
>NC_057724.1:61588464-61628546 GCF_004010195.1 Chiloscyllium plagiosum
TCCTTCCTATCGGAAAGATGCTGTGAAACTTGAAAGGGTTCAGAAAAGATTTACAAGGATGTTGCCAGGGTTGGAGGATCTGAGCTACAGGGAGAGGCTGAACAGGCTGAGGCTGTTTTCCCTGGACCGTTGGAGGCTGAGGGGTGACCTTATAGAGGTTTACAAAATTATGAGGGGCATGGATAGGATAAATAGTCAAAGTCTTTTCCCTGGGGTCGGGGAGTCCAGAAGTATAGGGCATAGGTTTAGGGTGAGAGGGGAAAGATATAAAAGAGACCTAAGGAGCAACTTTTTAACGCAGACAGTGGTACGTGTATGGAATGAGCTGCCAGAGGATGTGGTGGAGGCTGGTACAATTGGAACATTTAAGAGGCATTTGGATGGTATTTAAATAGGAAGGGTTTGGAGGGATATGGGCCGGGTGCTGGCAGGTGGGACTATATTGGGTTGGGATATCTGGTCGGCATGGACGGGTTGGACTGAAGGGTGTGTTTCCATGTTGTACCTCTCTATGACTCTAAAACAGTTATTTTGCTGTTGACAGGAATTAACTTTGATTTCAGTTAATTTGATATACCTGCATGGACAAATGGCATATCATTGAGATAGTTCCTAATCTCTTTACTGGCTGCATGCTGACTGTTGGTCAGTTTTAGTCTTGTAGCTACTAACTGTCTTAAGCACCTCACCTGAGATTATTCTCCAAATTTGTACCTTGACATTAAGGATGGAAAATGATTAATTCATCTGATGCACTCCTTCACCAATTCTAAAGGGAGACATTTGGTTGATCTCAGCTAAACTGTGAGTTTCTGCTGGGCTTTGGAAGGGACCAGAACTTCCAATACTGGGAGTTTCCAACTGGACTCCAAAAATATACCTCCCCAATGCAAGCCTAAGTAGCGCCTGAACATTTGAAAATGAGAAATCCATAAGTACTTTGTGGAGGTGGACTGTGGGAGTGGTTTAAAGTACATAGGCATCATGACTGATTGAGACTGTAAACCAGATTGTCAGTCGGCTATTGCTGAAGTCTTTGGTAAAGTGAAAGCACTACAGATTTGTTCCATCTGACTAGTGAGAACTCTTCACTGCAGAACCATTGGCCATGGCTGGGTGCAAGAGCAGATCTCACCCACTATGAAATCTCAGCCCTGAGGTTTGATAATGAAAATGGATGTGGTAATAGCTGAGCAGTCCTGACTTTGCATTCACAGGTATGCACATTCCACCCGGACTCACCACTTTGTAATCAAGGCTGGGAAGCCTGACTGATTTCCTTTATCCCCAACTCAAAGGTGGTTCGATCTGCTGTCATCACCATTGACATCACTTAACCTAGAAGAAAGGGAAATGCCAGAAGGGCTCAGCTACAAAAATGGGCAATGGGCAGGGAACCAAGTGAGCCATTTCGAATGTCAGCCTGTTTTTGGTGAATTTGATTGTATTGTAACTTTGCATTCGTATTTCCTTGACAGAAGATAACATTATGATAGATGAGGTAAATGCCATGATAAATAGAACTTGGAGAACCAACAAGAGCCTGGTTCAGATCAAGAAATACTTTATGGGTAAAACAATTACAGTTTTTGCAGTGACTGATGCTTAGCTAGGAAAGTGTGTGATTTTGTCTGGGCACTTTAAAAGCAGTCCTTGAACTCATTTAACTGTTCAGGCCTTCGATGGGAACAATGTGTCAAGTAAACAGAAAAGCTGGGCATCAAATGTTGCTGATCCATCAGGAGAGCAGTGAAAAGTGACATAAACAGAAATCCAGCACCATGTATCTGAGCTTGGAGAATTAAACTATCAAGAAGGTGAAGGCTGTTTCAATTTATCTGATTATGGAACACTCTACTTCTTCCAATATCCTACCTCCTTAAGTCCATGGAACTGAAGCAGAGCTTGACAACAGTAAGAGCTTTGAGATAATTACTGTGTGTGAGTTATTGTGAGTGTTGAAGCAGCTAAAACTCATAGCTTACTGGGCAGAGTACTGGTAAACATCCTGTTATTCTCCAGATAAGACTCATTGAGGCCTTGGCTTGAGGGACTAAATGATGTTGAGTGATAGGAATTAACCACATGATTATTTCTCTAGTCAAATTAATGGTCCAAGTGACTGATCAATCCTTAGTATTATGTACCTTCCTGGTTTAGGTATTGTGTTACCATGCTGCAGTAGGTGGTTGACTTGGCTACAATCTTCCAACACTAAGATTGTCATCTTGGAACCTTAAATAGCAAAATGACCATGCTGGCCTCCTCATATTACCAAATAACATAATCGCTGCAGAATGAGCATAATCTGCCATTGCCTTGCTTGGCTGGGTTTATTATAACACGAACCTTGATGATAGACTTTGGCTTCAATCCACAACTAAGGTGAAAGATAACAAGTCTAATGGACGTAATGATTCATTTAAAATTCTACACATTGCAGAACAACGTAACCAAATGCAGACTGCCTGGAATAAGCACACACAACACAGCTTTTGTTTGTTCTGTTGATCATTTCAAGGAGGGTTTCGTATGAAAACAATAATATTCCACACCCATCTACTCTTCAGAATCTGCAATTGTTCTGAGGTTTCTTGTTGTCAGTTGTTTGCTTTGATCCACTCACAGTCACACAGCTGGGCTTGCTTACGGATCTCTCACAATGCAGGACTGTCTGCAGGTGCACCTTAACTGTCTGCATGCCACACATTGCCACGCACAAAAACACAGGCTACCATTTACTCCCGAGGCAAAATCTGGCAAGTGCTGGTATGCAAATTAACACTTATTTGTTTCACTTTTTTTTGTTTGCTTGTGAAGTTTGCTGCTAGGCAAGGAAAGGAACACTGGATGCTTTGAATTCTCAAAACCAGCTCTGAGCATCCCATAATTGGTAGGTCACTTTTGCACAGCACCTTCTACTGCACCGGTGTGGCATTACCTGTTTTTCCCACCAGCCAACCTGTGCCTGGCTGAATGGCACTACCAATAGCCATCAGTCAGTGAAACATCAGGCCAGTTTTGTGCTGCAGATTGGGACCTCTTAGAATTGGATTGCCAGTGGCCATCAGACAGAGGGGTCCTTTAACTCAACTGCTGAAGTGCCACAGTTAAAAGGCTGTGTGTTGAACCAATCCCTTACCAGCATCAGTACATTTAGAATATTATCTGAATGGTGGCAGTTTAGGAAAAGGTGAGGTGCAACAAGACCTGGGTGTCATGGTGCAACACTTGCTGAAAGTTGGTATGCAGGTGCAGCAGGCACTGAGGAAAGCTAATGGCATGCTGTCCTTCATAGCCATGATGTAGAGGTGCTGGTGTTGGACTGGAGTGGACAAAGTTAAAAATCACACAATACCAGGTTATAGTCCCAGAGATTTATTTGGAAGGACTAGTTTTTGGAGCGCTGCTCTTTCATGAAGTAGCTGATGAAGGAGCAGCACTCCAAAAACTAGTCCTTCCAAATAAACTTCCTTCATTGCAAGAGGATTTGACTGTCGGAGTAAGGATATCTTGCTGCAGTTACACAGGGCTTTGGTGAGACCACACCTTAAGTATCATATGCAGGTTTGGTCTCCTAGTCTGAGGAAGGTCATTCTTGCTATTGAGGGAATGCAGTGAAGATTCACCAGACTGATTCCTGGGGTGGCAGGGCTGACATATGAGGAAAGACTGGGCTCGTATTTGCTGGAATTTAGAAAGTGAGGAGGGATCTCATAGACACATTTAAAATCCTGATGGAACTGGACAGTCTAGGTGTGAAGAATGTTCCCAATGTTGGGGAACCCCAGAACAAGGGATCA
The DNA here is from genome assembly GCF_004010195.1 of Chiloscyllium plagiosum. Lineage (NCBI taxonomy): Eukaryota > Metazoa > Chordata > Chondrichthyes > Orectolobiformes > Hemiscylliidae > Chiloscyllium > Chiloscyllium plagiosum. Next base: position 61,592,268 of record NC_057724.1, read on the forward strand.
CAGTCTAAGAAGAAGGAGTAAGCCATTCAGGACTGAGATGAGGATGATTTTCTTCACTCAGGGAGTTGTGAGCCTGTGGAATTCTCTCCCACTGAAACGATTGCGGCCAGTTCATTAGATATATTCAACAGGGAGCTAACCTTTGCCCGTGAGGCTAAAGGGATCAAGAGGTATGGGGAGAGGACAGGAATAGGATACTGGAATTGCATGATCAGCCATGATTGTATTGAAATGTGGTGCAGGTTCGAAGGGACGAATAGCCTACTCATGCACCTTTTTTCTATGTTTCTGTGTTAATATGTAGCGATGGTGTCTAGTTCATTTTGCCTAATATTACCCAGGATGGTAATAAATTGGGAAAGGAAGAAGCACATTGGAAATTTATGATAAAGTTAATCTTAATGTCAGGATTTAAAACAAAGGGAAACAAGAGGGTTTTGCAGTGATTGTGCTTTATTTAATCATGGCACATTCCCAATGGGACACTGAAAGCGCAAGATGGGAGTAAGTGACAGGCCTGTAGATCAGGAGAGGTGGGAGGGTGCTAAGATAGATTTCAATGTGGGCTGAAGATCCTGCAAACGTTGGATGAAAACACTTTAAAAAAATGCTCTCAACCTTGAAGAAAAAACGTGGCAGAGTAAAGAAGAGAGAGAATCCTGCTGTTGGTGGCCATCTTCATGTAAACCTCTTTTGGTTTGTGGAGGTTTCTCTGGTTCTGCCATTTCCACATGGTAGACCACTACTCCCTCCTTGATCTGTGGCAAGGGAGGGGAGACATTCTATGCCCTGTGGTAGGAAAGGGGGAGAAGTATTCTTCCTTGGTGAAAAAGGTAAAGATACTGCCATGTGTATCCCCACCTGATTTTCCCCTACTCTTTGTCATTCGCTACAAAACAAGAGAGGATCAAGAGAGCAGTGCCACCAACAACAAAATTCTGTCCCTCCCTTAATCTGTCATATTCTTTAATGTTTAATTGGCCCACTTAGAATATTTTTCTAAATACTTTCTCCAACTCTTGCAGTATCTTCAGCCCACATTGAAGTCTACCACTGCACCCTTCCACCTCCTCCTCTGACCTTCTGCTGCAGCCTTGTCACTTCTTCCTACCTTTTGCTGACAAGGTCCTTATGATAATAATTCACTGTCATTTTGTTTGATATAATGGAGGCAAACACACCCTTCACTGTGTTATCATCATACAGGAGTAGAATCATTAACTCTGTACTTCCAGCAGTTAGTCTGTCCCAGGTTGATAGGTGATTGTTGAGGTTTTACAGAGATTGGGCCACAACACACACTGCTATTGGATATCTGAGCTATGATGACCTTGTGTGTGGCTGTCCAAAATCAGTGATCTTATCCTATTAAGAAAATCTACTCATGAATGACCTCAAAGTATAGCAGAAACCTTCTGGAAAGGATGAGGGAAAGTTGCCTGGATGTCATGATTTGGAGATGCCGGTGTTGGACTGGGGTGTACAAAGTTAAAAATCACACAACACCAGGTTATAGTCCAACAGGTTTAATTGGAAGCACTAGCTTTCAGAGCACTACTCCTGATGATCACAACCACCTGATAAAGGAGCAGTGCTCCAAACACTCGTGCTTCCAATTAAACCTGTTGGACAATAACCTGGTGTTGTGTGATTTTTAACTTTGCCTGGATGTGAAGAAGTAAAGAGAAGATTATGAAGTTAGCTGTAATTTGTTGGAAATGGTTTGATTGTGAAAGGTGTTGAGGGTAGAGCTGCAGAGAACTTTGAGCTCCCTTAGTGACCAGAAGACTCACAATCCCAATCCAATCTTTTGGCTTGAAATGATATTTTGAGACAGGAAATCCGAGGATATCTTTTTAATATACATTTTAAAATAAAACTCTGAGATTCTGGGATATATATCCTTTGAAACTGCATTTGAAAATGTAATTAAAAACCACGCCAGAGTATACAGGAACCATTCAGATTAGTGCAGCCTTTCTCTGTTCCTTATGTAAGGCTGTAGTGGGGGATGACAAAGCTTTGATTCAAAAAGCTATTATTTTCTCCAATGAATCTACAGTATTCCAGGTGTTGCAGGTGCTCAGCATAAGACATCTGTACAGATCAGTTTTATAAAGGTAAGATTGGGCAGGAGGAGAGCGTAACTGATTGCCGCGGGCTGGAGCCAGAAACAGTGTTAGGCTTCAGTCATTTTCAGAAGTTTGGGGTCAAAGAGCAGGATACTGCGTGCCCCTCTGGGTATGTTTTTGGCTGGGGGTGGGCATGTAAAATGTGTGTGATGCTCAGCTTGCCACATTCCCACCCATCTGCCATACCTGCATCCACCATATGTAAACAAATTATTACATATCTAAAACTGACCTCTATAATAAGGTGTCTGTGCCAAAGTATGGCGTGGGCAGTTGAGTTGCTGTAGGCAACACAGATGTAAAATTCCTACATGTACAAAAGCAGGAAGGAAAAGGCTCCACTCATCAAGGTGTTTACTGCACACATTAGGGCAGTACCCCAGCCCAAGATGCTTCTTTAGCCCTCCTTTGGAATCACTTGTCATAAAGCCCTGTGAGTTGCCCATCTGGGGCAGCCATGATCCTCTTCAGACTGGCCTTCGTCGCTTCTGAACTCTGGTGCTGCTGGGAATGATGGAGCTCCCTGGGCCCTCATGTTGGTAAACACTTCCCAAGGGCAGTACTTGTTCAAAAATAAGAGGTGCAAGTCCCATAATTAGCCAAGTGATCCCACCCACAGCTTGTTACATTTGTAACGTTGGCTCCACTGAATGAGCTGCCTGTTTTCCATTCCCTGATGTCCAAAATGTATTTCTTTATTCTTCCTTCCCCTAAAATAATTGAATAAATTTGAATTTAACATTGGGTGTGCTTTTCAATGTCGGGAGCTTATTTATGATTTCGAGTCACATATCTCTTCATCCATCCATTCATTTGTTGTGTTCACTGCCCGATCTCTGATAGTAATCTGAACAAGTTCTCTTGGCTCCTCTCTCCACGTTTTACTTCCATCCCTCACCTGGCTTTCTGTCTGTCTTTTACTCATCGCTTTTATGTTTGTGCTTTTTCTTGTTCTTCTCTGAATCACTACATTAGTGCGAGCTCAGAATGTCAATGTTCAGACACGTATCTATTTCTCTGCTTCCTCCATCGGAAGTGAACAACTTTCACTTCATATCTCATGATGGGTCACTAGAGATTTGGAAGTCGATCTTCTGAAACCACCTACTTTTCTTGGAGTTCAGTTCCATGAAAAATAGCAAGCTCCTGTACCTTGCCAGGCTTTTATAACATCACAGGCTCTGACAATAATTGTTAATGGGGAATTCTTTAGAATGTAGGCTGTCGCTCATAAGAACATAAGAAGCAGGAGGAATGGAAGACTATTCAGCCATTGAGCAAAATCATGGTTGATTGCTTCTCTTTCTGTACTATCCCTATACCTCAGTATCTATTGATCACTGTGTCAATAATACAAGAACAAAAGAATTTTGACCAGCTCAATGACCACAACACTCTATTCCATAGACTCACAATCCTTCAAGTGAATAAACTTCTGGCCATCCCTGTCTTAAATGGCCAACCCGGTATCAGAGTTGGAAATACAAATCCTTTCAAGGCTCAAAGAGATTTTGTTTTAATCAGACTCAAACAGATCAGCTTTCAGAGATGTTTGAGAGCAGCTGGCACTTGTGAGATGTTAGTATTTAAAAGCTGGGTTCGACATGTTATTTAATAAGCTGAAAACAGGGATGATTTAGTGGTGATGGGTAATAAATGAAAAGTCCCATGGGTGATTTGGTGGTGGGAAAACAGCCAGTTGGTTGTGTGTGATAACACTGTTGGATATAGCAAAGCTAAAGAAAAAAACCCAAAAATTATAAAAGAAAAAAAAAAGAAAAAATGGATAAAACAAATGAGCTGGATTCTCCCCATCTGCTGCTGATGCTGTAGGAATGGTAATCACACGTCCTATGGCATTTGCCCTGCACAAGAAGATCACCGTGTCACCAAGAATGAGACTGACCCAAGACACTGCCATTGGAAAGGTTGCCTAACTAAGCACACCCAGTTTGTCAGAGATCTGAATCGCAAGGTCTATGGCTTTGCTGGTAGTCTCTAAAGACAAATGTGTGCTCAAATTCATCAAAAAAGGGAGTTGGTGCTCACATTGTGTGAAGAGGAAGTGAGAAGAACTCAGCAAGTGCTGGTAGCAATGAGAAAGGCCGCTATGAAGAAAGATTAATCTGGACAAAACTGTTACATTTAAAGTTCTTAAGTTTAAAAAAAGGTGCATTTTGAAAGGAAGGCATCACAGGGGCTAGAGACTCCATTTTAATTTGGTCCTGTCTCTCTCTTCCTATCCTCCCAAATTTTGTTGTTCTGGCACTGTTGATGCTGGACAACGCTTGGCTTACTCTTGGACCTGGCTGAAGGAGCCAGTGATGGGCGCAGGCAATGGGCATCTTTGGAATGTTTTTTTAGGAAAGGAAGACAAAGCACAGCTGGATTCTGCAGAGGTGGCCTTACAGGCGGATTGGAGGACATTCCCTTTGGCCTGTTTGTGGGTCCTGTCTACTTCAGGTAGTGGGCCGTGGAGATAGTTATAATTCCCGACTGCCTGCTTCTCTTCTGCTGCTGCATTCATGCCTGAGTGTCCTTTTAGAGGGAGCACCCTCAATACTTTCAAAGAGAGGTGGGCACCGTATGGGCTGGAGTGCATTATCTTCCATTCCGAACACTATTTAGTCCCAACCTTGTTTCCTTGCCTTTTGTTTTCATTTTTAATATTGCTACACTGCTCCTGCTGACAGTCTTTATAATTTGTTAATTGGGTGTTTAGTTTAATTGGTGGTAGGTTTCTAAAGTTAAAAAAAAAATGAGCTGGTTTCTTCCCTGGAGGGGATTGATTTTGGTACAGGGAATGGGTCCAGAAAGGAGAAGTGAAACTTCATGTTGTACTACACTGTGTATTTACAATAAAACTCTTGTAAATTCTTTGAAAACCTTTTGCCATCTCATTTGCTTTATCGATATCAGTATATATATAATAAAAACCTGTGCTGGGAAACATCTTCCTGCCACCTACCTTGAAGATTTTATATGATTTAATCAGCTCTCCTTCTACCTTCTATGGGATATGGTTTGAGTTCATTAAATCTGTTCTTAAAGGACAATCCCTTTACCTGAGGAATCAGATTTGTAACTTTTGGTTTTACTCTGTCCAAAGTAAATATGTTCTTCAGAGGCTAAGGAGTACAAAACTGTATAAGTGTTTCAAGTGTAGTTTCACAAATGTTCATACAATTGCTGTGTGAACAAACAAGGTGCAGACGGAGGTGTATGGCAGATGTATGGCCTTTTCAGCTGGTTCCACATTTTAATATGATCATGGGTGATCTGACTGTGATGGCAAATCCACATCCCTGTCTATCGTGATATCCTTTCTCCACCTTAATAAAGAATCTATCCACCTCTTCATTAAAAGAGTTCAAAGATACTGTCTTTTCAGGAAATTAATTCCAAATCCTCCATGAGCAAAATATTTCCCTCATCTCTATTTTCAATGAGTGTCATCTTATTTTTAAACAGTAACCCTCTAGTTATAAATTTTTCCATAGTCCTCATAGTGTCAAGAGTCTTGAGGACCTTATATGTTTCAGCCAAGAGTTGCTCTTAATCTGGGAATCTGTTCAGCTCAGTTGGCTGGATTGTTGGTGTGCAGGGCAGTGTGATGCCAGTAGCATGGGTTCAATTCCTATCACTGCTTTGAGGTTACCTTGAAAGACTCTCCTTCTTAATCTCTTGCCTGAGGTCTGGTGGCCCTCAGGTTACAGTCACCACAGTTGCTTCTCTTCAATAACAGAGCAGCCCCATGGTCTAGTAAGACTATGGCAACACAGCAGCTCTTATTCTTTTCAATTCCAGCAGATACAAGCCTAGACTATTCAATTTTTCCCATAAGACAACACAGCATTCCTCCCCTCCAATTCAGTCCAGTATCCTTCTCTGAACCGTTCCAACACATTGACATCCAGTACTATACACAGTACTCCAAATGTGGTATCACAAGTCCCTACTGAAGTCCAACTTTTATATTAAATTTCCTTGCAATAAATACTTCAATTCTATTAGCTTTCCTAACTACTTGTAGTACCTCCATGTTAGCCTTTTAGGAATCATGCAGAAGGATGCTCAAATCCCTAGGAATCTTATCTTTGCAATCTCTCATAATTAACAGGACAGCAAGTGTTATGATGGGTGACCTCAGGCAGAATGAGGCCAGCTGGAGTATATTGAAATAGTCAAGTCCAAAGGTGACAAAGGCATGGATGAGATCTTTCTCCGCACATACGCTTAGGAAAGGATGGTATCAGGGATGTTACAGAGGTGGAAGTAGACACGTTTAGTGATGGTGTGGAAATATAGCCAGAACTTACTCTAGAGTTCAAGAGTGATACCAAGGTTGGAAGCAATCTCTTTCAGCCCCTGACAAGTTGTGAGGCAGACAGATAGAGACAGACAGAAAAGGGTTTGTGTCAGTGATTAAGAAATGTGGTCGCAGTCATCCTAATATTAAAGGAAATGCTGCTCATTTAGTACTGGTGATTAGATGAGCATTGTTACAATGTAAAGACAGTGGAGGGGCTGAGAGAGCTGGGCATCATCAATATGCAAGCAAACACTGACATTAGGGCAGCATGTAGATGAGATATAGAAGGGGGCCCAGGATAAATCTTTGGGATACACCATCTTAGGTGCAAAGATAAGTAGGAGAAAGTGAGGACTGCAGATACTGGAGATCAGAGCTGAAAAAAGTGTTGCTGGAAAAGCGCAGCCGGTCAGGCAGCATCCAAGGAGCAGGAGAATCGATGTTTCGAGCATGAGCCCTTCTTCCTGAAGAAGGGCTCATGCCTGAAACGTTGATTCTCCTGCTCCTTGGATGCTGCCTGACCGGCTGCGCTTTTCCAGCAACACTTTTTCAACAAAGATAAGTCGGTTCAGATTCCTGAGTATAAATTGTCGGGGAAAAACATTTAGAAAATAAAGAAATAAAAATAAATACATAAAATGGTGGAGCGGTTATAATTGGGAATATTCAAGAAATCAGATGGATGGAAATATCGGAGATTAGAGGGGAGAGGAATTTGTGAGAGGCACCGTGACCACCATTCCCAGTTTAATCATATTCAATCTTGGTGAAGGATTGCAAAGATCATTGGATGACCATCATGAAACTCATCCCTGATGAATTTATTTTCTCCATTCCTGAACTTGAATACTGTGGACAATCAGAGCAGCTTTTCCTGTTACATCGCTGATTCAATCTATGCTAGATTCGGCATCATTTCCACAGCACAATGGTGTATTCACTCACTGAAAATCTAAGGAAGTCCCTTTGTCTATTTTAAATGGAACTAAATATTTTTACAGTGCTTTTAGACAATGCCCATTGTTAATTCTTGCCAGATATGGAATATAGAGGCCATTTTGTTCACTCTAGGAGTAGTGTTTTAACTTGAATAATTTTCTTTTGAGCATCCTATCTATTGACATAGCAACTGTGAAGCATTATCATAGTTTTGATTGTGGTAGTCTCTATGTGCATCGGTCATTGTAGCTTCTCTTTCTTTTACCCGAATTGTTGGCTAACATCTCCGTTACAAAGTGCTGAAGGTTAACTTGCAAAATGTGAGGCTGAAGGTTGCTGAGCCTCCCAAAGAGATTGAAAGTGAGAGGTGTGGTTGGAAGCATCTTGTCAATCTCACATTCCTGGCATACCTGCTATCTCTGTCTTCTGATGTTGTCCAGGTGTTCACCCTTCACTCTGAGATATGCTCAAATACAGTGGAACAGGAGCTTGGGTCAGTCTAAGCTGACTCAGAAAAGAGACAGAAAACAGATGCTGGTCACGTTATTAATCTTCTGTTCTGCAGGATATGCAGTGGCATGTGGTTCTTAATTTGCTTTTCCTGAGGTGACTCATGCTGTATGCTGTATGTCAAACTATTCCACCACACCAGTGCCTCCAGCTACCTGGTGCAAGTGTATATTGACACTTGCCCCAGCAATGTTTGACTATGAAGATCATTATAGCTGAGTCTGGATCAGTCCTTATCCAGTATTTTCATGTGTACTTCCAGCTAATGCTACCGGGAACTGCCAGGTTTTGGGAAAAGGCGGGGGCAAATCCAGAAATGTTGCTGCTCTCTGGCCAATGGAAATTGGGGATCTTTATGTTGATTTACTCACAGAATGTGGGCATCATTGGCTTGGCTTATGTTTCACCATCCTTTACATCATCAGTTGACTGAGCTATCGGTGTTAAAGCCGTGCTGTATTGGCTTGATACTGTTGTATTAAGGCATTAATGAATCTCCTCCTCTTAGTACTTTTAGTAATAATAAATTTGTTTCCTTCAAAGATACTTTTCCCAATTTATGAACAGTTATTCAAATATAATTGCTGACCATGCGATATTGTTTCCTATGTGAAGTAATTAATTGCTGATTTTTTTAAACATAATTTTACCAAAAACGCGATAGCCAGCAGAAATTAATGCAACATAGTCATCATAAGTCTGATGGGAAATTCAGGAGTAACATTTTCATACTGGGGAGTGGCTAGAATTTGGAACCTGTTACCACATAGAATGGTGGAGGCAAAAAACATTGACAGCTTTTAGTGGAATATAAGTACATGAGGAAGAAAGGAATGGTATATTGGTAGTTTGATGTGATAAAGGTTGGGATGCCATAAACTCCAGTGTGGATCTATTGGGCTGTGTGGCCTTTTCTGGAGGTTATTTGTAATTTTGTGAAAAGTTCACTCATGGAAGAATGCTTGGAGTTTGGTGAGATAACAAACAATTGAAATGTTTGTTGTTGCACAGGGAATTTGGAGTACACCATGCAGGAATTCTGTCCTTAATTGTATTGTGAGATTACATATAGCAAAAGACAGCTCATTACCACCTTCTCAAGGGCAACTAGGGGCAGGCAATAAATACTGGCTTGTCAGCGATGCCCATATCCCATGAGTAAATAAAAAAATAACCCTGAATGAGTATGTCTTTCAAGCTGCAGGGTTTTAGTATACTTGGGATTTACCCAAGTTCAATGTAGAGATGCTGAAAGGCACATGTATGGACTTTGCTGTTCACAATGTAAGACATATGCAATGGTTTCACTACAAGCACCCAACTTCAGCAGCCTATTACATTAGACAAACATTTTCTTGATATCAAATTGTGGACAAGAATAGAAACAATTTAAAATGGAATATTCTAAAATAGGAAGTGTACTTCAGGAGCCCTCCAGTAATAACTTTTCCATCCTTCTAAAAATAAAATAAGCACCAAGATTCTGGGTAAAGATCCTGTTTGTTGAACAAAGTTACAGGTTGAGATTCCCACAGGAAATGTATTCCATGTCCTAAGGTTTCTTGCTGCCTCTCTATGAACCCAGAATTTGGTGTAGTCACTGTTATTTTTAACTTGCTAAGAGGATGCTTCGTGAGCAGTTTCAATTTGTTTATATTCCCACGGGTAAGGCTGACCTGTCACCTCTACAATAGTCAGAAGTGAGATAATGTAACAATGTGCACTGTTCCTGTCCTCACTCACTCTTTTATAAGTCTTCAAAACTGTCAAGCTCCCTATTGCCCAGTGTCTGGCTCCTTCTTCCAATAGTCTATTGTCATTTTTTAACCCAAGCTTGATGTCACCAACTCATTACTTCCAATGGCATTTTGGAATATGAGATTTAGCATTTGTTTTAAGTTAAATTGCGAATTGCTTGTGTCATCTTTCTGTTGCTTGTGATATTATTTCTTTACATTAATCAATTGTGCATGTCTAATATGAAACTATAAATGCAACATATTCATGACTTGGGCTGATAAAATGCATCAAAATGTAATGTGCGAACCATCAGTTAGTTCTACATTGCTGTCCTCTCTGTCAGCCACTCTTACATTACAACAAGAAACAGCTGTAGGCTTCGATAGGAACAAAAAACAGTTAAGCAGCAAGTTTCAGCTGGTGACTTTGATCTCCTGATTATGCTGATGGTTGATAATCAATGCACTGCCTTTTGATTTAACTTCCAAAATGTGCATCAAATTCAGGAACTAGTGTTGGTGTCACTACATGCATCCAAGATAATAACTCACCTGCATATATATATAGTCTTCCAGTAAAAATGAGTAAATCTCTCTGCAATCAGAGGTATTCCAGGAGGAGTCTTTATGTTGCAACATTATACAGAAATAAACCTTTTAGTACAGCTTCTTTTATATAGTTCCTGAAGACATTGACTATTGGTGTGTGGTTTCATGGGTATTAGTTTTGCCAAGTGTCCACTTGCTATGTGTGAGCGCGGATAGCGAGTGATGGCCTCCCATTAATCTTAGAGGGCTCGACACAAGAACCTAATCTTGTCTTCATTTGACATCCACAGATGTATGCTTCTCTGTGGAATAACTGTTTTTTTATTGCTCCTTAAGTAGGAGATGTTGAGGTTAAAATCATTGCTTTGACGACAGTGAGGTGAGCTGATTTGTCACAAAACAGACAACAAACTTGGCACTTTCCTGTCCTATAGAGCTCAATTCCATGCTAGGCAGCACAATTACAATTGAACCATTTCACAGACTAGCTCCTTAAAACAGCTGTTGCTTCTGTATACAGCAGTAGGGGATTGACATTTTAAATTTTGATGATTACAATAGCCAGATGTTAGCAATCACAGCCAATGAATAGCTTGTTCCAAGCAATATTTACTGAAGGAGAACTGCTATTATCCTAGCGATTGAATGGATTGCCTACACCACTACCTTCCTAAAGGCATATTACTCTAAATGGATACTCACATGGAAATATTATTTGATCCATCAAGTTTCTTTAGTCAACTATTGACAACTACCTGCTCATAGATGAGCTTCAAGTTACTTACAATGGAACTTTCATATTTGACTGTAATGTGAGAAATTCTCCCTAAAGTTATTCCTGATGAAGGCCTTTGCTCCTCAGATGCTGCCTGACCTGCTGTGCTTTTCCAGCACCACACTCTCGACTCTAATCTCCAGCATCTGCAGTCCTCACTTTCGCCTGAGAAATTCTCCAGTCTACTCATTGAAATGTTGGATAAACAAGAATACCTAAATTTTACTCACACTCCTATTGCAAATTCAGTCATAGGTATATAGACAAGCATAATACATATAACACAAAGTAAACGTAATCCTTCTTGAGCAATGAGATTGATGTATATCAGAAAGGATGAAGTTAGTGCTCGTGGGCTGTGCAATGAAGCAGAGTGCTGCACAATATTTTGTCATGTAAAAATTCGGCTGGACAACCAAAGGAGTGGATAATTAGAATCATAGAATCCCTACTTTGTGGAAGCAGGCCATTCAGCCCATTGAGTCCACACTGACCTGCCAAAGAGCATTCCACCCAGCAGACCTACCCACCACCCTATCTCTGTAACTCTGCAATCCCCACCCCGCACATCCTTGGACACAATGGGCAATTTAGCATTGCCAATCCATTCACCCTGCACATCTTTGGACATGATGGGCAATTTAGCATGGTCAATCCATTCACCCTGCACATCTTTGGACTGTGGAAGGAAGCTGGAGCACCCGAAGCAAACCCACGGAGTCACAGGGAGAATGTGCAAACTCCACACAGACAGTCGCCCAACTGTGAAATGAAACCTGGGTCCCTGGCGCTGTGAGGCAGCAGTGCTAACCACTCAGAACCATCCTATTTCTAATGAAAAAAACCCAAGAATTTCAAAAGGCTTTCTATGTCCTATAAAGATAATTGAGTGAAAACAATCAATCAAATATGTCCATCTATGTTTTCCAAAGTTTGACATCCGCGTGGGTCCAATGTGATTGGAAAGGGAAAGGAACTTGCACTTCAATTGTACTTTTCAGTAACATTTCAGGGTCGACCCCCTCAAAACATTTTGAGAAAGTAGCCCAGACCCTAACTTTGCTAGTTGTTTTAAGCAGGTGTAACATTGATATTCCAGGATGGATGCAGTTGGTCAAACTACGTAGCTTTAAACAAAACCATTTTTTAACAAGATTACCAAATGAAACACAAACAAAAAAGAACAGAATACTGAATAGCTTAGCCTCTCCGAAAACCCAACAGATCATCCCAACTTAATGAGGCTGTTCCAAATACTTGCAACAATCCCCAAAAACACCCCTTAGCATAAAAGGTAAAATTAAACACAGGGTCTTACAGGAGAGGAGAGAGGAGAATCAGCCTGGACCTGCTTTTTTGGGTCCAGTGGCTTTTACATCACTGCTAAAAACCAAACCAAATCAGAAAAAAGCTGATCTGGGAGAACTGGCCACTTCCCTTTCATTGTACAAGTTTTTAAAAAAACTTGAAAACCTGAAGCTTCTGCCTGAGGCAGTATCTGTTAGCTATAATCAAATTGGACCTGAAACTCTTCATCCCCAGACTTTTTGAAGTCTGTGTCTTTTACGACATCTCTGAAAAAAAAACCAAGGACAGCATGGCCTTGTTAAAGGAGTAGCATCATCAGAAGGTTAACATTTCTTTTAATTTTTGCATATTCCTCCATTGTTCTTGCCCCTCCTTATCTCTGTAATCTTCAACTCTTTGATTACATTGCATACCTCCAATTCTGGTCTCTTGTATGTTCCCCACTTTTTTGACCTTACTGTTTGTGGTTTGCCTTCAACAGCCCAGGCTCTAGACTTTGTAATTCCATCCCTGTGTCTCTGTTGTGCATCCCTCTCTCTATTCAATTGTCGCTTTAAATATACTGCTTTGATCAAACCTTTGGTGACCCATCATAAAGATTCCTTATATTGACTCAGTCTCAATCTTTCTTTTATTATGCTCCTTTGGTCTGTGTTCTGATATTTTACTACATAGTGCAGTTAAGTTATGCTCATTGCTTTTGAAGTGCTACTTATCTCAGCATGTTTCATTGAAAGAGTCACATTTATGCTTGTGTTACAATCTGTGCCAATAATACCAGCTGGTACTGGGTTTGGGAGCCAGGAACCATAGCAGTATGGAGATATTTGGGATGCAAATTGAATGGCCAGCAATTAAACTGCTTTCCATTGATGTATAAGTAGCTCTTATGCGAAAATTAGCCAAGCACCAAATGTAATATTTCGATTTTATTTGAACTATAGAATTGAATTATTAATCCCAAGATACAAAAGGCTTGAAAGTGATAACTTCAGAAGTGGTTCAATACAGTTTCTAGAGCATTCAACCAGTGGAATAGAAACTCTAAATGATCATAATCAGTGTACTTAAAAGGTGGCTTGTAGTTCAAGTTCATGAGTTAAATGGCTGGTTTTCCATCTCTGCCCTGAGCTGTGTCTGGAAGATTACATCAAAGATTACGCCTTCAACCAGATGCCATTAACTTTCCTAGCCTCAGGGCAATTGCTTCTTATCAACATATAAGTGACATTGCAGCTGTCAGCTCAAGTGTCAGGATTGACATCTAAACTGAATCAGGATTGCAGTAGATTAGTATGCTATAATCTACAACATTTCGCCAGTAAAGAATCTTTAATATAAATTCAGTTAAGGATCTGTTGGATCTCCAAAAGCTTATTTTGTTTCACACAAGAAGAATGGCTTGCCAAAATGAAGTGAAAATCAACAAATCAATTATAGGAATAATACTCGAGTATGAATATATGGCTTTCTTAAGCTTTGCATCGAGGAATGTGAAGTCACTCAGGATTGGATGTGGGTTATACACACTTAAAATAGAGGGAGTGAATGGATTAATAAGGATGAGCTTGATCACATATTGTCAGCCTAGCCTCACTTCTTTGGATCTTATCACTGAGGGGCTGCATGTGGATGATGTCCTGCATGTATGAAAGATATTGTATAAATGTAGCCATGATTTGGAGGTGCCGGTGTTGGACTGGGGTGTACAAAGTTAAAAATCACACAACACTAGGTCCAACAGGTTTATTTGGAAGCAATAGCTTTCAAAGCACTGCTCCTTCATCAGGTGGTTGTGGAGTATAAGATCGTAAGATACCGAATTTATAGCAAAAGTTTACTGTATGATGTAACTGAAATTATATATTGAAAAAGACCTGGCTTGTCTGTTAAGGCTGTCACCTGATGCAGGAGCATCGCTCCGAAAGCTACTGTGCTTCCAATTAAACCTGTTGGACTATAACCTGGTGTTGTGTGATTTTTAATCTTTTAGAATGACCATGTTGGTTTCAGTCCTTTCATATGTAAATCCTAGAACTTTTTTTTTCAAGTTACATTCTCAAGTGAACTTTAACGATAGGTGCCATGTCGGCTCAGATAATGCTTTGAAGGTGTGAGGTGCCCTGTGTGGTTCATTAATTGCAGGATGGCTTAGCTCTGTCTATCACTTGTTGCTTCTATTGCGTGGCATGCAAGTAGTCCTGTGCTGTAGCTTAAGCAGGTTGGCACCGAACACATAGTTATAGGATAGTTCTGCTCCCAGTCAGCCCTTCTGCACTCTTCATTGAGTCAGAGTTAATCCTCCAGCTTGGTTGGAATGATAGAGTAGGGTGTGCTGAGCTCTGAGGTTACAGATTGGGGATGAATTTGATTCAACTGCTCCTGATGGCCCAAAGCAGCACAAGAGTACCCAGTTGTTAGATGAGTTGTTAGATCTATTTGAAATTTGTACCATTTAGCACAGTTGCTGAGCCAGACAACATGCTGGAGAATATCCTCAACATGAAAGAGAGTATTTTATTAATAATGTTATGGGCAACTGCATCTGCTACAGACAGTTAGGTAAGAATGAGGTCAACTTGATCTTCCCTCTTGTTGACTGGTATTCCCTCTTGTTCCCTAGACTTGTAACTATGATCTTCAGACATTAGACTTAATGGGTTTCAACATTGAGGGGTTGAGGAATCGCAGGGCAACTCCCTCCTGACTGTATACCACTGTATGATCACCGATGAATGGTCTCCCTGTCAATAGGACAGGACGTACTCAGAGATGGTGATGCTGCTGACTGGGACATTGTAAGGTATGCTCCGTCAGTATGACTATGTCAGACTGTTGCTTGACAAGTCTGTGAGACAGCTCTCTCAGTTTCAGCACAAGCTGCCAGATGTTAGTAAGCAGGGCTATGTTCCCCCCTTGTTCAATGACAGGTGATCCCCTGGTCCAATGAATCTGAGCCCAATTGAAAAGCTGCCACTAGCTCCCATATTGAGGTCACCCAATTCAGTGCAGCCAAGGAATCGCATATGTTTATGAAAGGAGCAATTTTAACTTATCCCGCATGCCGGGAAGTTTGAAAGGATTTGTTTCCCCATTGGTTTTGGTCCTCCCACCCTCACCCCCAGTTGATTTTACTTTTGTTTACTCAGTGAGGTATCAATGGTCTCTGACTAGTTTTGTCAAAGTGTCCTGGAGCTCACAGTTTGTCAATGACTGTGCTGGAATCTGTGATCTGCAGTCTGCAGTGACAGTGAGAGCATATGTGAACTGTTCTCTGAACAGATGAATTGTTGAATGCTCTGTAGAGTGCCCTGACCTTGATTTCAGTACTTGTATTTTTTGGAGGCAGATCCTCACTAAAAGGCAGATTTCATACTACACGAAACAGAAAATAAAGTTTGTCGGGAAACAGAAACTGATTCAGGGCAGCACGGCAGCTCAGCTGCCTCACAACGCTGAGGACCCGGGTTTAATTCCACCCTTGGGCGAGGGTCTCAGTGGAGTTTGCACATTCTCTGTGGGTTTTCTCTCACAGTCCAAGGATGTGCAGGTTAGGTGGATTGGGCATGGAAAATGCAGGATCACAGGGTTAGGGTAGTGTGGGTGGGTCAGGGTGTGGACTTGATGGGTCGAATGGCCAGCCTCCATACTATAGGGATTCTATAACTGAAACCACGCAACGATGTCACTCCCTGGTACAGTGCAGACTGGCTGAGGAGCCAAAGACTGAATCCAAGAGGTGGTAATAGGTAAATACAAGCCTGCTGTAGCTGTTTTTATAACTTCAGTGCATTGACTGAGAAGACTGACAGTGCTCAAAGTTGTCACTGAGGGTTCAGATCAATATAACACTGATCAACCTCATGGATACCGTTCTGAGCAGAGCTAAGATGGTTCTGGAGAAGTTTGCTGTTTTGTTGAAGAATTTGTGTTGACTGTCAGCTGCTGTCAACCAAGATTCAGTGGCAGAATCCTGGAAGAAAAGCAGTTAGATTTCTACCTGAGGAAGATTAAAGTCTTGAAGGACTTTGTGGCCAAATTTGACACCATGTCCGCAGAGTGGACTGCCCAGAATCTGCTACTTTATTTATAATTGATAATATACATCAACTGAGGTTTGTCTATCATTTGATTTAATTTTTAAACTAGTTTTAAAGAGAAAATCCAGTCTACTGTTTCTCCATTGGGCACAGAAGTAAATTTGGTTGTTTTGATTTGTTGGGAATTGTAACAGTGGTTACAGTTGGAGAGAATGATTAAAGTGATGCCATTTCTCCCACATTGTTATAAGTTTATTGAATTTCTGAAGATGATAATATACATTAACAGCTCCCAGTAAGCATGTGGCCTATTGCTCCTGTTGTGGTAAGGTAAGGCTCATCGCTGAAATAATTGCAATTCAAAGAAGACAGCACAGCTCCTTCCACATCCCAGAGGAACATACTGCAAAACTGATATAGCAAGCCATAATGAAACTCTCCATGCAAAGGCTTGCCTGCCAGTGTTTCACATTTCCGACTTTAGGTGTGCCTGCCTGTCTGCAGCGAATTTCCACAAGTTGTTTTGTGGTCATTAAAAGTTTCCTTGAATGAAGAAACTGTGATCTCAAGGGGAAGTCACTGAAAGGGAGGCAGCCTGCCTTTGTTTAATGCTGTTTAATTGGTAAGCAATTAGGGAGTGGTTTTCTCAGTGGTTAACCATGACCATACCACAGCTTCTGGTCATTTTGTGGAATGATGTCATGTGTAGGTAAGAAAGGAGTGTGGAATTTATAGATGAGTAACAAAGCAAGCTGGGAGAGCTGTTTGCAAAATGGATCTTTTAATAAAATCAAAAATATTTGTAGTTTGACAGTGCCGAATAATGGCATATATACTGCCTGGTGAAACTGTAGAGGCAGTGCCCACTACTGCAACTGCACCAAGTTAGAAAGAAATATTGATTAGTTACAGCTAAGTTTGGGCTTTTAAAACAAAGAATGTGACTTCCTCTGAACAAAACACAAAAAGTGCTGGAAAAACTAGGCAAGTCTGGCAGCATGTGTGTAGAGAGAGATAAGGTTAATTATTTCCATTCAGAATGATTTCTTGTTTGCTTGCAGAGTCATCTTATGATTTCTGTAGTACAGACACATCAAACATTGTGTGGTAAGTGGGTGAGATAAATTCTGTGTTAAAATTAAAGATATTTACCTACCTTTTACCTATTTGGGAAACTTTCGTTGGGAAAGAATCAGATAATTTTTGTTTCTCTTTTCCTTCCTCTAATGTCCATTTTGCCCTGTTTTTAGATTAGATTACTTACAGTGTGGAAACAGGCCCTTCAGCCCAACAAGTCCACACCGACCCATTCCCCTATATTTAACACTACGAGCAATTTAACTTGGCCAATTCACCTGACCTGCACATTTTTGGACTGTGGGAGGATACCAGAGCACCCGGAGGAAACCCACGCACGCAGGGAGAATGTGCAAACTCCACACAGAGAGTTGCCTGAGGCAGGAATTGAACCCGGGTCTCTGGCGCAGCAGTGCTAACCACTGTGCCACCGTGCCGCCTTTTGAAAGGTCTGGGTTTCTGCTGAGATTTATAAATGCTGCTTTTCATTACCACACTTATAGAACTACTCATGGTGAATGCTTGATTTCTCCATTCTGACTTGATATTCATTAATGTTTACAGTTCAGAAGGAGGCCATTGGGTCAGTTGTGTTTGTGTCAGCTAACAAAGATCTGACTATTGAGAGAAAATGAGGACTGCAGATGCTGGAGATCAGAGTCGAGACTGTAGTGCTGGAAAAGCACAGCAGGCCAGGCAGCATCGGAGGAGCAGGAGAATCGCTGTTTTGAGCATAAGTTGTTCATCAGGAAGAGCTTATGTTCTTCCTGATGAAGAGCTTATGCTCAAAATGTCGGTTCTCCTGCTCCTCAGATGCTGCCTGACTGGCTGTGCTTTTCCTGCACCACACTCTTCGACAAAGATCTGACTACACTAATTCCATTTTCCAGCTTTTCGCCCAAAGCCCTGGAGGCTATCTATGGCAATGCAGGTGAATACTGCTTAATTGCCTCAAGAGTTTCTGATGCAATTGTCCCTTTCAGGCAATGAGTTCCAGACTTCTATCACCCTCTTACTTAAAAACTTCTCCTCAACTCTCCTCTTAGCCTTCTACCTCCTATAGTAAATCTATGCCCCCCCACCCCGCCCCTGTTTATTGACCCTTTTACCGACGGAAGGAGTGGCTTCTTATCCACCCTATCTACGTCCCTCATACCCTTATATACTTCAGGTCCCGTCACAACCTTTGCTCCTGCTAGGAAGACAATCCTAACCTACCCAGTCTTGCTGCATTACTCAGACCTTCCAGCTCAGGCAGTGTAAATCCTCTCTGCATCTTCTGTAATGTGTTATTGCATGCAGTACTCTAGTTGGGGCCTAATCAGCAACTGTGCAGGTACTAGTATAATTTCACTGTTCTTGCATTCTGTGTCACCGCTAGTAAAGACAATGATCCCATATGCCTTCTTGAACACCTTACCTACACTGCTACTTTCAAAGATTTGTGGAAATGCGCACCAAGGTACTTCTGATCGTTCGTACTTTCCAGGGTCCGACAATTTACAATATAATCTTTTGCCTTGTTAGTCTTCTCCAAGTCCATTACCTCACACTTTTCCAGACTGAATTCCATTTGCCATTACTCTGCCTGTCTAACCAGTCCGTTGATATTGTCCTGCAATCCACAGCTGTT
Organism: Chiloscyllium plagiosum; assembly: GCF_004010195.1. Lineage (NCBI taxonomy): Eukaryota > Metazoa > Chordata > Chondrichthyes > Orectolobiformes > Hemiscylliidae > Chiloscyllium > Chiloscyllium plagiosum. The sequence goes on from NC_057724.1 coordinate 61,611,282, forward strand.
CTCCTCATTATTTACTGTTCTACTATTTTTTGGGTCATCCATAGACCTCTTGATCATATTTTATATACATTTAAGGCCGAGTCATTGACATATACTACAAACAGCATGGACCCCAGTACAGAGCCCTGAGGAAATCCATTGAAAACAGACTTCCAGTTCCAGAAATTTCACTCTACCATAAGCCTCTGCTTCCTGCCAAAGAAAATACATTGATTGTATAAAAAGGATAATCTATTCTTAAAGAAAAATAAGCTTTATTTTAAGTGTGATTGACAGTCAATGTCAATGAGAAAATATACTAAATATAAATAAAATTATAAGATATCAGAATTTAAAATGTGAAATCCCATTTTTGGCCAAATGATTTATCAATGTCCCTTAAGGAAGGAAAACTGGAGCCCTTCCCTGGTTTGGTGTACATTCAGCGAAAATCACTGTGTTTGGACACATTTATAGTGATTGGAACCTGGAATGAGATCCTTGATTGGGGTTGTTAACTGGTCCAATCAGGGAGCCTTGGCTGACAGATATAAACAGGGGATTCAGAGAGTCTCCTGACTTCAGGGAGTGACTCCAAGCTGGCTGGCCACAACCAGTGTACTGTGCACATGTAAATAAAGGGTGACTTGGTGTCAGAATATTGGCCTCTGTGCAATTATTTTGATCAACTTTTAAATTCCTTAGGGCAGCAACAGTCCGAAGTTATTTTATGCAGCAAGGTACTCCTGTTCCTTCCAACTCCACAAATCAAATCAACCTACTCTCCACCCCATTCCATCTCTACTCCAGAGAGGAGAGAAACCTTGGTGTCTGGAAGTCTCTTGAATCAATTATGTGTTGGGCTTGTCTCTAGGAGTTAGTCAGAGACAAGAGACTGGAATCCTGTTTTGTCCATTTCATGCCCAGAAAACAGCTGTTTTGTTGTTGGATGAGATAGTAAGACGTTGTAATGATCTGCCACTATCATGCTGTGATACTTCTGTTAGCCCCATACGAGATGTGTGTCACATAGTACTGAAGAATTCAGTGACCTTTTATTGCAGCTCTTGGCATTTACATATATATTCTACAATTACAGGCACTTGCATGTCAGGCCTCAAACTAAGCAATTTGGATGTACTACAGCAAGAATGTCATGCTGCAAGAGGACAGAGCTCAGTAAGATGCAGACTGAGAACTTTGTATCATTAGGCCACATGCCATTATATGATACTATCGTTACGAATATATTCCTTAAAGGTAAATCATACAATTGCTGCAAGACATAACACAACATTGTCTGCTTTATTTCCCTCTTCTTCATTGAATTCTCAGTGAGATCAGAAAAAGTAATCCAACTTTTATCTTACTCTGCACTATCATCTTGCAACATTGCTAAAGCAACAACCAAAAAGTTAGTTGTGCTCTGACTTATGATAAAGTACACTTTCAAACTTATGTACTGACAATTCCACATACAAATGAAACTCAAATACAGGCAGCTAAACGGTTTTTCAGCAAAGAACGATTTAATGTTTATCATTATCCCCACACTGACCAAATGTAGTGCAGAGGTGGGCAAGTCAGCGATGTTTGCAGTGCCGTGTCAGGGTTGGTGATTGCTTTTGGGTGGCACGGTGGCTCAGTGGTTAGCACAGCTGCCTCACAGTACCAGAGATCTGGGTTCAATTCCCCCCTCGGGCAACTGTCTGTGTGGAGTTTGCACATTCTCCCCCTGTCTGCCTGGGTTCCCTCCGGGTGCTCCGGTTTCCTCCCACAATCCAAAGATGTCGAGGTTAGGTGAATTGACCATGCTAAACTGCCCGTAGTGTTAGGTGCATTAGTCAGGGGTGAATGTAGGGGAATGCGTCTGGGTGGGTTGCTCTTCAGAGGGTCGGTGTGGACTTGTTGGGCCGAAGGGCCTGTTTCCACACTGTAGGAAATCTAATCAAAGCTAGGAGATGGATCCTCTTCATTCTGTAGAATGAGTTAATCCTGTTGGAATGCCAGAAATGTTGGCCTGCACACCTGCCTTTGTTTCAAGCAGCTCAAGACTGGGCAGTCTGACTGGATAAAAAGATTGTAGTAATTGATATTACTGTGCTTTCAGCAAATTATTAATAGGAGAATGAATGAGGCTACTTTCATTTCAGTGCTTGGACGGAAATGTTGATTTCTGATGGTTTTTGGTACTGTTTCAAGGTGTTACATTGCAAATGTGGAATGAGGAAGGCAGGAAACTTTACAACCGATAGTAGTGGGCTGAGGAGAACACTGCAGTAAGTTGGAGAAAGGTGGGAGGAAGGGACCCTTCATTGTGAAAGCCCTTTCTGCTGTCTTTTTCGATTGAGGGTGAGTACAACTGCAAGAAGATAGGTGTGTAGTGGTCTCACTCTCCTCCCTGTGTTGTCATCAGGGAACACGTAATGGTAACATCTGCCAGAAATCCTGCTCGTTCTACCACATTTATCCCAGCACAAAATATCCCTACATCTTGCAGGAATAGATACTTGTGTGACAGTCTAACATTCTAGTGTAAGTGGGTCTGCTTTGCTAATTCTATAGCTTTCAGAAAAGCAAAAGTGCTCAGTGGAGCAGATTGTTAATTCAATAAAAAGCAGTAATGTTCATTCAGACCACTGTTAGGACACCTCACTCCATATGTCCCTTACCCCTATTATTGTCTCTATTGCTTTCTATTATTCAGCAGGCATTTAATCCATTTTTAATATTTGTCCTCATCCCCATGAATTCAACTCTAGGAAAAAATTCCCATGACGGCACCACACCAGGTTATAGTCCAACAGGTTTATTTGGAAGCACTAGCTTTCAGAGCACTGCTCCTGCTTTAGGTGGTTGTGAAGCAGGACCATAAGGCACAGAATTAATAGCAAAAGATTACAGTGTCATGCAAATAAAATGATATATTTAACAAACCTAGATTGTTGTTAGGTCTTTCATCTTTTAGAATGAGTTACAGGTTTCAGTTCATTACTATGTAAATCCCAGAACTTCTTTTAAGTCACATTCTTGAGATGACTTAAAGTTTTATGAAAAAAGGTGACAGCTCAACTCAGATAAAGTATTAAAGGTGTGAGGTTAGAGTCTGTCTGTATCCCAATCTTGCGTCAGACTGATTCTATTTCCAAAGTGGAATTTACAAAATATTATATGGTTTGACTGTCTGCATTGACTGTCTGCCGATTGTGCATTTTTATGAGCAAAATAGAATGTATCTGCAAATATATGTCTGTATCCCAATCTTGCGTCAGACTGATTCTATTTCCAAAGTGGAATTTACAAAATATTATATGGTTTGACTGTCTGCAGATTGTGCATTTTTATGAGCAAAATAGAATGTATCTGCAAAGATAATTCTGCAAATACAAATTCAGCCCATAGACTTATATGTGTGTATGTGTGCAGGAGAGAGTGAAAGAGAGAGAGAGTGAAAGAGAGAAATAGAGAGAGAGAGAATGAGAGAGAGAGAGAGTATGCATGTGAGTGTGTGTGAGTATGAGTGCACGTGAGAGTATGTGTTTGTGCGTGTGCAAGCTTGGTAAAGTCTGTGTGTGAGTGGGATAGGCTGTAAGCCTGTGAGAGGGTGCGTGCGTGGGGGGTGTTTGTGTGTGTATGTAAGAGAGAGGGTCTGCATATGTGTGAGTATATAAGAATGTGTGTGTGTATATGTGCTTGTGTCAGAGATTATATGCTCTCTGACATACACACATCCTTACATACTCACACACTCATGCAGACCGTCTCCCATACATACATCTCCCATGCACGCACCCTCTCACAGGCTTATAGCTCATCTCACTCACACGCACACTTTACCAAGCTTGCACACACACAAGCACGCACTCTCATGTGCACTTATACTTACACACACTCACATGCTCTCTCTCTCTTTCTCCCCTGCACACACATGTACATATAGGTCTATGGGTAGAATTTGTATTTGCAGAATTCTATTTGCAGATATATTCTATTTTGCTCAAAAATGCACAATCTGCAGGCAGTCAACCCAAATAATATTTTGTAAATTCCACTTTGGAAATAGAACCAGTCTGACTCAAGATTGGGATACAGACTCTAACCGCACACCTTTAATGCTTTGCCTGAGCTGAGATGTCACCTTTTGTTATAAAACCTTAGGTTAGCTGGAGAATGTGACTTAAAAGAAGTTCTGGGATTTACAGGTTAATGAACCGAAACCTGTAACTCATTCTGAAAGATGAATTATCTAACAACAATCTAGGTTTGTTAAATATATCATTTTATTTTCATGACACAGTAATCTTTTGCTATAAATTCTGTGTCTTATAGTCCTGCTTCACAACAACCTGAAGAAGGAGCAGTGCTCCGAAAGTTAGTGCTTCCAAACAAGCTTGTTGTACCACAACCTGGTGTTGTGTGATTTTTTTAACTTTGTCCACCTCAGTCCAACACTGGCTCCTTCACATCATCCCACAACTAGTTCAAGTTGCAAGAGGAAAACAGTTTTTAGTTGTTTTGTGCTCGGATTTCTTGTTGTAGAGTGTGTGTGCTGCCATTGCCAAGATGGCTGCTGGAACATGTGCAGTTGACTGCAATAACAGCACACAGAGTTTGCCCAATGTCCCCCGCCACCCCGCCCCGACAACCCCTTATTACACACTTTCCTCTTCATTCAGTGAGTGAAGCTTTAGTTTAGGTGGTGGCTGAAGCACCGAGCACCCTTTCTCCAGGTATGCATCTGGATCAACAATTTTCCAATTCATTTCAGAGGCACCTCTTATGTAGGTACTTCAGCAGCACACACTGACAGGTCAGGTCTGCCAAAAGTAATGTCGATAGTGAGTTGTCATCCGACAGCAAAGCTGTTGTTTCCATGTGCGTTTGGTGCTGTGCCAGTTAGTGGTGGCATTGGCAATAAACACGGCCTTCTTGTCGACATCTGCCAGTGCATTTTGGAATCTAGGCACATCACATCATCAGTACCTCCAAAATTTACATAGGCAGTCACTTCCTCAAAACAAGTGGGAAGATTGATCGATCACACATGAAGTTCCTCTCCTGAATTTTAGTGGACTGTGTAGGTTACTGTTTTATAAATAATTAGATTAGATTCCCTACAGTGCGGAAACAGGCTCTTTGGCCCAACAAGTCCACACCGACCCTCTGAAGAGTAACCCACCCAGACCCATTCCCCTACTCATGCACCTATCACTATGGGCAATTTAGCATGACCAATTCACCTAATGTGCACATCTTTGGACTGTGGGAGGAAACTGGAGTACCCGGAGGAAACCCACGCAGACATTGGGAGAACGTGCAAACTCCACCCAGACAGTCGCCCGAGGCTGAAATTGAACCCAGGTCCTTGGTGCTTCAAGGCAGCAGTGCTAACCACTGAGCCACCATGCTTCCCATAATGTTTAAATTTACAGCTGACATGAAATGTTATTCATCTAATGAAACTGAAAATATGTCTAAAAGTTTAACTTTCACACCAGCTGTCCACTACCCCTATCTGAGTCTTGTGCAACCTTCCTGTGCATTTATCTTTGTGAAAAAGGAGGGGAGATAATGCGAGTGACGTGAAAGAATATTCCTGCCAATACCCGTGCTTGGCTATTGAGTTCAGGGTAAAGGTAAGCATGGGAGAGACTTGATTAAAGTTGGGAGTTGACTCACTGAGCAGAAAGCAGGAACTTCAGAAATGATTTGAATGTCGATATCTTTTCTCTCTGACCCGTGTCCTTCTGTTTCCTAAGCCAGCAAAATGCTCAACCAGCTGAAACTGTGGTCATTTAATAATGGAGTCTGCACAGTAAGGGGAACGCAATTGTTTTTCGTGAATGCATTTTCTTTGAAAGTCATGACAGTAATTTTGATTTTATAATCACAGCCTTTTTCTATTCTGAGCCAGTGATTGATGGCAGGGCAGCATTCTGAAAGTCACACGGGGGAGGATTGTGGCAGCATTGGCAATCCATCTCTTGAGGTGGCTCTCTGTGCTGCCAGGGGCAACAGTTTCCTCATTAATACTACAGTGTTACTGTTGAAACATTACAGCTCCATTTCTAGAGTGTATTATAGTCTAAGTAACATTGATGTTCATGAGTGCAGCACCTCTGTCAGATGGAGGCTAGATGGATGGTAAACATCCTGTGATTGCAAATGGAGATGGAAGAGACAGCAATGCACATAAGCAATTTATCACAAAAGTTAACCCTGTCTTTTAGCTTGGCTATGGTTCAAGGTATTAATCTCAGTGTCTAAATGTGATCCAGAAGTAATTGATAAAAGGTGGGAGGAAGTAATTGTGATTCCCCTGCAAAATGCATATTCCCTCCCTCTGCATGACCAGTGGTTGGTGTTGTCTTGTAAAGGAGTGGCTGAATTCAGGAAAACATAAATAGCAAAGAATTCAAAATTCTGCCTCGCCCTCTCCTCCTAACATATATATTTTAATTTTTCATTTCTAAAGGAAGGACAATCTTTGTGATTTGAGAAAATTTGGCACAAGGTTTTATATTAGTGATTTATTAAAACTGTACTTATAAATTGTCCATGAATAACATTTTGTTTCTGACTATTGGTGTGTTGGCTTTACTGAACAGGTAAAATGAAACATTGTTGTTCTGATTCCAACCTGTTTATATCTCTTTAAGGATAATTAATGGTATTAGTGTAAACATTCAGTTGTCCACAAAGAGATGGCAGGAACACATTGTCTATATATAATTTAATTTCCCTACCGATTTCCTCCCTCTGCTGCTGAAATTGCTGATTGACTCATGGTCCAATACAGCAACAAACTCTATCTTCTCTCTTGTACCTTGCTCAAATAACTATTATCCATGAACTACCTTAAGTGGTGAAAGTCACCAGTCTAATCAAACATACATCCATTTTCTAGCTGCAGTCTCTATGAATGAGAATTGTAATGTGGTCAATCAATTAAGGAGGCAATTTCTCCCAGCATGCAGCTGATTCAGGAATCACTTCAATTAATCCAAGTTTCATTTGAAGTGCATGTTCCAATATTCCACAATAGTCCAAATTGAATTCCATCCTAGGGTCTGAAACCCAAATGCATCTGACTCACTCGACAATAGAACAGCTTCATGACAAAATCCAGGACTTTTAAAAAGATAAGATTCTTTTCCATACCCATTTGTCAGTCAGTACTGAGCACATTTAGCCAGAAAGATTTGAATTCATGTTCAACACAAGCATATTTTAAAAATTTGTTCATGGGTATGATTGCCATTGCCTAACTATTATTGCCTATCCCCAGTTGCCCTGGACTTTGGTGGTGTGCTATCTTCTTGAACCACTGCCGTCTTTGAGTGGAGGGATGCCCACAATGTTGTCAGGAAGAAAGTTCCAGATTTTAACCCGGTGACAGTGAAAGAACAGCGACATAGTTCCAGGGTCGATGGTGTGAGGCTTTGAGGGGAAGTTGCTGGTGATGGTTTTTTATGTTCCTGCTCCTATTTTCTATGTTACTATTCAGACTGAAATGAGGAGAAGTTTCTTCATCCAGAAGGTTGGTGAGACTGTGAAACTGTCTGCTGCAGAAAGTGGTTGAGGCTAAACCATTGAATATTTTCGAAGAAGGAGTTAGATATAATTCTAGATACAGAATGATGTCAAAGGGTATGTGGAGAAAGAAAGAACAAATTACTATGTAATTTGAATAACGGAGAAGGCTTGAAGAGCTGATTGCCCTACACCTGCTTCTACTTTTCATGTTTCATATCTGCAGCCCTAGTCCTTTTATGGGGCAGTGGTTGAAAGTTTGAAGATGCTGTTGGAGGGACATGGGTGAGTAGCTGCAATGCATTTTCTAACTGGTATACGTTGCTGTGACTGTATATTGATGCTGATGGGAGTGAAGTTGAAAATTGTGGGTGAGGTGCCAACCAAGTGGGCTGCTTTGTTCTGGATGCTTCTTGAGTGTTGTTGCAGTCACACCTGCCAAAGAAATACGGAATATTCCATCAGGCACTTGATTTGTGCCTTGTAAATAGTGAATAGGCTTTGAGGAAACAGAAGGTGAGTTACTTCCTGCAGGATTCCTAGACGCTGACCTGCTCTCGTAGCAACAGTATTTAAATTGCTAGTTGAGAGTGTAGTGCTGGAAAAGTACAGCAGGTCAGGCAGCATCCGAGGAGCAGGTGAATCGACGTTTCGGGCATAAGCCCTTCATTAGGAATTTCCTGATGAAGGGCTCATGCCCGAAACATTCATTCTTCTGCTTCTCGGATGCTGTCTGACCTGCTGTGCTTTTCCAGCACTACACTCTCGACTCTGATCTCCAGCATCTGCAGTCCTCACTTTCTCCTATTTAAATTGCTAGTCTAATTCAGTTTCTGATCAGTTATAACCCCCAGGAGGTTAATAGTCAGAGATTCAATGAAGATAATGCACTAAATGTCTGGGGGGGTGGTTAGATTTTCTGTTGTTATAGATAGTCGCTGTCTGGCACGTATATTTTGTGAATGTTACTTATTACTTGTCATCCCAACACTCAATATTATCAAGGGCTTGCTGCATTTGGGCATGAACTGCTTCACTATCTGAGAAGCTGTGAACAGTCAAAGAGTTCAAACAGCACAGAAACAGGTAGTTCAGCCTATTGTGTCCAACAGGTATCTATCTATTCTGTTCATTGTGCAATTCTCAGTAAACATTCTCACTCCGGACTTTATGATGGAAGAAAGGTCATTATTGAAGTCACTACAGATGATTGGTCTTAGGACCCAATCCCAAGGAAGTCCTGCAGAGATGTCCTGGAGCTAACATGACTAACCTCCAACAACCACAATCATCTTCCTTTGTGCCAGGTACGACTTCAATGCAATCAAACACAAAAATCAAGCCTGCAAGTCCAGCGCAGGACTGAGCGGATGCTGCTCTGGTACGGGTGCTGCTCACCATTTCACCTGATGATGAAGTTTTCTGGGCAATATTTTGAAGAAGAGCAGTGCTGTTCTCCCTGGTGTCTTGCCCTATATCAATGAGCAGTGCAAAATCAGACCATCTGATCATTATGATATGATCCCAGCTGATGTTATTATTGGACAAGTCAAATCCCAGACTGCAATCTGGCTAAAAGATCATATTTTGTTCATTTTTCATTTTGATGAAGAAAATTTCACTGAAACACAAACATGTAGTTTTCATTTCAGCAATAAAACAGAAGGTTATCGCACAAAAGAAATGAAGATAAAATAGAATAAATCAATCTAGTTACAAATTACACACATTTAAAGATTTTAAAACACATTGTATTTTACAGCACTACTTTGCAGTACTTAATACTGCAGTACCTAATACAGTGCACATAATACTGGACAATTGAATCTAAAGCTAAGCCAAATGTCTTAAGAATCTATTGTAGAGTTTTAACCAAACACGTCTGGTCAAGAAATTAGTTTAAAACTAAATCCCTTGCCCTGTGGTAACTTATTACTTCATGGTTCCAAACTACCCCTGTCTTTCAAGAATGACTGTTTTACACATCCAATTTCAGACAAGACTGCGACAAACCCAAAGAGAAACCCAAAAGTTTTTCCAAGGGTGTGTCTCCTAATCAAATGATAGGAAAAACTGAAATGTTAATGCATAGCTGTTTACTCCCAATGTAAGCATACTCAGATTAGCCCTCAAGAGGGATAAATCATTCTCATACTGTATTTTCCTTAAAAGTGGTCATAGCTACAGAAATGTTTACAAGTTAATCATTAAACCCCTTCAGACACACAGACCAAAACTCACATGCTACTAGCTCAAATCCAAAATCCTAAACTAAATTATATAAAAATATAGATGAATCACTCAATTTACTTCACAATTATTAAACTACTGTTTGTGGTAGCTTGCTGTGCTCAAGTTGAATGTCATGTTTCCTGTATTGCAACATCAGCTGAACTTTAATATTACTGCAGTGCCTTCAGAAAACCTTGGAATGTTCTGAGGTCAGGAAGGGCACTACATAAATAAAAGTATTTTTTTTTGAATGCTGGTGGACAGTGTGTTTTTTTTCTGACTTTACCATGACAAAAGGAAAAATATTCTGAATATCTGACCCATGCTTACACTTAAAGAACAGTTACAGGGCCAAAATACCATGTGCTTGATGATGCATCCAGAAAATCATAACAGTCAGCACCAAACGATTGACAAGAATGTTGCCAGGGTTGAAGAATTTGAGCTGCAGGGAGAGGCTGAATAGGCTGGGGCTGTTTTCCCTGAAGTGTCGGAGGCTGAGGGGTGACCTTATAGAGGTTTATAAAATCAAGAGGGTCATGGATAGGATAAATAGAGAAAGTCTTTTCCCTGGGTTGGAGGAGTCCAGAACAAGGGTGCATAGGTTTAGGGTGAGAGGGGGAAGATATAAAAGGGACCTAACGGGCAACTTTTTCATGCAGAGGGTTGTGCATCTATGGAATGAGCTGCCAGAGGAGGTAGTGGAGGCTGGTACAATTGCAGCATCTAAAAAGCATCTGGATGGATGAATGAATAGGAAGGGCTTAGAGGGATATGGGCTGGGTGCTCGCAAGTGGTACTAGGTTAAGTTCAGATCGAGGGACGTGATTGCTGGGCCCTTTGCTGAGATATTTGTATCAACGATAGTCACAGGAGAGTTGCTGGAAGACTGGAGGTTGGCTAACATGGTACCAGTATTTAAGAAAGGTGGCAAGGACAAGCAGGGAACTATAGACCAATGAGCCTGATATCGGTGATGGGCAAGTTGTTGGAGAGAATCCTGAGGGACAGGATGTACATGCATTTGGAAAGGCAAGGATTCAGGATAGTCAACATGGCTTTGTGTGTGGGAAATCATGTCTGATAAACTAGATTGAGTTTTTGAAGTGACAAAGAGACTTGATGAGGGCAGAATGGTGGACGTCATCTATATGGACTTCAGTAAGGCAATTGACAAGGTTCCCCATGGGAGACTGGTTAGCAAGGTTAGATCTCATGGAATAAGGGAGAACTAGCCATTTGGACAGAACTGGCTCAAAGGTAGAAGACAGAGGGTGGTGGTGGAAGGTTGTTTTTCAGACTGGAGGCCTGTGACCAGTGGAGTGCCACAAGGATTGGTGTTGGGTCCACTACTTTTCGTCATTTATATAAATGATTTGGATGTGAGCAGAAGAGGCATAGTTAAAAAGTTTGCAGATGACACCAAGATTGGAGTTATAGTGGACAGCGAAGAATGTTACCTCAGATTACAATAGGACATTGATCAGATGGGCCAAGAGGCTGAGAAGTGGCAGATGGAGTTTAATTTAGATAAATGTGAGGGGCTGCCTTTTGGGAAAGTGAGTCTTAGCAGGACTTATACAGTTAATGGTAAGGTCCGAGAGAATGTTGCTTATCAAAGAGACTTTGATAAGGTTCATAGCTCCTTGACAAGGTCTCTTTGATAAGCAACATTCTCTAGGACCTTGACCAGGGGCAACGTTTTCATGCAGAGGATGGTATGTGTATGGAATGAGCTGCCAGAGGAAGTGGTGGAGGCTGCTACAATTGCAACAATTAAGAGACATCTGGAGGGGTATATGAAGAGGAAGGGTTTGGAGGGATATGGGCCAGGTGCTGGCAGGTGGGACTAGATTGGGTTGGGATAGCTAGTCGGCATGGACAGGTTGCACTGAAGAGTCTATCTATGTGCTGTACATCTCTATGACTCTATGACTTATGGTCGGCATGGACAAGTTGGACCAAAGGGTCTGGTACTCTTCTGTACATCTCTATGACTCTAGGAAGTGATGCAAGAATGTTAAGGCATGGAGCAAAGTAAAGTGAAATGGCACCTTTTTGGTGTCACTGGGTGCAGCGTTATTCAAGAAAGACACAAGTTAGTTTAAAGTGTGTGCTCTTTCATTTATGAATTGTGCATGTGGCCATGGAATAGCTGCATTTCCAAATGCCTTCAGGTGTTGACTGCAGAAAGAGGCCCTGCTGCTGTCATCTTGAATGATTCCCATTCTATTCTCATTGTTTGCTTTGTAAGGTGTAACATTACATGACTTCCTGACCTGATTCTGTTACTGTTACACAGCTTACTGTCCTGTGACACATTTGTCTTAAAAAAACACACAAAAAAACATATGCCCTCGTGGGATTGAGAGGAATGAACCTTGCCAGAATTGTGTACTGAAGAGATTTGAGGGGTGTAATTTTAATACTGTATAAATTAAAATGGAAAAGCAGCACGAAGGAAATGGTTGAGAAAGATCAATGAGAAGGAATCTTGCTCCCAAGCTGCATGTTTTTAAGAAAATTAGCTCACGGCAAAAATAATTGCTTGTGAGCTGAAAGGTGCTTATTAAATTGGAAATTAAGATAAACCAGAGGAATTTGGCTCAGGATGGGGTAAATAGGTGCCCATTGTCCATTGCCAGACCTGTCAGTTAGTTTTACAAATGAAAGGCAAGATATCAAAACTTTAAACTGAGCACAGAAAGGAATAGAAAAGATTTGGATTTGGGAGTGGTTGCAGCATATTACTCTTATTAATTTGAGTCAAACTGACAACTCCAATCAGCAAACGTTGGATCTTCAATGGGATACATGTTGACATCAAAAGTCTGGGCACATTTTCTCAAAACTAAACCCTCTCCCACACGATGGTTGGTTCTGCTCCTTTTATAAAACCATTGTGCATTTTGAGCATGCAATGCAATGGCATCTCTACATTCCGGATTCAACTGTTTCATGCTTGGATCTACAGAACAAGATTACCGTTCTAAGTAGTTTGCTTAGAAGCGTTTCTGTTGACATTTCTCTCTGTTGTTTGCAAAAGTTAATGGTGTACCAGAAATGATCAAAGAGCTGGGCAAACAATGAATGAGTCTCGGAACCAGATTAACAATGTAAACAATCAAGAAGGACAGTCTAATGGGAATTCTCTCTCTCACTGATGAGATTAAATGTAGGCATATGAACCATTGAGCGCTTTGTTTAAGATCAAGTATTTGTCATGCGTTTCATTTCCAGGTTGGCTCTATTTGATTAAAGTAGACATTTATTTTTCTGAGGGACTGTTCTGTGTGTTAGAGAAGAATCACAGGAAAGTTTGGTGCCAGAAAACTTGGACTAAAACATTAATTTAGGTTTGCATTACCCAGAATCTTTTAACTTCCATGGAGAAGCATTCATCCAGAACATATCTTTAAACTCCATTCAGTGACCTTAGTAGAGCATAGTTTTAAAAACAATATTAGCTGACTTTCACTGTTATGGACATGAGACAAGACACTGAGAATAAAGTGTGTTTTTCCTGTTTAACGCCTTTTTTCACGGAGTCTGTTGCAAACATCTCTTTCCCATCTCTGGATCTCATTCAATGTCTTGTCTTTATTTGGCTTTCCTCTGTCAGTGCTAAACATCTCCCACCAATGTAATAGTTATGAGACCTCTGAAACATAGACATTTCTTGGGGATGTTGACAGGATAGATGAGGAGAGGTTGTTTTCCTATATGGGAGCGTCTGGGAATGAGGGGATAACCTCAGAGTTAAGGGTTGTCATTTAAGACAGAGATGAGGAATTTCTTATCTTGGTGGGTAGTGAAACTATGGAATTCATTACCACAGGACACTGCAGGGGCTGTGTCTCGAAGAACATTCAAGGCTGAGCTAGACAATTATTTAATCGGTAAAGGAATCAGAATTCTGGTAAAAGACAGGAGAGTGGAGTTGAGGGCTATCAGATGAGCAATGATCTCACTGAATGATAGAGCAGACTCAATAGTCTGTATGTTCCACTTCTGCTTCTAAGTCTTTTGGTCATTGCTAATACAATGCTGAACTGTATAGCCAGAGCCAGAAAAAGCTTTGCCCTGATCAGAACCCACTGCAAATAGTGCCCTTAGTTCTGGTCACTGTGACACGCAGTGCTGCAAACAAGACTGAGCAGAGCCATGACAATGCTTCCTACTGTCAAAGGCCTGAGTAATGAGAAAGTATGAGAGAACTTAAACTTTGCATTTAGTCAGTAGACCCAAGGTTTGTGTAAGGATTTGTAGCTTGGGTGCCAGTTGCAGTTGTTGTGAGTATGTTCGCCGAGTTGGGCATTTGATTTGTAGACGTTTCGTTCCCTGTCTAGGTGACATGCCCAGTGCTGTGGAATCTCCTGTGAAGTGCTGCTGTACTTTGTCTGTTGGAATTTATTTGGTTTCATTCCCACTACTTCGGTTGTGGTTGCCAGTTGTTCATTGCAGTTGTCAGTATATTGGGTCTTGGTCAATGTGTTATTGGTGGAGTCTGTGGATGAGTACCATGCTTCTAAGAATTCTCAGGCTGTCCTCTGTTTGGCTTGTCCAATTAATGTTGTGTTGTCCCAGTCAAATTTGTAGTCCTTGTCATCTGTGTGTATAGATACTAGAGACAGCTGGTCAAGATCATTAGTTATCTGCCTGTTTGCCCTATATAATGTTTTGTGCACTCCCAACCTGCAAAAGGAAGAATACCTCTACAAAGTCTTTGCCAAAAATGGATATCCCCAGAATTTCATTCGCAGATGCCTGGCAGACAAACAAAACGAGGGCATGCCACGACCCAACACACTAATCACAACCTTATATAAGAAACATCTTGGAACTGACAGGCAGACTTCTTCACCCACTCAGATTCATGACAGCACATAAATCGTCAGCCAAGCTCAGACAAGAATGCACCAGAAAAAAAGACCATCGTGTGCAGGACAAATATGGTGTACAAGATTCCATACGAAGACTGCACGAAACACTGTATTGGACAAATAGGCATTCACAATCTGCATTCACGAACATCAATAAACCACTAAACGCCATGACCAGCTGTCCTTAGTATCTATACACACAGATGACAAGGACCACAAATTTGACTGGAACAACACAACAATAATAGGACAAGCCAAACAGAAGATAGCCCGAGAATTCCTTGAAGCATGACACTCATCCACAGACTCCACCAATAACACATTGACCAAGACCCAATATGCCAACCACTGCAACGAACAACCAGCAACTGGAAGTAGCGGCAGCGAAACCAAATAAATTCAAATCAACAAAGTACAGCAGCGCTTCACAGGAGGCCCCACAGCACTGGGCATGTCACCTCGACAGGCGATGAAATGTCCTCAAACCAAATTCTTAGTCGGTAGATGTCTGAGACATTATCTTATTGCAGTATATTATGCAGGGGTCAATTAGCTCAGTTGGCTAGAAGTCTAGCAACATAGGAACTGGAGTAGGCCATTCAGCCCCTTGAGAAAATGAGGACTGCTCCTCGGATGCTGCCTGACCTGCTTTGCTTTCCCAGCAACACACTCTCGATTCAGCCCCTTGAGTCTATCCCACCATTCAGTGAGATCATGACTGATCTATGGCTTAACTCCAAATACCTGCATTGGCCCTTTTCCCTTAATTCCTCTGCATAACAAAACATTATCTACCTCAGATTTAAAATTAACAACTGATCTAGCATCATCTTCTGATATTGGAAGAGAGTTCCAAACCACTAGCACCCTTTATGATTGGAAGTACTTCCTAACATTTCTCCTGTGTCAACTATGCTGCTTAGTTCTGGAATCTCCAAACACTCTGTCTTTCCCTTATCTTGAAGACTTCAGTCAGAGCGTGCCTTAACCTTCTGGTTTGTGTTGCACAGTAATGGCAATACCACAGGACCAATTCCTGCATCAGCTGAAGTTACCATTGAAGGTCCTGCCTTCGCAACCTCACCCTTCATCTGAGGTATGGTGACGCTCAGGTTAAATTCTTCACCAATTGTCTCTCTGTAAAGGAGGAGCAGCCCTATTTGTCTCCAGGACGATGGCATCTTAACTAACTTTACAGCTAAGGTTGTAAAAGAGATAGATCTAGAATTACCTTTGCTCTTTCCCTTTACCTCATCTGCTAAAGATGTTGGTCACTTGTTAAATGCAGTTCCTGGACACCTTCAGTTATTTTGGGAAACATCCTTGGGTGGTTGTTCTTGACTCTTCTAAGCCACATTGTCTCATTAATGCTGTTGCTGAAGTCAGGATTGCTATTAGAAGCACTGTAATCTAGAGGGAGAATGAAGATGGAGTATCTTCACATCACCCCACTCTACTATATATCTTAACTAAGCCAATCAGAACAATCAGTGAATAGAAAACCCACAATCTGTACTGCTTCTGTGTGCTGTATGAACAAACTAAGAAATGAGATTTGTTTTGAAAAGACCAAATTGGTACTTTAAAAATGTTATTGAAATTGTTGTTCGATGACTTGTGTCTTGAATTAATGGCCTCAATTGGCGCATATTAGAGTTAACATAATAGAGGATCGCTTGTTTTTTTTCTCAGCATTTCATATCTACATTTTGCACTTTTAGTACCCCAGTGTGTGCTTTACCTTTGGACTCAACTTCAAGAACATCTGCAGATCCCTCCATTTCTGTCAGTTGGAAATGGGAGACAGTAAATAATTAGCCTGTGAGAACATCTCATTTTTCCCATTTTGAGAGAGGGAGCCCTGAACAAAAACAGCAGGGATAATTATTTCCAATGTGGTGAGCTCTCTCCAAAGGCATGAGGGAGAGGACATTTTGGCACTGTGATGTGAAATGCAGTTGAGTTAATCAACTCATACAAGATCTTAAATTTCTAAGCAGAGCCCTTGACAAGTTTAGTGTGACAGTCAAATCTTTGTCCGCAAATTTTTTTCAGCGGCTTTAAAAAAGGACAGAAAGTGCTCCAAAGGCCTATTGAGTTCATTTTGGGAGTAACTCTGCCATCAAGGATGGTGAATTCATAACCTGGCCAAGTAGGTTCGTATCAACTTGTAAATCTTTCTGACATATGACCAATGGCAGGTGGTAGGAACAGAAGAGACTTCTGGTCCAATATTCACAGAAGCTGAAAATGTGTTGCTGGAAAAGCGCAGCAGGTCAGGCAGCATCCAAGGAGCAGAAGAATCGACGTTTCGGGCATGAGCCCTTCTTCAGGAATGAGGAAAGTGTGTCCAGCAGGCTAAGATAAAAGGTAGGGAGGAGGGACTTGGGGGAGGGGCGTTGGAAATGCGATAGGTGGAAAGAGGTCAAGGTGAGGGTGATAGGGCAGAGAGGGGGTGGAGGCGGAGAGGTCAGGAAGAAGATTGCAGGTTAGGAAGGCAGTGCTGAGTTCGATGGATTTGACTGAGACAAGGGGGGGGGAGGGGAAATGAGGAAACTGGAGAAATCTGAGTTCATCCCCTGTGGTTGGAGGGTTCCTAGGCGGAAGATGAGGCGCTCTTCCTCCAACCGTCGTGTTG
>NC_057724.1:61628885-61637549 GCF_004010195.1 Chiloscyllium plagiosum
TGGGTGCTGCCTGACCTGCTGCACTTTTCCAGCAACACATTTTCAGCTCTGATCTCCAGCATCTGCAGTCCTCACTTTCTCCTCGAAAATATTCACAGAAGGCGATGACAAAGAACCACTGTAGCTAGCCAAGTGTAACTATCTGCCAGCGCAGAAGTCATGGGTGCAACGCCTTTTCAGGGAGTCAAACTTGAAGAAAGAGGGAGTTGAGCCATACATACCAAGTTCACTCCCCTTACTGTGTTAAGTTAGTCATTGCAATTTATCTGTGGTAGAAGCTGTTCAATTAGTTCTTGGGTTAACAGGAGAAAATTCGCAAAGATTCCTGAAATATTTGCAGTGATTCTTACTGGATGTATGCAATACAGAAGTCAGATGAAGGCAGTGATACCTGTATCACCACCCTGCATCATGCTGTTTTTGTCTACCATATTACCTGTAGCTTGCCTTTTTCTGAGAATGATTACTTGCTCCTGATCGAACAAGTGTGGAAGTTGACTATCAATTTATTGGTCATTCTCAAGGTGCGAGATGCTGTCTGTGAACTATTGAATACATCAAATTTGATTCCTGTATTCCACCAAAATTTGCACATGCACATATTTCAATCTTTTACAGAATAATTGACAGAATTAGGAATGCTTTTTTTTCCTAAGCCTGGAATGCTGGAGATTGAACAGAAAGATTATTGATTACATTCTTGGGATGAGGCGGCTGCTTTGAGGAGAGATTTGAGTCAAATGGGCTAATGTTCTTCTATTAGAAGAATGTGAGATGATTTCATTGAAACATATGAAATATTTAGAAGTCTGGTTTAAGACAGAGATGAGGAGGAATTTCTCATCTCAGTGAATAGTGAATCTGTGGATTTTTTTTTTACCACAGAAGGCCAAAGAGGATAGGTCTTGAAATATATTCAAAGCTGAAAAAGACAGATTTTTTTTTATGAGTAAGGGAATCAGGAGTTAAGGGGAAAAGGTGGGAAAATGGATTTGTGGATTATCAGTGATCTCATTGTATGGTGAAGTGGATTCAATGGGCTGAATAGCCAACTCCTCTGTCTTTCAGGTCTTACATTTAGAAGGTGAATGGTTGTTTCCCTCAGCTGGGGAGTCTAGACCAAAGGAACAGAGTCTCAGGATAAAGGTTTGGTGATTTAGGACTGAGATAAAACTAAATGTTCCCATGAGTGGGTTTGTGTATGTTTGGGATTTTCTGCCTCAGATGGCTGTGATCAATAATTGATTGAAGACTGAGATTGATAGACTTTTGTGCACTAAAGAACTCAAAGAATATGGGGATAGTGTGGCATTGTTGATTAGATGTAAATGTTTAGGTATGATCCTATTGAATAGCGGAGAAGTCTTATTCTGATAATCATTTTGTATTATTATGAATATAAATACATTACTGGCTTGTCACCTTTATTCAATGCTGAGAAATACCCAAATAATTTTTTCTAGACGAACACCACCCTGTTTTCTCCTCTGTTCCCAGTCTTGTCAATCTGTGGCAGCTGGTGGGACACTGCTTCTAGGTTTATGCTAATACTGCTCTGAGGCAACTACCTGGATGCATGTAATCACAGCCAGGAATGATTGTGCTTCAATGTATGTTCACCTCCATCCTTGTCAGATCAGGAGTTCCAACGATTACATGGAAATGCCTATAAATGTGCAAGTCAGGATGGAATATGGCTTGGAGGGGCGTTTGGAGGCTAATGATGTTCCCATGTCCTTGATGCAGTTGTTATTAACGGGTGAAGAGATGTAGGTTTGGGAAGTTGCAGGTGATTCAAATGTCTTTACCTTATGTAAACTGAACACATTTTAAGGAGATCGGCTTTTGCTAAATGGTTGTCTGCCTTGAGATTGGTAGAGATTGGCAAATGATCTATTGCACACACCTGGCAGAACGGGAGGAAACCTGGCATAGAAGTGCAAAACATCTGTCAGTAATAACTCATGTTAAAATCCTCAATCACAAAGGAGGTAAAGGCATGTGTTCAAACTTGTTCCTGATAAGGATGCGGTTGGACTTCTACTTAATGTGATGTTTGATTTTGTTCTCCCCCACCAATTAATGCAATGAGTTCAGTGTAAGTGCAGTAACTGGTACACTGTGAAACTATGTATATTTAACATAAAACATATTTTTTGCAGTCAACAGAGTTTCCATGTTAAATTAGAGTCCTCATTCCTTTCACTGTCTGAACTATTGTCCACTCCATCCCTATGACGTTAATGAAAAATCATGCCAAAAATCCAATCGTTCTTTCAGAAATGCAACTTAACTCTTTCTTGGCTCCTCAATCTCTTGATTATTAATATGTGCAGAATGACTTATTGTCATTGAGATCCTAAAACGATAGCGTCTTCAAAGTGAGGCAAAGCCCGAAAGTAGGAGTTGCAAACAGTTAATTAAGAGTCGCTAGACACTACGAAACTTGAATATTGCAGAAGAAGGAGGCAGTGTTGTTGAAATGTCTCGTTTTGCACTCAGAGTGCTGCATAAGCCTGTTTCCCCATTCAGTTAGATCCTGCCTGGTCTGATGACCCCGCATTCCTGCCTAATCCCAACAACCTTGCTTATCAAGAATCTATCTACCTCTGCCTTAAAAACATTGAAAGACTGTGCATCCAACGCCTTTTAAGGAATTGAATTCCAAAAATTCATGAACCTCTATGAGGAGTGCTCCTCTTGATTCCAACTTTCAGCTGTAGATGTGGATGTAGATAGCTGAGCTTCCTTATATGTTCTACGAATTTTTTTTCTGGTGAAGCTGACGACTTTTCCACAATTCCCCTCAACCCAATAATTCCATAGCAAGGTTGTAATATGAATGGTGCTGTCCACAATATAAGTGTGAAGAACCATGCTGCGAAAAGATGTTTATGACTAATTTGAATGAGATTCCACAAGGAAATGCTTTGTTGATTGAAAGCTAACTTAAAGGCTGCAGTCTCTGATAGACTCATGACTAAAGAACCAGGGCTTGATTCCTGATGACTGCTAAGTAGACTAATTGCAGTAGCAGGAGAAAGTGAGGACTGCAGATGCTGGTGATCAGAGTCGAGAGTGTGTTGCTGGGAAAGCACAGCAGGTCAGGCAGCATCCGAGGAGCAGGAGAATTAATGTTTCAGGCGTAAGCCATTCATCAGGAATGAGGCTTGTGCACCAGGGACTGAGCCATAAATGGGAGGAGTGTGGGGTTGGGGGGAAGGTAGCTGAGAAAGCAATAGGTGGATGAAGGTGAGGGAGAAGGTGATAGGTAAGAGGGGAGAGTGATGGACAGGACCGGAGGGCGGTGCCGAGTTGGAGGCTTAGGACTGGGATAATGTGGGGGGAGGGGAAGTGAGGAAGCTGTTGAAATCCATATTTATCCCGTGTGGTTGCAGGGTCCCAAGGCGGAATATGACGCGTTCTTCCTCCAGGCATTGGATGGCAACGATTTGGCAGTGGAGGAGGCCCAGGACCTGCATATCCTTGACGGAGTGGGAGGGGGGGGTTGAAGTGTTCAGCCACGGGGCGGTGGGGTTGGTGGATGTGGGTGTCCCAGAGATGTTCTCTGAAATGATCCGCAAGAAGGCGTCCTGTCTCCCCTTCATAGAGGAGACCACACCGGGTGCAACAGATGCTGTAGATGACATTCGTAGAGGTACAGGTAATCGCAATAGCAGCTGAGACTTGTTACTTGTTCTCAGAATATCTCTCTAGGAAATCTCCTACCTCTGACTATTGTGCAGTGATTCTTAATGGAAATTGAGGAAAAGCTAGACTTTGGATTTGGGGGCCTCAATTTTTCAGAGTTAATGAGAAAGAAAGACTTGCTTTTCTTTGGAAGTTTGCAACCTTAGGATGTTCCAAAATGCTTTTCAACTGAGGATGCACTTTTGAAGGTTACTTCTGTAATGTAGGAAACACAGAAGTCAACATTGAGCTCCCACAACCTTTAGATAAGGTCCCGATCCACAATTTTTAAGAGTTAGTTGAATACTTGGACAGCTCCATTGGTCTTCTTCAGATACTGCCATGGGACCATTTGGTCCACTTGAGAGAGTGGATAGAGCCTTGGCGTACTGTCTTATCTAGTTGGCAGAGGGAGCAGGAAAGAAATGAATTACAATCTCTGTGCAGGCATGGGAGATGTCACAACTTAGGGTGCATTTTGGATTCACTTAGCTTTCTACTCAGCCAGACTGTGAGTGGTAACGCCTTCATGTCACCCCTGTAGCAGGTCTGCAGTCAACTGGGTAGGGGCATTCCTGGATTAAATCTGCTGGAAAGGAACACACTGGGGCTGATTTTCAGAGGAGTGGCAAACATAGTCAGATGGCCATGCCGCACCTAGTTTTGTAAGTTATGCATTTCTGGCAGGAGATTCTAACCACAGATCCTCTGATTCAGAAATTCATTTAAATGTAGACATGCCCTTAGAGTGCAGGATAGTGAGAGTAGGCAAACCGTGCCTCCTTTCTCACTGCAGACAGTGTTGTATTCTGTAATTTGAGTGTCCAGCAAAACAGACAGTCACTTTGACAGCTCCTGAGAAAGAGCACATTTGTCAGGTAAATATGAGGCTATGGTGTCTTGGTGGGAAGGTTGTGAGGTTGGTAGTGTGGTCGGGTGCCAAGTGGGTGAAGTGCCAGGATGCAGAGTTGGAAACATGCCAGGTGATAAGTCATTGATTCGAGTAATTCAGAGTGGGCAGGAGATATATGATCCATTAGGGAGGGGGGCATGCAGTGTCATGTCTGAAAGGGAGAGAGCGGGTCCGAGGTCCTGGATAGATGTGGGATGGATGGGATTTCCCTCACATGGAGAAGGGCTGTTGGGTTGCATGGGGAAGGGCAGTTTCCAATTTGGTGATAAGACATTGTTGGAAGGGAAAGGGACATTGTCTGATTCAGGGATGTGGGGATGGGGGGAGATGATATTAGGTCCCTGGGTGGAGAAGGAGGTGTCAAGTCCATAGAATCATAGAATAATGGACTCCATACAGTGCGGAAAAAGGTCCTTTGGCCTAACAGGTCCACATTGACCCTCCAAAGAGTATTCTACCCAGACCCATCCCTACCCTATATTTGCCCCTGACTAATGCACCGAACAATATGGGTAATTTAGGATGGCCAATTCACCTAACCTGTACGTCCTTGGATGGTCAAGTGCTGGGGATTTCCCAAGTTCCAATAGGAGGCAGAAGCAGGGTGTCGGCTCAGTGCTGAGGGATGTAAGAATTCAGAGAAGGAATTAAGGAATAATTGAGGGTGTGTGAGGTACATTGGGGGCTGTGATCCCACTAATTCCCTTGTCTTCTGCACAAACTGCATGTGCAGCAATGACTTCCAAACTTTAGTAAACTACCTCATCTGTCGCACAGCTTGGAGGATGTCATTAGTT
The DNA here is from genome assembly GCF_004010195.1 of Chiloscyllium plagiosum. NCBI lineage: Eukaryota > Metazoa > Chordata > Chondrichthyes > Orectolobiformes > Hemiscylliidae > Chiloscyllium > Chiloscyllium plagiosum. The sequence continues at coordinate 61,634,286 of NC_057724.1, forward strand.
TTGGAGTGTGGTTGTGGGGAGTGGTGAGTTTAACAGCTAGTAAATAGTAAAGGCGTTTAATTGTCTAACTTTTCCAGAGTAACAATTTACTTAACTGCAGCAGAACCCTCTGAATTAATTCTCTGACTGAAATGGATACATTCGGAGGCACAGGGATATTGCCCACTGGAATCTTCAAGCTTCCAAGTAAGTCCCTTACAGTCTGCAAAATCAGAGATTCCTCAGGGTCCCAATCAACTCCACAGAGATGACTTACCATTGGAAAATCCAGGTCACTATTCCAGGAGAACTCACACAGGTGGAGATCTCTCCAGAAATTGCTTGAGGGAATTAGGGAATTTTGGATTTGTATTCTAATCATCAGATTCCTTACCCAGACAGGCACCGATGTTGTACATCTTTGGAAGCTACTCATCCCCTTTCTGTTCATGGTTCCATTCCTACAATTTGCAATGTGGACCCTTTCCTGTTACCCTTGTGGCTGTGGAATACTGTAACGAGGAGATAAGAAAGGAAAACTGGAAATGACACAAAGAAATATAATTCAAAAGGTTGTTGCAACATGAAGGGAGGAAAGTAAAGCACATGTCTCCTTATTTAAGCTGCTTTGTTAAATTGTGAAGCTGGTGACCAGCAAAGAAAATCATTGATCGTGTGAGAACTGGTGTGTTAAGTGAGTTTGCTGTTTTCAGTGTGCTAGCTGACCTGAGAGTAATGTTGAGGGTCAGGCATTCAATGGGCTACTTAGCTACTTAAACTGATTACTTCTGATTGGATAGAAATTCCACACAAGTAGACTGTAGGAGCCTTTGTACTTGCTGCTCTGATTAACTGGAGCAGGTAGGGACTAGTTTATCCCCTACACTGGATATGGCAGGTGAATGCCTCATTGCAAAGTGACTTGGTTCGGCATTTTTGGAGGATTTTTCAACATTTTTAAGAACCGCATCTCAGTGGATTACTATCACACACTAAAAGCACAGCTCACTCGGCAATCTCATTCCATACATAGATTTGTTCCACATTCCATGATGCAATAAAATGGCATCATGGTTCATTTTCTCCCCTCCTGCCCTGAAGGCATGGATTCATTCTGCGACATAGTTCGAATGGCTCCTTCTGGTCTCCATTATGACACACACAAGGCCATCCATATGGTCTCCCATATTGAGTGTTCCAGTGAGGAACAATGGAGGGCAGGCCAGGAAATATTGAATGCACAGCCAGTTCAGTCAATTTAAATTAATGTCTTGACAGATCATTGGTGGTCATTTCATAATCTACACTCCCTGCCAGTGCCACTCACATCCTACTGAGCTTCTTTCAGTGTTGGCAGATCACTTGGCATTACAGCCAACCCTAATCTTCTCCTTATAGCGGGCATCACTGAGTATTGATTAGAAAGTGAACAGGAGTTCCCCTGCTGAGCACAATTTGGTGGTGGCTGATGGGGCTGGACATTGGGGTATATCCAGGCACTAGAGCTGGTGCAGTAAAGGTCTATTGGTTGTTAGCTGGGATTAAGGAACTTGGTTATCAGAGTCTGCAGACTGTGGTTCAGATCCTTCATACTGGAAAACAGAAGGTAGAAATGCTGAGGATCCTGAGGGAAACAGACAAGGTCATTTTCAATGTTTCTCCAAATCACAAACCTACACAAGACAACACTGACTCAAACCCGTGAAGATTGGAGATGGTTGGGGGTTGCTGGTGAAAGTACGTTTAGATTTAAATGCGTTATAACCGAGATTGGTGAATATCAAGAAAGGCCTGCCAAGGAAGACAGTGAGGGTTATTATAACAACAAATTCCAGACATTATTCGATCAACACAGAATTGGTAGAGGAGAATGAGATATATATTTTGAGATATGATCATTTTTAGGAGTTAAGGTTGGCTATTCATCCCCTCAAGCCTGCTCTGTCATTCTAGACCATAATTGATCTTAATGTCATATGTTCCTGCATTATTCCCGTATTCCTTGATATCATTAGTGATTAAAAATGTAAATTTCTGTTTCAAACTTAGTTAAAGACTGAGCTTCTACAGCCTCCTGGTGTAGACAATTCCGACCTCAATCTATGAATTTTAGCTTTTTATTCTGAGATTGTGTCCCTTGATTCTTAACACTACAAACAAGAGAAACATCTTTTGTCCATCTACTTCGTATATTGCTTTAGGATTCTTGTAAGTTTATAGAGAATACGGACCTAGTTACCTCAATCTCTCCTTATTGGAAGTTCCACCATCCCAAGAATCTCTGCTGCCCTTCCCCTATGGAAAGTCTATTCTTCCTTAGTCACGGTGACCAAAACAGCACAAAATACTACAGATTTGGCCTCACCTGTGTTCTAGGGAATTTATGCAAACCCTCCACCAATGGAGTTACCTATCAGGGGAACGATGCTGCCTTTTATTAAGGAAAGGTGCAACTCACTTTTCTGCTCCCAGGAGGACCAGTTCCACCACAGAACACACCAGATGGCCTCCTCCTTTAGAGACCGCAATTTCCCTTCCCACGTGGTTAAAGATGCCCTCCAACGCATCTCGTCCAAATCTCGCACCTCCGCCCTCAGACCCCACCCCACCAACCTTAACAAGGACAGAACGCCCCGATGCTCACCTTCCACCCTACCAACCTTCGCATAAATCAAATCATCCGCCAACATTTCCGCCACCTCCAAACAGATCCCACCACCAGGGATATATTTCCCTCCCCACTCCTTTCCGCCTTCCGCAAAGACCGTTCCCTCAGTGACTACCTGGTCAGGTCCATGCCTCCCTACAACCCACCGTCCCATCCTGGCACCTTCCCCTGCCACCGCAGGAACTGTAAAACCTGCGCCCACACCTCCTCCCTCACCTCTATCCAAGGCCCTAAAGGAGCCTTCCACATCCATCAAAGTTTTACCTGCACATCCACTAATATCATTTACTGTATCCATTGATCCCGATGCGGCCTTCTCTACATTGGGGAGACTGGGCGCCCCCTGGCAGAGCGCTTTAGGGAACATCTCCGGGACACCCGCACCAATCAACCACACCGCCCCGTGGCCCAAAATTTCAACATTTCAACTCCCCCTCCCAGCTGAAAATGTGTTGCTGGAAAAGCGCAGCAGGTCAGGCAGCATCAAGGGAACAGGACAATCGACGTTTCGGGCATAAGCCCTTCTTCAGGAATGAGGAAAGTTTGTCCAGCAGGCTAAGATAAAAGGTAGGGAGGAGGGACTTGGGGGAGGGGCGTCGGAAATGTGATAGGTGGAA
>NC_057724.1:61640201-61650479 GCF_004010195.1 Chiloscyllium plagiosum
CTCTGCCTTTATTCCTGATGAAGGGCTTTTGCCCGAAACGTCGATTTCGCTGCTCCTTGGATGCTGCCTGAACTGCTGTGCTCTTCCAGCACCACTAATCCAGAATCACTTTTCAATGAAACAAGACAAAAATAGCAAGACAAAGAGACCAGCAGTGCAATGGGTCAGTCAGTGCTGGCAGGAACCCTAGTACATAGCGTCAAGTGTCTGAGGATACACGCTGTTCTTCAGACCACCCAGAAAATAAAGTAATCAGTCCAAAAGGTGATTGTCAAATCCTGGTTTGTTTGTGTATTTGTATGTATTACTGCAAGTCACATTTAAGAAATTGTTTAGGACTTAAATAAAATTCCATGTGAAGTGAAACCATCATACGTAAACAAATACATTTCATGCATGCATTGAATTAAAACATGAGGCCAATGCTAATAAATGGAAGTGGGGAAACAGGAGTGGAGAACATTCCATTTAATAAGAATGTAATTTTAGCCATCTTGATATTTGCTATTATTTAAAGTATTATTTAAATTTCCTTTCCGTGACTAGAAGACAGAATTAAGGTTCATTTGACTGGTCTAAGATTTTATTAATTCTGCAACAATGCCTGCAAATGGAATGTAATCCCACTGATTAAGAAAGGAAGGAAAGAGAAAACAGGAACCTATTTGAATAATGTCAGTAATAAGGAATATACTAAAATGTCTTATAAGTGATCTTACTACTGAATATTAGAGAATTGTCATCTGATTAGATAGACTCAGCATGGATTTATGAAAGGGAAATCATGTTTGTAAAACCAGTGGAGTATTTTGAAGATGGTACATGCAGCATTGAGAAGGGGAGTCCAGTCTGTAGTGATTGTAATGAGGTCAGCCAGGTGGACCTCATAGAACACGAGTTCCCTGATTGGGGTTGTTAATCTGGTCAGATCAGAGAGCCTGGACTGACAGATAAAAACAGGAATGTCAGACATCCTGTACACTGTGAGAGCTAGCTCTGAGAGAGCTGAGTCAGTGTCAAGGACGCTCTACATCGAAATAAAGGGTAACTTGGTGACAAGGTACTGGCCTCTGTATTTCACCAGCATTGCCCTTCAAATTAAGAATGCAGCTCCAAACCTCCATCTGGTTATGTGGGACCAATGCCTCTTTTTCAGAGATCTACAATGATCTAACTTTAAATCAGTTGGAACCAATCTCAAACTCATTTTTAATAAGCCTGCACCTTCAATGTATAATTGCTCAGAAGTTACTGCTGACTGACACCAAATTGTTAATCTGCCTATCAGTGAAAGATTTCCTGTCAGAATTGGAATTAAAGATGATTCTGTTTCGAAATCACACATTTCTAAAGTGACTGAAGTATTTGGCATTGCCTTTAGTTTTTATTGTGTCTTCAGTCAACTTTTGTAATGACAGCTTAAGTTATACAGACTGGGAAAGAGTAGACTTTTAAATGGTAGATTAAAGGTTTTCCTCAATTGTGATAATATCATGAAAGGCCCCTATGTCTTGTGTGGTGAGGCAAACCCGGTATTGTCACTGTTGGTGCACATACTTCTTTCATCTTTATTTAATCCAGATGCTGAGGCTTTGCCAGAATCAAAAACACGTCTGTTACATGGGACTGTGTTCTTTCTGGAGGAGGGAATTAAGGGTGAAAAACATCTCCACATTTATGAAGAATAAGTGGTAAAAGGTGATGAAATAATGAGAAGCTTTGTGGCATATTCAGATGCAAGTTGTACCTTTATTCTCATTGATCATATAGAACTTCGTACATGCCTTAGACTTCCTTTCTTCCTGTGAAAACCAAAGCTTGGTGTCATATAAAACATTACAGCGCAGTACAGGCCCTTCAGAACTTGATGTTGCGCTGACCTGTGGACCAATCTGAAACCAATCTAATCTACACTTCCATGTTTGTCCAAATGCCCGTCCAATGACCATTTAAGTGCCCTTAAAGTTGGCGAGTCTACTACTGTTGCAGGGAGTGCGTTCCATGCCCCTATTACTCTCTGAGTAAAAAAAACTACTTCTGACATCTGTCCTATATCTAAACCCTTCAATTTAAAGCTATGTCCCCTCGTGCTAACCATCGCCATCTGAGGAAATTGGCTCTCACTGTCCAACCTATCTAACCCTCTGATTATCTTATATGTCTCAATTAAGTCACCTCTCAACTTTCTTCTCTCTAATGAAAACAGCCTCAAGTCCCTCAGCCTTTCCTCGTAAGACCTTCCCTCCATACCAGGCAACATCCTAGTAAATCTCCTCTGAACCCTTTCCAAATCTTCCACATTTTCCTATAATGCGGTCACCAGAACTGTACTCAATGCTCCAAATGTAGCCATGCCAGAGTTGTGTACAGTTGCACATGATCTCATGGTTCTGAAACTCAATCCCTCTACCAATAAAGGCTAACACACCGCATGCCTTCTTAGCAACCCTATCAACCTGGGTGGCAACTTTCAAGGATCTATGTACCTGGACACTGAGGTCTCTCTGCTCATCGATGCTACCAAGAATCTTCCATTAGCCCAGTACTCTGCATTCCTGTCACTTGTTCCAAAGTGAATCACCTCACACATTTCTGCATTAAACTCCATTTGCCACCTCTCAACTCAGCTCTGCAGCTTATCTACGTGTCTTGTAATCTACAACATCCTTCATCTCTGTCTACAACTTTACTGACCTTAGTGTCATCCGCAAATTTACTAACCCATCCTTCTATGCCATCATTCAGGTCATTTATATAAATGACAAACAACAGTAGACTCAAAACAGATCCTTGCAGTACCCCACTGGTAACTGAACTCCACGATGAATATTTCCCACCAACTGCCACCCTCTGTCTTTTATTAGCTAGCCAATTTCTGATCCAAACTGCTAAATCACCCTCAATCCCATGCATCTGTATTTTGTGCAACAGCCTACCATGAGGAACCTTATCAAATGCCTTACCGGAATCCATATACTCCACATAACCGCTTTACCCTCATCCACCTATTTGGTCACCTTCTCAAAGAACTCAATAAGGTTTGTGAGGCACGACCTACCCTTCACAAAACTGTGTTGACTATCCCTAATCAAATTATTCCTTTCTAGATGGTAATAAATCCTATCTCTAATAGCCCTTTCCAACACTTTACCCATAACCGAAGTAAGGCTCACAGGTCTATAATTTCCAGGGTTGTCTCTACTCCCTTTCTTGAACAAGGGGGCAACATTTGCTATCCTCCAGTCTTCTAGCACTATTCCTGTAGACAATGATGACATAAAGGGCTCGGTAATCTCCTCCCTGGCTTCCCAGAGAATCCTAGGATAAATCCCATCTGGCCCAGGGGACTTATCTATTTTTACACTTTCCACAATTGCTAATACCTCCTCCTTGTGCACCTCAATCCCATCTAGTCTCGTAGCCTACATCTCAGTATTCTCCTCGACCACATTGTCTTTTTTTAGTATGAATACTGACGAAAAGTCTTCATTTAGCGCTTCCCCTATCTCCTCTGACTGCACATACAACTTCCCACTACTATGCTTGATTGACCCTAATCTTACTCCAGTCATTCTTTTATTCCTGATATAGCTAAAGAAAGTCTTAGGGTTTTCCTTGATCCTATCGGCCAATGACTTCTCATGTCCCCTCTTGGCTCTTCTTAGTTCTCTCTTTAGGTCTTTCCTGGTTAACTTGTAACTCTCAAGCACCCTAACTGTGCCATCACCACATTGCATCCTAACATAAGCCTTCTTTTCCTCGTGACAAGAGATTCAACTTCCTTAGTAAACCTAAGAGTAGCTTCTCAGTTTTGTTTGTTTTCTCTCTTATTCTTTTTCAATGTTGCTAATTGATTCCCTCCAAATTAATAAAAACAAGATGCTTTTCTGAGCATCACTGTAATAGTCCTACAGATAAATGAGGATGTGTTAGTCATGGAACAGTGAAGTACAACATGAAAGAATATCAGAAAGGCGCAAGCGGTTTGTTGGAACCAGTAATGACTAGATGAGCAATTGGACAAAAAAAACTGGTCACCCATGCTTTTAAATGACTGCGCAAATCCACTCAGTTCAAGAATGCGTTTGTCAAACAACAGACAGGCTTAGCCTGATGTCGTGGCAGAACAGAGACAACGGTGCAAACTGAAGTGATTCATCCAGATAATAATCAGTTTGTGTCATTCATGAGTTCCAGACTTTGACATTTGTTATGAGGAAACACAGCCATCCTTTTTGATAATCAATGAGATAAAATAGTTTAGTCTAGGGAGATCACTCCTGCATATATAATGGGGAACCCATGCATCTGCCATTTGTGAGGTAACCTGTATGTTTATTAACAAACCAACCCACAATTTGTTTTTTAAAATAAGCTGATTAACCAAACAGAAAAATAAATGAAATCTTTGTAATTGAGTCCTGCAAGGTTTCTGGAAGAGTACCAATTTTTGCAGTCCTTGTCATATTAGTTTTGATTACCAGAAGCATCTCTTCATGCTGTAGGAATGAGCAAGAATGTATTTGCATGTGAACGTTATATCATAGGGTATAGATTTGGTCTCACAGAGCTATAACTTCTTGCATTAGATTGTGGAAAGTCCACTGATGGAGGAATCAAAGTAATATTTGTTCTTGGGTGATTTTTCCTTTATTTTCTCTCCTTGCCTCAATGGTGCAGATATTGATTTCTCGCGAGGTCAAAATTACAGACTGATCACCAGCAATCAGCCCTCATGATAATTAATTTGTTTAGACCATGAATGTCAGCCCAAGGGTGAGGGTCATAATCACACTTGCTCTTCAAGTGATACCCAGGCAAATGTTTTCCAACATGGAGCACCGGACAGGCTAGGGAACTCTTGTATTTCCACACCAAATATCTAACCTAACATTAGGTATAGTATTCCAGCTCAGTTTAGCTAACTAAACAAAGCCTGTCCAGCTCATGAGGTAAAAATGTGAGTACAAACTGCTGTAAAAGTGTTTTGTTTTGAACTCATCAGGACGGCAGCAAGAGTGTAAAATTACTATGTAATGGCTCTACTTTCCAATCAATCAACGCCCTGCTTTTGGTTTCCTGTTGAAATGCAGTATTCTTGCAGCTGTCTTGATGAGAACATGAATAAAAGCTTCAGAATTGTGTCTCATTTCTTCAATGGAAGATTCTTTAGAACAGTAATTAATTTTAATTTAATTTTCAATTATTTCTAGGGTGAATGTCGGAAATATTATTGGTGTGAATTTGTCAGTGAGAACACCACCTGCACAAATTGCGATCTTACTGGTCTCCTTTGCATTTGTTTTATGCCCTATATAAAGGGGAGCTACACATACAGATTTGTGTTTCTTTTATTAGGCTGCTACATGAATGCATGAGTACATGAATTTTGCATTGCCACTGATGTCTTTTGAATAAGTTGTCATATTGTTCCATTGATTCAGCAAAAGGGCACCATTCTACTATTCAAAGATGGAATTGGATCTTTTTTCTCATGCCCTAGATGACACATCCAACATCACTGAAGTACGTTAGTTGTTTGTCATTGATTGAAATGGAAGTACGCAATGTTAAGTGGAACGTGGTAAGGAAGTTCATTTGGTGTTGAAGGTCACTGCAGCTCTGCATTAGTTGATGCACCAATAGAATACGTGTGAAAAATGACATCGGAGGAATTAGAGACCATGCATCCATATCCTTCATGGTTCAACCCCTTTGGCTGATACACACCAGCATAACAAAAAATCTGTACATTCTTAACTAATATGGAAATGACACTATTGAATTGCAAATTATTGTCTTTGGGTCACAAATCAGGCTCAGAAGTGGACAAGCGCAAATGCATAAATGGACAATACCTTTGAAGAAGGTAGTTATTTTCTAAATTCCTTGCCCCGTATGACCGTACGCCAGGAAATAAAATGACAAAAGCGAGATGAAAGGTGCTCGGATAAGCTGAAGAGATAAAACTAGCTGCTGGCCAAGAATTTAGTGTTGCAGTCAAAGAACACCTGGTTTCCCCCAACCCTGTTGCTACAGAGACAGCTGTTTTCATTCCTCTGTCTCAAAGTTAATGATAATGTTTCAGCTACCCTGAACACGGCCCATTTCTTCAAGATGTTTTGAAGTCTCAGTCTATGCTTGTGTCCTGTACCTTTCGTCTCTTTACCAACTACTACACAGCCATGCCCTTACCTGTATTAATCTTACCCTTTAATGTTACCCCCCTCTCCCCACAAACATTAGAAAGGACAATGAAGGTCTATTCATGAATGCTTTCCCAAGTTCAATCTACCTTTCCTTGATCAGCCTTAATGACAATTCAGGAAGAAAACCCTTACAAAAGAAAATAAATCAGAAGAGTTTGGAACAAAGTAGAGAGGGTGAAACCATTCCTATTTGTAGCAGGATCAAGAACCAGAGAACATGGATTTATTGTGATTGGGAATAGAACCAAGAAAGATGACTTGAGTGGGTGAAGTCTGGGAATACACTCCCTGGAAGTAATGATGGTCCAACTTGCTGGTATTCAAAAGAGAAGTGAATAGTTAGCTGAAGAGGAAAATAAATGCAGGGAAAATGCAAGGGAATTGGGCCTACGGTAACTCTGGAAGTGAGCCTGCATGGATCTGACTGGCTGAATGGCCTCCTGTGTTGTAACCATTCTAGGATTCTGTGTCTCATTTCCACACTCCAATCCCTTATCCCTCTACCCTCTAATCAAGCAAAGATCACAACTATTTTCTTTGATGATGGACAGTGATCTCTTAATGCTCCAGCAAACTTAAGGACTGCAGATGCTGGAAGTGTGAGTCAATAGATGCGAAGCTGGAGAAGCACAGCAGTTTAGACAGCATCCAAGGAGCAGGAAAGCCAATGTTTCAGGTTGAAAGCTGGTAGTCCCGATGAAGGGATTTGGTCAGAAACATTGAGTTTCCTGCTCCTCGGATGCTGTCTGACCTGTTAATGCTCTAGTTATATTTCAAATTACTATTGGAAGCAGATAGGCCATTGGTGACTTCATGTGATGGGCTGACACTCTCCGTTGACAAGACTGTTTTGGGCACAAAGGGATGTTGTGGAACTTGATATAAAAAAATGATGTAGATATTTCCCTAGATGATGTAAATGAATTCTGACCTGCTTATTCACCATTAAGGCTGGTTCAATGAATGTGGGTGGCTGTATATGGTTTTGATAGGCCAAATGGCCAATTTCTACACTGTAGGGATTTTATGATTCAATGATCTGGTCTGTTGATACTCGATTTTGTAATTGCGTTTAGTTCTCTTGGTGGCCTTCCCTCTGTCTGGGAAGAATATAATAGTGGGATTTATGGAGGTTCTGGGATGCGGAAGGATCAATATCTACATTGACCATTACAGTATAAAACATAGGAGCAGAAGTAAGCCTTTTAGCCCACCGAGTTTGCTCCACCATTCAATGAGATCGTGGCTGATCTGATAATCCTCAACTCCTCTTTCCTGTTTATCTTCATCTCTGTCTTAAATGAGCAACCCCTTATTCTGAGATAAAGCACAGAAACAGACCCTTCGACCCAACTCATCCATGCTGACCAGGTTTCCTAAACTGAACTAGTCCATTAGTCTGTGTCCATATCCCTCTAAACCTTCCCTATCCATGTACCTGTCCAAATGTCTTTTAAATGTTGCAAATTCCATTAACCTCTACCATTTTCTCTGGTAACTCATTCCATCTGTGTGAAAATGTTGCCCCTCAGGTCCCTTTTAAATTTGTCCCTCTCACCTTAAACCGATGCCCTCTAGTTTTGACTCCCCTAACATGGGGAAAAGATTTTGGCTGTTCAGCTTATCTTTGCCCCTCATGATTTTATAAAACCCAATAAGGTCATCTCTCAGCCTCCAATGCTCCAAGGTAAAACTTCCAAGCCTATCCAGCCTTTCCTTATAACTCAAGTCTCCAGTTTCCCTTATTTTTTTTTTCTGTACCCTTTCTAGTTGAATAATATCTTTCCTATAGCAGGGAGACCAGAATTGGATACTGTATTCCAAAATCGACCTTACAAGTGTCTTATACAACCATCTCATGATGTCCCAACTCCAATACTCAATGACTAATGAAGGCAAGCATGCTGAAATAACTGCACAGAGGCTGGTATCGCATCACCAAGTCCCCCTTTATTTACATGTGCACAGTACACTGGCTATGGCCAGCCAGCTCGGAGTCAGTTGCTTGAAATGAGGAGATTGTAATCTTCTGGTTTTTTAAATCTTCTATTCTTTTCTTTTTTTCTCTAATGTGGGAAGATGGTAGATATGGCATCTATCCTAGTTTGTTCGACTGTCACTGAAATATACCTGGTATGGACACCATAAATTCCAACCCATGGTTTGCTATTCAGACAGCTTTACTTGTTGAAGTAACTGCACTGAGGCTGGGTCCCATCACCAAATACCCCTTTATTTACTTGTGCACAGTACACTGGCTGTAGCCAGCCAGCTTGGAGTCTGAACTGAGGAGATGCTAATCTCCTGGTTATATATTTTTTCTTTAAATTTTTTTTAAGTCGGTCTCCTGAACTGAGGAGATTCTAATCTCCTGGTTATATATTTTTTAATTTTATCAAACAAAACAGTTGACAAAACAACTAACATTAACAGCTTTATACAGAGAAACAGCAATTTACAAGGGAGAGGAGTGGCAAGGTCTGGCCCCAAACCTCTCCTGGTTATATTTATTTCATTTTTTTACCCCTACGCTATCACCTAAGGGCAGTAGTGCTTGTATTTTTCTCAGCAGCCATATTGTGTGCGTATACAGGTGTCAGACACAGTGAAAGGCACAAGGTGTACAAATCTTTGTTCAATTTCCACCATCAGGAAGAAAGGAGACACTCAAGTGGCCAATGACAAGCAGTGCCCTTCACATCAAAGGGCAATGCTGCATGATTAGACAGTGAAGGGGAGGGCAGGGGTTAAATCAAAATAGAGTTGGAGGGGGAAATAATGCACTCCACACCCTGCGGTGCCCACCTCTCCCTGAACAACTCCAGGGTGTCGGCGGACACCGCGTGCTCCTTTTCCATAGATACCTGGGCTCTAATGTAACTGCTGAAGAGGGGTAGGCAGTCGGCCCTAACGACCCCCTCCACGGACCAATGCCTGGACCTGTTTATGGCCAGTTTGGCCAGGCCCAGGAGCAGACCCATGAGAAGGTCCTCAGACCTGCCTTCCCCCCTCCGTACCGGGTGTCCGAAGATCAGGAGCATGGGACTGAAGTGCAACCAAATGCAGAGGATGAGGTTTTTAAGAAAATCAAAAAGGGAGTGCAAATGCCCACACCCCATATATACATGGTCCACGGACTCCACAGCATCACAGCCTCTCCAGGTTATATATTTTTTTCATTTCTTTTTTCCTCTTGTCCTGTTTATTTGTTTTTGTTTTTTTCTTCCTTTTTTTTATATTAAACCCCACACTACCGCCTAACTGTGGTAGTGCTTATTTTTTCCCCAGCACCCATATTGTGTGTGTGCAGGTGTGAGACACAGTGAGAGACACAAGGTGTACGAATCTTTATTCAATTTCCACCACCATGAAAAAAGGAAACACCCGAGTGGCCAGTGACAAGCAGTGCCCTTCACAAAAGGCAATGCTGTGTGATCAAACAGTGAAGGGGAGGGCAGGGATTAAATCAAAATAGAGTTGGAGGGGGAAATAATGCACTCCACTCACTGTGGCGCCCACCTCTCTCTGAACAACTCCAGGGTGTTGGTGGAGACCGCGTGCTCCTTCTCCAAGGACACCTGGACTCTAACGTAACCGAAGTAAAGGGGCAGGCAGTCGACCCTAACGACCCCCTCCACGGCCCGCTGCCTGGACCTGTTTATGGCCCGTTTGGACAGGCCCAGGAGCAGATCCACGAGGAGGTCTTCAGACCTGCCTTCCCACCTCCGTACCGGTTGCCCGAAGATCAGGAGCATGGGACTGAAGTGCAACCAAAAACAGAGGGGGAGGTTTTTGAGGAAATCAAAAAGGGAGTGCAAACGCCCACACCCAATATACACGTGGTCCACGGACTCCACAGCACCACAGCCTCTTCTGGTTATATATCTTTTTCTTATTTTTTCTTTTTCTTTTTTTTATTTTTCTTTTTTTGTCTAAACCCCCACGCTACTGCCCAACTGCGGTAGTGCTTATTTTTTCCCCAGCACCCATGGTGTGTGTGTACAGGTGTGAGACACAGTGAGAGACACAAGGTGCACGAATCTTTATTCAATTTCCACCACCAGGAAGA
>NC_057724.1:61653892-61669497 GCF_004010195.1 Chiloscyllium plagiosum
ACAGTGAAAGGCACAAAGTGCACCAATCTTTATTCAATTTCCAGCACCAGGAATATAGGAAAACACCCGGGTGGCCAGTGACAAGCACTGCCCTTCACATCAAAGGGCAGTGCTGTGTGATCAAAACAGTGAAGGGGAGGGTAGGGACTAAATCAAAATAGAGTTGGAGGGAGAAATGATGCACTCCACTCCCTGCGGCGCCCACCTCTCCCTGAACAACTCCAGGGTGTTGGTGGACACCGCGTGCTCCTTCTCCAAGGACACCCGGGCTCTAACATAACCGCGGAAGAGGGGCTCTCCTGGTTATATTGGTCAGCCAGGGCTTTCCTGATTGGCTCACGTTAACAACCCAAGTCAACAATCTTGTAATCAATGAGGTCAACCTGGTTCAAATCACTACATGCCTCTCACCCTAAGTCTAGGGATGTAGCTTTTCCTGTGATGTTTTCGCCCCAAGTTCAGTTCCTCTGATGCAGGTGGCGTGAACCGGACCATAGCCTGTTGTTTGCATCCGGATCGTCTCAGGAGAGTTTCCTCCTCTTCTTCCAGTGGTAACAATATTGAGGCTGCATCCATCTCAGACTCTGAGGTTTCCTGGACACTAGAAGGAGGGGAGAATCTATGGCTTCCTATGGGCCTTCCTCCCCACCTACCCCCACCCCACACCCCACCCTTCTCCCCACCCCAGCTCCAGGTCTGGGAATATCAGATTTAACCTGGCGCAGATTCTTCTCCCCATCAGCAACTCTGCCGGAGCTATCCCTCTTGATACATGTGGGGTGGTCCTATAATTGAACAGGAACTTGGACAGTTTGGTATCAAGTGACTCTGTAGGCTGCTTCTTTAAGCCTGGCTTCAACATTTAGACTGTTCTTTCCATTGCACCATTGGCTGATGGATGGTACAGAGCTGTCCTATGTATCAAATGCCATTTGACTTTAAGAAATTTTCAAATTCCCTGCTGGTAAATGATGTTCCATTGTCCATGACCAATACTTCTGGAAGTCCGTGTATTGCAAACGATACTCACAGCTTCTCAATCATCATCCCTGAGTTTGCCAAACGAACTTTATGCATGTCCAGCCACTTTGAATGGGCATCCACAATGACGAGGAACTTTGAGCCCATGAACTGTACCTTCCTGCTGGAATCATGGAGTTAGAATTGCAGCTGGGTTCTGATGTCATGGTCTGACGTGAGGCATATAAAAGGATCCCATTGGCTTTAGATGTGTGTCTTTCCTGCTGTATTGTTGAGCTGGACAGCAATGGTTCATGAGGTCAGTACAACACCAACTAGGGCAACTAGAGATGGTCAAGAAATACTGGCCCAGCCAGTGATGCCCAGATCCATGAGTGAATAGAAAAAGGGTTAAGTTCAAGATCTATCAGCTTCCTGGTGTGGGCAAGTAACCTGCTGCTCAGTGATGGTCTGAGTGGTCTCTTTCTGTACTCTAACGATTCTGTGATACTGGCCAGATTGGGTTTCAGTCAAGCCCAATTGGTCAACTGATGCTAAGAATGCAATGATGTGGAGATGTGGGTGTTGGACTGGGGAGGAGAAAATCGCATGACACCAGTTCATAGATCGACATGTTTATTTGAAGTCACAAGCTTTCAGAGCACTGCTCTTTCATCAGTGACTTCACCTGATGAAGGAGCACTGCTCCGAAAGCTTGTGATTTCAATCAAGCATGTGGTCTATAACCTGTTATCGTGTGACTTCTAGCTAAGGATGTTAGATTGAAGAAAACTGGAATTGTTTCGTAGTCTGTGAACTTTCTCTCCTTCTTCTATCGCATACAAAAACACAGCTTACACACCTATCTTGTGCAAAACCCCAACCTTTAAGTTCACATGTTGTTTTGGTAACGAGTGGTCGTGAGTAGGCCGGATGTGCCAATGTGACCTTGGCTTTAAAACAAAGCAAGGACAAGAAAGGTTATTATAGAATAAATTGGCCTTAAAGGCATGCAGTACATTTAAAAGGAGGCCATTATTCAAAGGCTGGAAAGCATATATTGCTAAGGAAACAGCTCTTTTGTTCAATTTGGATATTTTTTGTAATTTGTGAGCTTTGACGTACATTTATTTTGGTCAGAGCAGCATGATTAGTTCAGTGGTTAATTTTTAAAAATATTCCTGAACTGTTACTCGGCCTGTAGAACTTTCCTGTTCCTGAGGCTTAAATGCTACTGACTGAGCTACTTGCCTTAATATACTTTATTCATACCTCAAAACCTTTGGTCATAAAGGCCAGTTCTGTTCAATTCCTCTCTACATCAGTATACATATTATTTTGGTGTAAAGAGGTGTTGCTTGCTTATAGTGCTCCAGGCACAATCCTTGATGGGTCATTAGCAGGGTCACAAAGAGCTTGTGCCAGAAGCTGTGCTGTTACTCAACAGTCTCTTCACTTGAGCGGTCTTTCCCAGTCATTCCCAGTTTTGGCTGTGATGAGAATGGACCTCACATGTAAGTGATGTGGGTTTGCTTTACACAATGTTAGCCTTTTATGATGTGCTACCCCAATCTCAGCCTTGCTCCCAGTCATCAATCAGAATCAGACATAATAATAGTTGCATGTTGCAATCCCAGTAATGAGCAAAATGAGGTTTGTGTCCTTGTATCAGGAGAAACAGAGGTGTGTCAAATTGTGTGTCATGATTTCAAGGCCCATTTTCAGGCACTGCTAAATTGTGCCCTCTGTGTCAATAAAAGCCAAAGACTGCTGAGGGGACTATCTCTGGAAATTACTCCCAGCTCTGGGATGGAGCTGATGGAGCTAGGAGTTACCATTAAAAGGACGGGAACAGCAATGATTGCATATTCGGGTAAGGTTTGGGAAATATTTTAATGCAATTATTTCTAAATTACTGAATGTTATAGATCTACTGTTTCTCAAATATGACTGACATTCTATTATGGATTTGAATTAGGAGAAAGTGAGGACTGCAGATGCTGGAGATCAGAGTTGAGAGTGTGGTGCAGGGAAAGCGCAGCAGGTCAGGCAGCATCTGAGGAGCAGGAGAATCGACATTTCAGGCAAAAGCCCTTTATTAGGAATGAGGCTTGTGATCTGAGGGAGTGGTGAGATAAACGGGAGACGGGGTGGGGCTGGGGGGAGGTAGCTGAAAGTGTGATAGGTTAATGGAGGTGGGGAGGTAATGGTGATTTGAATTGTACAGCACAACGTTTTTCAAACTCTTGTGTGATATCCAGTTCTTCCACCACTCCCAACCTCAGCAACTTCTTTTCTTAAAGTTGTAACATTGTGGAAACTTGGAAACATAGAAAAAATGGGCAGGTATCCTATTTTATTCCTGCACTCTGTTGTGGCATGTAATCTATAGAAATGCTGTCCCTCCAAGTACCTGCTTTAATTCATCGTGCATTTGACACAGAGCTATCAATACTTGATAAAGGTCTTTAGATCGCTGCGGTTTTCTCTCTTCATCCTCATAGAAATATTTTTCCCTTACTTGGTGCCAATAATTCACCCAAGTAGTTGATCTTCATTCCTACTGAGGCAGAGAGGGGCAGGAGCTACTTGACAATGACAAGAATCAAACCTGGATTGGTCTTGACCACATCCAGTGTTCACAAAGATGTACTTCAATGTAGATAGTGATCTAAAACGGGAGGCCTGAATGAGTGAAAATTAGGAGTTGAAGGAAATTAGTCATTGTAAACAGTTTCCACTGGAAAGATCTTTGGGCCTGAAAGTTGGTTAGTCCCATTCTGATCATTTACATCCCATCGTGTTGAAGAAGGTGGCTATAGAGATAGTGGATGCACTCAACTAATCATAGAATCCATAGAAATGTACAGTGTGGAAGTAGACCATTTGGCCCATTGGGTCCACACCGACCCTCCGAAGAGCAATCCACCCAGTCTCAGCCCCTTGCCCTATCCCTATAACCCTGCATTTCCCATGCTCATTCCAACTCACCTGCACAGCCCTGGACATTATGTACAATTTCCCATGGCCAGGCCACCTAATCTGTATATCTTTGGACTGTGGGAGGAAACTGGAACACCCAGAGGAAACCCATGCAGACATCGAGGAAAAGTGCAAACTCCAAAACAGATAGTTATCTGAGGGTGAATTCAAATCCATGTCCCTGGTGCTGAGACAGCAGAACTAACCACTTAGCAACTGTGGTATGATTGCAAATGATCAGCAATTTGTGAACAGAACGGTGTGTTTGAAAAAACTCATAGTTTTTTGAGGATGTCGCTAACAGATTAATAAAGGGAGTTAATGGATTTATATATTTTGATTTTCAGGGTTTTTGATAAGTTGTCACACAGGATTCACAATTCACAAAAGAAAAACATATGGTCTTGGACATAATAATGTACTGGCATGGATTACGAATTGGCCAATAGATAGAAAACAGCAAACAGGAATATAAATGCCATTCAAACATTGGCACACTGTGACTAATGGGGTACCACAAGGCCCCAGCTGTTCATAATGTATATCAATGATTTGGCTGTGGGGAGCAAATGTAAAATTTCCAAATGTGAAGATAATACAGAGTTAAGCAGATGGTGGTGGTAATGGAGGAGGTTGAGAAGGTCAGTTGTGAATTATGTACAAGTTCAAAAACCACACCAACCATAACCAGCCTGACAAGTGGCATACGATAGGGATCCAAAAGCCCAAGACTTATTGAATTGAATCCCTGGAAGGAGTTGATCCCAAGTTCCTGAGGAACATACAGTTTGCCAATAAAGTAGCTGGCAGGTTTATTTTCATTCATTGGATGAGGGTATCGCTGTCTAGGCCAGTATTTATTGCACAACCCTTATTGCCCAGAGGGCAGTTAAGAGTTAACCACATTGCTGTGGGTCTGGGGTCACATGTAGGCCAGACCAGGTAAATTTGCTTCCCTGAAGAACATTAGTGAATCAGGTGGGTTTTCCCCCAACAATTGACAATGGATTCATGGTCACCGTTAAACAAGTAATTTCAGATTTTTATTGAATTCAACTTCCACCATTAGCCATGATAGGATTCAAACCAGGGTCCCCTGAACATGACCTGGGTGTCCAGGTTAACAGAGCAGCAATAATACCACTAGGCCATTGCCTCCCCCATTTTTTGTTGAACACAAAAAATAAAGTAGCAATTTCTGCTAGAGTGACCAAGAATCTTAATTATTTCACAGCCTCTGTTCTTGAGGATTGTATCCATGTGGCGTTCCGAATTTCAAATTGTTTATTTCAAATACAATTCAGGATGGAACTTCAAAACTGAAGCAGGAATGTGTGTTATGAGGAAGATTTAAAACATTTTAGGAGGATTTGGACAAGCTTACTGAAGAACATGCCAGATGGAATGTAATGCGGAAAAATGTGAGGTTATCCACTTCGGGGTAGGATGTACCAATGTACAGAATATTTCTTAAATGATGAGAGGGTGGAAAGTATAGATGTGCAAAAGGACTTGGGTATCCTTATCAATTAGTCATTGAAGACTTACGTGCAGTGTGTAGCTGCAGTAAGCTATTTGGAAGGTGAATAGAATGTTAGATTTTATTGTCAGAGAATTTGAGTACTGCAGTGAAATTGTTGTGAAATCTTCTTTAAATTTTATAGGAGCTTGATTAAACCATTCTGGGTGCTATCTTGGTCTCTCTGTCTCAGGAAAGCATTGTCACCCGAGAGGGAGTGCAATGTGTGTTCACCAGGCATGTTCCTGGGATGGCAGGACTGTCCTATAAAGAGAAATTGGAGTAAGTGGGACACACCAGAGATTTAAAGAATGAGAAGTGATCTCATTTATACCATACAAAATACTTAAAAGGGATACACAGGATGGAGGCAGGTAAGATGGTTCCTTGGTTAGGGAGAGCAATACAATTTAAACATTAGCAGGCATGCCACTTAGCACTGACATGAGGAAAACATTTTTTACTCAGAAGGTGAACTCTCTGCAGGCTGTGCAACTCTCGACAGGCTGGGGAAGCTCAGTTTTTGAGTATTTTTAAAGTGGAGGTTGTTAAGTATTTTGCTTACCAGTGGCGTACATGGTTGTAAGGATAGTGTGGATTGAAGGTTTGATCAGCTATAATAGTGTAAATGTCAGAGCAGTCTTGGTGGCTGTAAACAGAATGGCCGTCTTCTGTTCCGATGTTCCTAAGATTCTTTCTGCAATAACCTCAATGTATCAAGATGACTTTGAGCACTTTGTTGTTGCTTTGGCCTGAGAGTAATTAACTCAGACTGTACATGAAATCTTGCTCATCTTGCTGAGCTCTGCAAGTTACTGCTTATCTGCTCTCTGGGTGTGTGACAAGGCGGCAATTTTACTGTCCAACTCTCATCGCCTGAAGGAGATGGTTGTGGACTGACTCCTTGAACTGCTGCAGTCCTTGTGATTGAACTCTGTGGAAATGTTACCTTGTTGCTGGAAGAACTAAGTTGATGCATTCCAGTGATTCCTTCAGCTAAAAATGCCTTAGGCGACACTTCTGGCATCTGGCTCCTTTAATTCAGCATAACACACTGTCTTCTGGGTCGCTCAGCTCAGGTACAACAGTGGGAGTTTTTAGCTTCTGGACATCACCCAGCATTTCCCTATTTAAATACAGTACTCTGTTATTCAATGTTACTTATTTCAGTTACTTGTTCCTTTGTTTAACATTTCTCAACAGAGGACAATACATCACATCCTTTTTGTCGTCATGGTTTTAATCCAGCAATATATTGGTGAAATTGGAATTCATTCTGGGCATTAACACTAAATTTACAAAAATCCCTTCTTATTTTCTCAACTAATGGTTCATTTCAGCTGGTCAAATTGTCATCAGATCAGAGGAGATGTTGAGTCTGATGGAGGTATCATTTGCTCATTCTGCTTTAGTGGATAGGCTTATCCTGTGTTGTGCACAGGAAGTCTCGGACCCGTCTGCTTGACTCCTAATCAAGGGGATTCTTTTTCCCTGTCTGCTCTCTGGGCATGTAGGAGGAACAGCCACGCTTAGATATGGTGAGATTAAAGGCTGTGATAACAGACCCTTTTGAAGTGGTTACAGGTACACAGGTTCTGATCAGTCATTTTTGAGAGCATATCCCCTCCCCTCAAGAAAAATTCTCATTCTGATAATAGCATGGATACTTTCCTGTGACATTCCATTCAGAGACTTGGTCCTATCATTCTCTTTAACAGGTTCAAAACAAAAAGCAATGATTGCATAATCCTCAGAAAAGCTTTTACCCATATTCTCACCCCCTCACAATTTTACTTAAAAGGTATGAGGTAAAGGCTAGAAACACTCATTAGCATCTACGGAAAGAAAAACGGATTTCACGGCCCTACTATGTAGCCGGGAGATTGCAGGGGAGACTGAGAATGCGTAGATCTTGACATTCTTTCCAGCATGGTCTCCCTTTATGAACTTGTCACGAGCTCCCAGCAACAGTCAAACTAACAGAGTCCTCAGGGGTTGGGATGGGCAGAGGAAGGAGAGGAGTCATATAAGAACAAACATGGAGCAGGGAAAGTCAGCTAGGAGCCTGTGGGATGACCCAATGTAGTAAGTGGGAGATTTGGTTGGCATTTCAGAGTGGGAGGCAATCTGGCTATGACTTGGAGAGTTGGGTGCAGCCATAATCAGGAGGGGAGGATGGTTGTGATCATGAAAAGATCTGGCTGTGATTCAGAAGTCATTGCCAGTTGGGTTTAAGGTTGAATTAGCCCAGAGCTAGGAAAGCCCACGGCATTCTTTCCTTTTAGAGTTCAGTTCTGCTTTAACCACTTCAAATCATTGTATGTTTTTGGAATGCAGATCTGAATTAAATGAATCAATATAGGTGAGTAAAATTTTAAGGCAAGATTGGTTAATGTATAGGCAATCTGAAAAATGACCAAACCATCAAAGGTTGAAGGCCAGATTTTCATGAAGTTAGAAATTTGAATCAGGAAATTTACTGGCCTGGCAGACCAGTCTCCAAATAAAGGGTTTTAAAACAGAAATTGCTGAAAATGCTCAGCAGGTCTGAGGAAGGGTCACTGGACCTGAAATGCTCACTCCGATTTCTCTCCACAGATGCTGCCAGACTTGAATATTTTTAGATGGAATTTGATGGAGAGTAGGTAGGAGCGAAGGTTTGAGGTTACAATCAGACCAGCCATGTACTTATTGAATGGTGTAGCCAGCTCAAAGAGCAGCATCGTCTATTCCTAATCCTCATTCTCATGTTTGTGTGTCTACTCTGGATGTTTACATCTCAATAAGATCATTTTCATTTTACTAAACTCCAACATAGGACTAATCTGTTCAACCTATCTTCACAAGATAATCTCTGTCCTGGAAGTAACTTGATCAAAACCTTTATACTTTCAATTTCCAATGTCTTTTAGAGGACCAACTTTTCTTCCATTAAAATGCACGTGGAAACTGAAATAACTCCACAGAGTCTGGTTTCCTGTTACCAATTCATCCTTTATTTACACTTCAACAGTCCTTGACTATAATACTGCCTTACACAGAAAGTCAGTACCTCTGACACTCATCCTTTTTATTTGTCAGTCAGGGCTCCCTCATTGGACCAGAATAGCAGTCCCATTTAGGGAACACATATTCGATGAGGTCCAGTTGTCTAACCTCATTACAATCACTACAGAAACTTTTACTATCTGTTTTTGTATTATTGGTTCACTTGCTATCATGCTATCTCTCCACTCTGCAGGCGCCCTGCCTCAATTCCTGATGAAGGGCTTTTGCCC
Source organism: Chiloscyllium plagiosum (assembly GCF_004010195.1). NCBI lineage: Eukaryota > Metazoa > Chordata > Chondrichthyes > Orectolobiformes > Hemiscylliidae > Chiloscyllium > Chiloscyllium plagiosum. The sequence continues at coordinate 61,662,632 of NC_057724.1, forward strand.
GAAACATCGATTTTCCAGCTCCTCGGATGCTGCCTCTCCTGCTGCGCTTTTCCAGCACCACTCTAATCTAGACACTTGCTATCACACTCTACTTTTCCCTCCCTTTTTCATCATTCTTAGCTAGTTCTTAAAGTAACACCAATCTTCTGATCTACCAATAAACTACATTTTCTTTGAGCAATCTTGAGCAAATAAGTACACTTCTGTCCACATTATTCCCCAAATACACAAATCCTTGAAGTGGTATCTTTAGAGAGCACAGATTAGGAATGGATGGGTGTGGCAGAAATGACAGTGACAAGCACATTCTTGTTAGTCCAATTGTTAAACCACTTTATTCTATTATGAGTTTCTTTTCTCCTCCTTCCTTCCTTCCATGGTGATTAACCATGCTTCACTGGAAGATGAGGGTAGATAGGTTACTCAAAGTCTTGAAGCAAAGTCAGAAGGCAGAAACCTTCTTGTTAGGATGTACATACCCTACAGCTCTACATTCCTCATGCTATTGAAATTTGAGAGGTAGAATTTGAAGTGAAAAGATCACTAGCTTCAGGGAATAAATGCTTCACTGCTTTGTGTCACAGTACCCAAAAAAAACAAGTACAGTATTGAACCTAGAAGATATTATAACATCCAATGAATTAACCGTTGTTACATTCCCAACATCAAGGTAATGCTGCAGATTCCTCGTTATAAGATAATATGCTGCCACAACCCTGCTCCGAGTGTAAGACCTTGTCCCCATTAATTAAATTTCCCGAACTCTTGTCAATTGCAGCAGGATTTTTTTTGTTCATTGTGAACAATAACTTAAATTTGTACAATGTTCTTAATGCAGTGAAGCATCCCAAGATGATTTACTGGAACATTATAGAAGAAAGATGTCACTGAGTCACATAAGTAGTTACTGGGTTGGAAAGGCTCAGTCAAAGATATAGGTTTTAAAGGGTTTCTTAAGGAAAGAGAGGTGGAAAGATATGGGGAGGATATTCCAGGATATGAGATTTAGATAACTAAAAACATAGCCACCAGTTTTAAAGCAAATAAAATTAGGAATATGCAAAATTTGAGGGCTGAAGATAATTCAGCAGGTTATGAGGGGATTACAGAGAAGGACAGCCATGAATGGAGGAATTTGAATGATGAAAAGTTTAAAATGGAGATGGTGCTTGACTGGAGTCTGTTTTGGTTAGTGAGCATGGACATAATAGCTAGCGGCACTTGTTTCAAGTTAAGACATGAGCAGCAGAGTTTGGATTTACAAAGGGCAGGATGGAATCTTCAAGTCATAGTGTCATACAGCACAGAAACAGACCTTTTTGGCCAAGCTTGTCCACATCAGCCAGACATCCCAATCTGACCCAGTCACATTTCCCAGTGTTTGGCCCTTATCCCTCTAAATCCTTCGTATTCATATACCCATCCAGATGCCTTTTGAATGTTGTAATTGTACCAACCTCCACCACTTCCTCTGGCAACTCATTGTGTATACTCCCATTCTCTGGGCGAAAAAGTTACCCCTCAGATCCTTTTTAAATCTTTTCCTCTCACTTGAAACCTATGCCTTCTAGTTTTGGAGACCCCCACCCTAGAGAAAGAGCTTGGCTATCCATGCTGTCTATGATTTTATAAAACTCTATAAGGTCACCCTTGGCCTTTGACACTCCAAGCAAAAAAGCCCTGGCCTACTCAGCCTCTCTGTATAACTCAAACCCTCCAGTCTCAGTGATATCTTTGTAAATTTCTTCTGCAATATCCTTGAAAATCTTTTCTTAAGTTTAATAACATCCTTTCAATAGGAGAGTGACCAGAATTGTATGCAGTATTCCAAAAGTGACCTTAGCAGTGTCCTGTACAATCACAGCATGACATGAGAGGGCAGTTGGGTGATCATTGAAATGTTCAAAGCTAGGGATAATGAAGGCACAAATGAGCATTTCAGCAACAAATGAGCTGAGGCAGAGGTGACTTCTACAGTGTAACGCATGGAATTTTACACTGGGATGTGGTCCTCAACCGTTAGCATTAAACCCTGCAGTCATTTAATGGCTATCGGTCTAGTTGGGCCTTCAGCTGCCATTGGTATGATGCCTAAACCTTTGCAGGTAAAATTATGACAGGTGGGTCAATACAAGAAATGTCAATCAAGCGTGGTGCTCAATCTTACAGCTCCTTCACTTTCCACTGCCTCCAATGTCATCCGATGATTCTTCCAATCTCTAAATGGCTTCAGGATTGGCCTTTTCACAAAGTTATTGCTGTCTCTGTGTTGACCAGCTATGTTCAACAGCTGCACCTTAGCAGCAGAATAATACATTGTGCAGAATGTGGTGTACATCATGTGTGATTACTAGATAACATAAGCAGTTGATTTATTGTGAGGGATGCCAAGGGATATATGTTACATTTTGAAAAGTGAGTGAGACATGAACCAGGCAGTTCCAGGGCAGATAGTTTGATGTTTGCTATTGAAGGTTTTTTTTTTCAAAATGCAATGAGTATTCAGATTATAACAATCCAGTGAATCAACCAAAACAGCAAAACCCATGCAATCATGTTGCACATTTGACATAATTAAATATCCAAGTGCCTCACTGGAATCGTACCTGGCAAAATCTGACACCAAGCCACTGAAGGAAGCTATTAGGAACAGATGATGAAAAGAGGTGATTTTAAGGAGCATTTTAAAGGAGGAGAGAGGTTCAATAAAGTGGATTGGAAAGTGAATTCCAGAGTTCATGTTCAAATGTAGCTAAATAGATGGATTTCAGTGAAGTTACATTGAAAATCTGGGATGGCCAGAAAAACTGACGTGCAGAGATCTAAATAATTTATCAGACTGGAGGAAATTGTGGAGATACTGAGGTGAACAAGGAACTTGAAAGTAAGCATGAGAATTTTAAAATCAAGATCAAATGTATTTGGAACATTGATATGATTCTAATTTCTGACTTTTATAGAAAATAAAAAGAAATTGCTTCATTGATAAATTGACAGCATTAAGAGATGTAAAACAAGCAAAGAAAACTATTTGGGAGTCACTGACCTGTGCAATTCCACAGTTGTCTGTTATGGATCTACTTTTGCTTATACTGTGAAAAGAAATTGTTAGTACTCGTAACATTCTATAAGTTAGTTAAAAGGAAGATTGAGAGGTGATAATATTCAGGTCTCGAGAAAGATGAAAGAAATGGACAATAGAGATGCAAGGAGGCTTTTAAATTCTGTTTGCAGTCATGAGATAAGAACATGAAAACATAAGAACTAGGAGCAGGAGTAGGCCATCCAGCCCATCAAGCCTGCTCTTCCGTTCAATAAGAGCATGGCTGATCTTTTTGTGGACTCAACTCCATTTACCCACTATTATCCTTAATTTCTTTACTGTTTCAAAAATGTCTCTATCTTTACCTTAAAAACCTTCAACATCAAACATTTAATGATGCTGGTTGTCAAAGCCACAAATACATTCCCAAATCTTTGCGTAAAACTCCCGTCAGATTTCATGTTACATAAGTACTCGACTTGCTTTTAAGACTAATACATTAAAGAATCTACTTTTTACTGTAGGGAACCACAGAATGCAAACTCTGACACAGCATAAAAATCAGGAATCCCACACAACAAACCTTAATCTCAATCAGTCATCATTAGCAATTGGCCATGGTGATGGTGATTCTCACAGGAGGCTCAGAAAGTGCATGGGAATGCTTTTCTGGTGATTGTCTTCAATCAGAGCTTATTAGTGTTAATTCATGAGCTGCTCTTAAAAAAAGATAACTGTCGTGCATGAAAGGTGCATTTTTAAAGGATATGTTTAGGTAGAAGGTGAATCTTGAGTTTATGGGACCTGAAGTAGGGCCTGTGCCCGAAACGTCGAATCTCCTGTTTCCTGGATGCTGCCTGACCTGCTGTGCTGTTCCAGCAATAAAGTTTCAACATCATTAGCAATTGGCCATGGTGATGGTGATTCTCACAGGAAGCTCAGAAAGTGCATGGGAATGCTTTTCTGATGATTGTCTTCAATCAGAGCTTATTAGTGTTAATTCATGAGCTGCTCTTAAAAAAAGATAACTATCATGCATGAAAGGTGCATTTTTAAAGGATATGTTTAGGTAGAAGGTGAATCTCGAGTTTATGGGACACTTTGACATATTCTTTGGCATATATTAAAAATCGAGAGTGTGGTGCTGGAAAAGCACAGCAGATCGGGCAGCATCCGAGGAACAGGAGAATCAACATTTCAGGCCTAAGCCCATTCCTGAAGAACCCAAAACATTGATTCTCCTGCTCCTCGAATGCTACCTGACTTGCTGCGCTTTTCCTGCACCAATCTCTAGACTCTGATATCCAGCATCTGCAGTCCTCACTTTCTCCATGTATTAAAACTGTCCAACAATTTTTATCTTGCGTTGGACTCAATTATAATTCTCCCTGCTCTGAATGATTTTCCAGAAGAATTTGGAGATGATGGCATAGTGATTATGTCACTGAGCTAATTATCCAGAGACTCAGGCTGATAATCTGGGGACACAAGTCAAGTTCTGGCCAAAGCAGTTGATGGCATTTAAATTCGATTAATAGTTAATGGAATTGAAAGCCAGTCTGAGTTTAACGGTCACCATTTTGACCTGCCATCAACTGTCATATGTACCTATCCGGCTCATTCATGTCCTTTAAGGAAGGAAATCCTTTGCTCTTTACCTATTCTGGTCTGCTTTAGACTCCAGACCCACAACAATATGCCCTCTGAAATGCCCTAGTGAGCTTCACAGTTCAAAGACATTTTGGAATGGGAACTAATTCTGGCCTTGTTGGCTACACCCAAATGAAAGAATAGCAAATAAATTAGTACTTTTCACAATTACAGAACATTCCAAAGCAAATGTACTTTTGAAGTGTAATCATGATGTAATGTAAGTAAAGGCAGCTAGCGATTTGCATACAGCAATGTCCCCCTAACATCCAGGCCCCCCCAATGCCCATTTTAAAAAAATGCTACTGGTTGAGTGTTCCATCTTAACCAAGGTCTTCTTCAAACTGTGCCAGCATCTCGGAGTTACGTTTCTTAAATACTAGGGCTTGCACCCAAGATCTTCTGATTCAGAAATAGTGTGCAACGTTTAGAGAATCTAGCACCTAACATTGGAGGGAATAGGCTTGAAGGACGAACTGGACTACTCTGGATACTCAGTAGATTTGCATGTGCCCCAACAGTTGTTCCACTACACCACAACAGTTACAGCAGTGAGTTAACCAAATGCTTGAAACTGTTCTGTATTGTATGTGTGTTTCAGTGACACCAATTTTGTGACCGTTGTGAATTTTCCAACTTCATACCAGAAAAGGTCACATAGACTGATATTCTCAGGAAGGCTTTGCATGGAATACTTCATTGCCTTGAATTTGGCTGCTACTCAAGGAAAATATCTGGCAGGCATTGACTGCCACTCAATGATGTGCCAGTGTCGAATTCTGGGAATATTTCCTGCAAAGGCAAGAGGAAAGCATTTGAATGAGGCAACATTCACATGGGGCATTCTGGGGCAAGTTGGATCTGATCAGGACTCAGCACAAGCTGGAAATTTGTAAATTAAATGCACGGATGTGCCCATTAAGGACAGGATCAGAATCTGTCTGATGTCCTCTCATGTTTAAATGGCATGCCAGTCCTGATACCTGAAGAATGATGTTGGGGTCGAGAGTGTGGTGCTCAGGCAGCATCCGAGGAGCAGGAGAATCGATGTTTCAGGCATAAGCCCTTCATCAGGAATCTGAAGAATGAAGAATGATCCCTTGGTGAGAAACTGCAGCGTACTCACTGCATGTGATCTCTGAGCCCACCTGACAGGGCAAGTTTAATGTGAGGAGAACAGAAAGCAGAAGAATCCGTTGGTCAAAAAGTTAAAAGAAAACTGTATGTACGCTAAGTAGTACAGACCTCTCCCATGTGACATCCTGATGTTTTCTCTTATCTGAATTGATGCGTGAAGTTAAACACTGTGACTCAATCTCTACTTTCACTGGCCATGAATGGAACAAATGACATTGAAAATGGAGATGATATCTTGATTTTCTTTTCCCTTGATGGTTTTTTTGTATTTTGCTGAAATTTAAATTCTCTTAAATAGACAATAGACAATAGGTGCAGGAGTAGGCCAATCTGCCCTTTGAGCCTGCACCACCATTCATTATGATCATGGCTGAACATCCTCAATCGGTATCCTGTTCCTGCCTTATGTCCATAACCCTTGATTCCACTATCCTTGAGAGCTCTATCCAACTCTTTCTTAAACGAATCCAGAGACTGGGCCTCCACTGCCTTCAGGGGCAGAGCATTCCACACACCCACCACTCTCTGGGTGAAGCAGTTTCTCCTCATCTCTGTCCTAAATGGCCTAGCCATTATTTTTAAGCTGTGTCCTCTGGTTTGGCACTCAGCCATCAGCGGTAACATGTTTCCTGCCTCCAGATTGTCCAATCCTTTAATAATCTTATATGTCTCAATCAGATCCCCTCTCGGTCTTCTAAATGCAAGGGTATACAAGCCCAGTCTCTCCAACCTTTGAACATAAGATAGTCCCGCCATTCCAGGAATTGACCTCGTGAACCTACGCTGCACTCCCTCAATGGCCAGAATGTCTTTCCTCAAATTTGGAGACCAGAACTGCACGTGCAGTCTCACCAGAGCCCTGTACAGCTGCAGAAGAACTTCTTTACTTCTATACTCAATCCCTCTAGTTATGAAGGCCAGCATGCTATTAGCTTTCTTCACTACCTGCTGTACCTGCATGCTTGCCTTCATTGACTGGTGTACAAGAACACCCAGATCTCTTTGTACTGCCCCTTTACCTAACTTGACTCCATTT
>NC_057724.1:61669572-61670832 GCF_004010195.1 Chiloscyllium plagiosum
TACAAGCCCAGTCGCTCCAACCTTTCAACATAAGATAGTCCCGCCATTCCAGGAATTGACCTCGTGAACCTACACTGCACTTCCTCAATGGCCAGAATGTTTTTCCTCAAATTTGGAGACCAGAACTGCACGTGCGGTCTCACCAGGGCCCTGTACAGCTGCAGAAGAACTTCTTTGCTTCTATACTCAATCCCTCTAGTTATGAAGGCCAGCATGCTATTAGCTTTCTTCACTACCTGCTGTACCTGCATGCTTGCCTTCATTGACTGGTGTACAAGAACACTCAGATCTCTTTGTACTGCCCCTTTACCTAACTTACCTATCTTTCTCCTCTCACTCCAAACCTATGTCCTCTAGTTCTGGACTCTCCCACCCTATGGAAAATACCTTGTCTTTTTACCCTGTCCATGCCCCTCATGATTTTATAAACCTCTATAAGGTCACCCCTCAGCCTCCGATGCTCCAGGGAAAACAGCCCCAGCCTATTCAGCCTCTCCATATAGCTCAAACCCTCCAACCTTGGCAATGTCCTTGTTAATATTTTCAGAACCCTTTCAAGTTTCAAGTTTCCAATAGGAAGGAGACCAGAATTGCATGCAATATTCCAAAAGTGGTCTCCTCAAAGAATTTTAGTACATTTGTCAGACATGGCCTCCCCTTTATGAAACCATGCTGACTTTGCCCTATTTTGCCATATACTTCCAAATATTCAGAACTCTCATGCTTCACAATGGATTCCAGGATCTTACCATGACAGAGGTTAGGCTAATTGGTCTGTAATTGTCTGTCTTTTGCCTTCTTCCATTTTTGAACAAGGGGTATCATGTTAGCAATTTTCCAGTCCTCTGGGAACTCTCCCTGATTCTCGCCAGTACTTAGCCCATATTCCTCTAAATCCTTCCTATTCATTGTCTTTTAAAATCTATATATTTTATCTGTAAAATAATTCCAAAAACAATTTGGTGTTATGGTCAATGGCACACAGCAAGTTGGCCAATTTTGAACCAAAGGCTAGGAATATTCCTGGCAAGCTCTGTTGCCTTGGGACTGAGTTGAGGAAGGAGAAAGTAAGGTCTGCAGATGCTGGAGATCAGAGCTGAAAATGTGTTGCTGGAAAAGCGCAGCAGGTCAGGCAGCATCCAGGGAACAAGAGAATCGACGTTTCGGGCATAAGCCCTTCTTCAGGAATGAGGAAAGTGTGTCCAGCAGGCTAAGATAAAAGGTAGGGAGGAGGGACTTGGGGGAGGGGCGTCGGAAATG